>NC_091165.1:35554498-35746095 GCF_040958095.1 Procambarus clarkii | reverse complement strand
CGCTTGAAGAAGTGAAGGGACCCCCACCTTTACCACTCACTGTGGCAACTGGTTCCTATTACCTAACCAGTTTTTTCCCATGAACAAATCTACAAGGGCCGTGATGAGGATTCGAACCTACGTCCGAGAGCATCCCAGTTGCTGCCTTAATCGACTGAGCTAAGGCAGCGTCTGGGATGATGTCGGACGTTGGTTTGAATCCTCGTCACGGCCCTTGTGGATTTGTCCATTTAATGCATCACGCTATTGTGATTTCTGTGTGTTGTGTAGTATTTACCCAGGTTTTCCTAAATTTAAAACTTATTCAGTTAATACCGATTGTTTCGTGTTCTGTCTTTTGTTTTAATACTTTTAATTCCCTATTAATATCCCCATTTAGATTATGCAGTTCAATTATGGTCGCAATACTACAGAATGGATATAAATTTACTTGATACACGTCCATCATAGGATGACAACCTTAATCCCTAGATTAGAAACCTGTCATATATGAAGAAAGATAGACAAAGCTTTCATTATATTCGTTGGAAAGGCAAAAGAGTCAGGAATAACATGATAGATGTGTGTACAAGTGGATGAATGGATATCACAAAGGACAACATTATTAGGGTAATAAAAGTTTCAACACAAGACATAACACTAAACAATGTATATAAAAGTTTGTTGAGTTCGTGAAGTCGGATTGCGAAAGGAATCTGGGAGATATGATTAGTAATTATTTAAAACCAAAATAAAATCAATGCATAAATGTTCGTAATAATACAAATAGGACACTGGATTTATTATTCGAAGCGGTACTAATGGGACACCTAGAGTTGTTCTTCACCTGTAACCTGCTTTGGTTTAGATTTGGCAGTTCTGATTTGGTAGCCGTACTATAGAATGGTTATAAGTTTGACCAGACCACACACTAGAAGGTGAAGGTACGACGACGTGTCCAGTCCGTCCCTGGACCACTCTCAAGTCGATTGTGATGAGGAATGATTGATTAATGAAGATTAAGCCACCCAAAAGGTGGCCGGGCATGAATAGCCCGTAAGTGGTTGGCCCTTCTGATCCATTACCAGTATCAATAGATGATACTGGAGATCTGTGGAGGTGCGACTGCACCCTGCGTGACGGGAGATCCCTTTCCATTGTGATGAGGAAGTAGATGCAGGGAATAAATAGGCAAGAGAGATATTAGGAGCAAAGTGTAATAGAGGGGATAGTAGTAGGAACAAGAACTGCAGAGGGCCTCGTATGGGCCTATTGGCCCATACGAGGCACCTCCTATTATAACCACCGAATGGGAAGAAAATAGTAATAGTCTTTCCATATATATGAAAGATATTGGGTGGATATATATAGGAACTGCCTCATATGGGCCATTGGGCCTTTCTGCAGTTATCTTCATCCTTATGTTTTTATGTCTATCCGTGAAATATTTTAGATTTTAGCTCCATGTATTTCCCAATAGATCTTCCGCAACTCCCATACTTCTTATGTTTTGAAGTGAGGTGAACGGAGAAGCGTTCACATTAGCCCCAGTGAGTTGAGTGTACTTTTAGTATAAACGGAGACCCTGCCAGACGCGGATCGTCACTTGTCCTACTCTCTCAATACTTCCGTGAGTTAGACCTCATCTCTCAACACCTGTGTGAATTGGAAATGAAATAATTAATTTACGTGCGCGGCTCCAAGAGAAAACGGAGTGAGCATCACTACAGCAATGACGCTCCGACAAAAAAACAAAAATACAGGCAATGGAGCAGCTGATATAAAAACATTCTACAAAGGACGCACTGGATTACAGAACCACCGGGATAACTCATCTAGAATACAGGAATACTGGAATAGAAAAACTGAAATACCGAAACGCTGCAATGAAGAACAGAAGCACTGGAATAAATCATCATACAGCAATGTAGCAGCTGATATACAAACATTCTACAGAGGACGCACAGAATTACGGAACCACCGGGATAACTCATCTAGAAACAGGAATACTGGAATAGAAAACTGAAATACCGAAACCCTACAATGAAGAACAGAAGCACTGGAAATAAATCACCATACAGCAATGTAGCAGCTGATATTCAAACATTCTCCAGAGGACGCACTGGATTACGGAACCACCGGGATAGATCATTTTAGAATACAGGAATACTGGAATAGAGAAGCTGAAATACCGAAACCCTACAATGAAGAACAGAAGCACTGGAATAAATCATCATACAGCAATGTAGCAGGTGATGTACAAACATTCTCCAAAGGACGCACTGGATTACGGAAACACCGGGATAGATCATTTAGAATACAAGAATACTGGAATAAAGAAGCTGAAATACCGAAAACCCTGCAATGAAGAACAGAAGCACCGGGATAAATCATCATACAGCAATGAAGCAGCTGATATACAAACATTCACCAAAAGACGCACTGGATTACAGAAACCACCGGGATAAATCATTTAGAATACAAAAATACTGGAATAGAGAAGCTGAAATACCGAAACCCAGCAATGAAGTGCAGAAGCACCGGAATTAAATCATCTGAAATACAGAAATTCTGTAACGAAATTTCTAGAGAACAGAAAAAACCGGGATAAGTTATCTGATATACAGAAATACCGAGATAAATCATATGAAATACAGAAAAATTCAATAAATCATCTGAAATACAGAAATCCTGCAATGAAGTATACATACTCCTGGATAAATCATCTGAATTACAGAAACAAAGGGATAAATCATCTGAGTTACAGAAACAAAAGGATAAATCATCTGAGGTAATGAATCACCGAGATAAATCATCTGAATTACAAAAAAGACCAGGATAAATTATCTGAAGTACAGAAACCCTGTAATGGAGCATCTGAAATACAGAAAACGCCAGGATAAATCATTCTGAAATACAGAAACACCGGGATAAATCATCCGAAATACAGAAACACCGGCATAAATTATCGGAAATACAGAAACCCTGTAAGGGAGCATCTGAAGTACAGAAACACAAGAATAAATCATCTGAAATACAGAAATCCTGTAATGGATCATCTGAGGTACAGAAACACCTGGATAAATCATCTGAAATACAGAAACCCAGCATTGAAGCATCTGAAATACAGAAACCCAGCATTGAAGCATCTGAAATACAGGAAAACGGAAATGAAACACCTGGGTATGAGGTTAGTTTCAGATGGTGAAGTCCTCACATTATACCTATCTTTTCCTCCTATTCTAACTTGTCACCCATCGTTGGAGGGTTTGGAAGAGATTTCTCTAGACGGACATAACTACCTCCCGGTGGAAGTCAATGGTAAATGCTGTAAAATGTTTGTCGATTCTGGAACAACAAGCAATGGTATTGAACACAGACTCGCACAGAAGCTGGGATTAGATAAGAAAGTCGACTCAACCATTCTCCGTGATTCTTGGTTTTCGAGTGAAAACAAACACCTCAAAATAAGGCAAGTAGAAAATTGTAAAATTAAATTACAAAATGGCAAAGAGCTCGTTGCCACTGTAAATATTTTTCCCACCAGAATTGGACAATTACTTCATCTCTGAGGACACACCAATGTTCTTCTTTAGCTTCCCACTGATGACAGAGAATCACATAATTCATCAGTTTAAAAGCAATAAATCTTCCATCTTTTTAAAACCTTTGAGAAGATTTACGAAAAAAGGATATGGGTTGAGCAGTTCTCCCTTGCCTTATCTTAGGATAAAGTTTCCATTATCTGCCAAAAGACAATTATTGCAGCGATAAAGTTGTGGTCAATACTGGCTCCGATGCTTCAACCATTTCACAATTATTTTTGAAGCACATCGGCATGGAAACATGTCCTCCCAAAAAACTAAGAATACATGTGAAGGGTGACCTTTACCTGGAGGATGACTTGGAGGTGCTGGAGAATCCAAAGACAGAAATTCCTCTAACTTTAGGCACAACGTTCTTGTCAAAATACAATTGCACATTAGATTCCTCATCTTATTATCTGTTTTACAACATTAATAATAAAACCTATATGTCTTTACTCTACTGAAGACACAGGCCTAATTTGCTAGGTGTTTATATGGACGGTGTCTTTCAAGTATGGACAGTGTCACTCAAGTATGGACAGCATCACTCAAGTATGGACAGCATCACTCAAGTATGGACAGTGCAACTCTTGTAAACATTTTTAACAAATAAAATGTATTAAAAGTTTTAATAATTGTATTATTTTTTCATATTAAAATGATAAAGAATTGTATAAATTGTAGAATCTTATTATGTAGCAAATGTTAGCACCCAAACTTCTACAGTTACCTATGTTCTTATGATGATAGATTTCCTTATGACTAAAAAGATAGATGCTCATTGTATTGGGATGCTATAATAAATTGAAATTGCTATATTAAATTGGTTATACCAAAGGAAACAAAGAGTTAATATAAATGGCGCTAAGTCAGACTGGAAAAATGTTGCAAGTGGAGTGTCTAAAGCCTCTGTCCTGGGATCACTGTTGTTCATAATATACATAAATGATTTAGATTCAAGTTTGAGCAGTAATATTTCAAATTTGCCAATAATACAAAAATCGGAAGAGAAAATAAACACAGTAAAAGACTCAGTATCACTTCATGGCGATCTAAATAGGGTTTTGAAATAGCGAAGAGTTTGGCAGATGCAGTTTAATGCTGACAAATGTGAGGTTTTGAGGCTAGATAATGATGATTGAGTACGAGCTAAATAGTGTTGAGATTGCGAAAGCGATCTAGGAGCAATGATTAATAGAAATTTAAAGCCAAAAAATAAATGCATATATGTTCGTAATCAGGCAAACAGGACACTGGGATTTATTAATCGAAGCGTTAGTAACAACACACCTGGTGCTGTTCTTTAAACATAAGAACAAAGACAACTGCTAAAGGCCTATTGTCCCATACGAGCCAATTCCTATTTATATCCACCTAATCCCACTCATATACATGTCAAACCCACGCTTGAAGAAGTGATGGGACCCCCACCTTTACCACTCACTGTGGCAACTGGTTCCTATTACCTAACCAGTTTTTTCCCATGAACAAATCTACAAGGGCCGTGATGAGGATTCGAACCTACGTCCGAGAGCATCCCAGTTGCTGCCTTAATCGACTGAGCTAAGGCAGCGTCTGGGATGATGTCGGACGTTGGTTCGAATCCTCGTCACGGCCCTTGTGGATTTGTCCATTTAATGCATCACGCTATTGTGATTTCTGTGTGTTGTGTAGTATTTACCCAGGTTTTCCTAAATTTAAACTTATTCAGTTAATACCGATTGTTTCGTGTTCTGTCTTTTGTTAATACTTTTAATTCCCTATTAATATCCCCATTTAGATTATGCAGTTCAATTATGGTCGCAATACTACAGAATGGATATAAATTTACTTGAACACGTCCATCATAGGATGACCAACTTAATCCCTCAGATTAGAAACCTGTCATATGAAGAAAGATAGACAAAGCTTTCATTATATTCGTTGGAAAGGCAAAGAGTCAGGAATAACATGATAGATGTGTACAAGTGGATGAATGGATATCACAAAGGACACATTATTAGGGTAATAAAAGTTTCAACACAAGACATAACACTAAACAATGGGTATAAAAGTTTGTTGAGTTCGTGAAGTCGGATTGCGAAAGGAATCCGGGAGATATGATTAGTAATTATTTAAAACCAAAATAAAATCAATGCATAAATGTTCGTAATAATACAAATAGGACACTGGGATTTATTATTCGAAGCGGTACTAATGGGACACCTAGAGTTGTTCTTCACCTGTAACCTGCTTTGGTTAGATTTGGCAGTTCTGATTTGGTCGCCGTACTATAGAATGGTTATAAGTTGACCAGACCACACACTAGGAGGTGAAGGTACGACGACGTGTCAGTCCGTCCTGGACCACTCTCAAGTCGATTGTGATGAGGAATGATTGATTAATGAATATTAAGCCACCCAAAAGGTGGCACGGGCATGAATAGCCCGTAAGTGGTGGCCCTTCTGATCCATTACCAGTATCAATAGATGATACTGGAGATCTGTGGAGGTGCGACTGCACCCTGCGTGACGGGAGATCCCTTTCCATTGTGATGAGGAAGTAGATGCAGGGAATAAATAGGCAAGAGAGATATTAGGAGCAAAGTGTAATAGAGGGGATAGTAGTAGGAACAAGAACTGCAGAGGGCCTCGTATGGGCCTATTGGCCCATACGAGGCACCTCCTATTATAACCACCGAATGGGAAGAAAATAGTAATAGTCTTTCATATATATGAAAGATATTGGGTGGATATATATAGGAACTGCCTCATATGGGCCATTGGGCTTTCTGCAGTTATCTTCATCCTTATGTTTTTATGTCTATCCGTGAAATATTTTAGATTTTAGCTCCATGTATTTGCCAATAGATCTTCCGCAACTCCCATACTTCTTATGTTTTGAAGTGAGGTGAACGGAGAAGCGTTCACATTAGCCCCAGTGAGTTGAGTGTACTTTTAGTATAAACGGAGACCCTGCCAGACGCGGATCGTCACTTGTCCTACTCTCTCAATACTTCCGTGAGTTAGACCTCATCTCTCAACACCTGTGTGAATTAGAAATGGAAAGAATTAATTACGTGCGCGGCTCCAAGAGAAAACGGAGTGAGCATCACTACAGCAATGACGCTCCGACAAAAAAAACAAAAATACAGCAATGGAGCAGCTGATATAAAAACATTCTACAAAGGACGCACTGGATTACAGAACCACCGGGATAACTCATCTAGAATACAGGAATACTGGAATAGAAAAACTGAAATACCGAAACGCTGCAATGAAGAACAGAAGCACTGGAATAAATCATCATACAGCAATGTAGCAGCTGATATACAAACATTCTACAGAGGACGCACAGAATTACGGAACCACCGGGATAACTCATCTAGAAAACAGGAATACTGGAATAGAAAAACTGAAATACCGAAACCCTACAATGAAGAACAGAAGCACTGGAATAAATCACCATACAGCAATGTAGCAGCTGATATTCAAACATTCTCCAGAGGACGCACTGGATTACGGAACCACCGGGATAGATCATTTAGAATACAGGAATACTGGAATAGAGAAGCTGAAATACCGAAACCCTACAATGAAGAACAGAAGCACTGGAATAAATCATCATACAGCAATGTATGATGATGTACAAACATTCTCCAAAGGACGCACTGGATTACGGAAACACCGGGATAGATCATTTAGAATACAAGAATACTGGAATAAAGAAGCTGAAATACCGAAACCCTGTAATGAAGAACAGAAGCACCGGGATAAATCATCATACAGCAATGAAGCAGCTGATATACAAACATTCACCAAAAGACGCACTGGATTACAGAACCACCGGGATAAATCATTTAGAATACAAGAATACTGGAATAGAGAAGCTGAAATACCGAAACCCAGCAATGAAGTGCAGAAGCACCGGAATAAATCATCTGAAATACAGAAATTCTGTAACGAAATTTCTAGAGAACAGAAAAACCGGGATAAGTTATCTGATATACAGAAATACCGAGATAAATCATCCGAAATACAGAAAAAATTCAATAAATCATCTGAAATACAGAAAAAATTCAATAAATCATCTGAAATACAGAAATCCTGCAATGAAGTATACATACTCCTGGATAAATCGTCTGAATTACAGAAACAAAGGGATAAATCATCTGAGTTACAGAAACAAAAGGATAAATCATCTGAGGTAATGAATCACCGAGATAAATCATCTGAATTACAAAAAGACCAGGATAAATTATCTGAAGTACAGAAACCCTGTAATGGAGCATCTGAAATACAGAAACGCCAGGATAAATCATCTGAAATACAGAAACACCGGGATAAATCATCCGAAATACAGAAACACCGGCATAAATTATCTGAAATACAGAAACCCTGTAAGGGAGCATCTGAAGTACAGAAACACAAGAATAAATCATCTGAAATACAGAAATCCTGTAGTGGATCATCTGAGGTACAGAAACACCTGGATAAATCATCTGAAATACAGAAACCCAGCATTGAAGCATCTGAAATACAGAAACCCAGCATTGAAGCATCTGAAATACAGGAAAACGGAAATGAAACACCTGGGTATGAGGTTAGTTCAGATGGTGAAGTCCTCACATTATACCTATCTTTTCCTCCTATTCTAACTTGTCACCCATCGTTGGAGGGTTTGGAGGCGATTTCTCTAGACGGACATAACTACCTCCCGGTGGAAGTCAATGGTAAATGCTGTAAAATGTTTGTCGATTCTGGAACAACAAGCAATGGTATTGAACACAGACTCGCACAGAAGCTGGGATTAGATAAGAAAGTCGACTCAACCATTCTCCGTGATTCTTGGTTTTCGAGTGAAAACAAACACCTCAAAATAAGGCAAGTAGAAAATTGTAAAATTAAATTACAAAATGGCAAAGAGCTCGTTGCCACTGTAAATATTTTCCCACCAGAATTGGACAATTACTTCTTCTTAGAGGACACACCAATGTTCTTCTTTAGCTTCCCACTGATGACAGAGAATCACATAATTCATCAGTTTAAAAGCAATAAATCTTCCATCTTTTTAAAACCTTTGAGAAGATTTACGAAAAAAGGATATGGGTTGAGCAGTTCTCCCTTGCCTTATCTTAGGATAAAGTTTCCATTATCTGCAAAAGACAATTATTGCAGCGATAAAGTTGTGGTCAATACTGGCTCCGATGCTTCAACCATTTCACAATTATTTTTGAAGCACATCGGCATGGAAACATGTCCTCCCAAAAAACTAAGAATACATGTGAAGGGTGACCTTTACCTGGAGGATGACTTGGAGGTGCTGGAGAATCCAAAGACATAAATTCCTCTAACTTTAGGCACAACGTTCTTGTCAAAATACAATTGCACATTAGATTCCTCATCTTATTATCTGTTTTACAACATTAATAATAAAACCTATATGTCTTTACTCTACTGAAGACACAGGCTTAATTTGCTAGGTGTTTATATGGACGGTGTCTTTCAAGTGTAACGGTTCTATTGTTACGTAAAGTATGGTGACAAATAAACACAGACACTAAGATACTATATATATATTTGGTCGAATATACAGAAGTACACAGGTGATACGTTTGGTGTGAGTTGAGCGCACTGAGCGTTGGTACAGTATCTCGCAAGTGTCTGCTCTAGACCACACTTGAAAGTAGACTAGTTAATGTTCGCTACACCGCTGCTTATATTGCTCGGGCATCTCACCGTGTTGCCCGGGCAACGCCTCACCTCATTCATCTCCAAAGGTTGACAGGAACATTAACACTATACTTGGAGCGAGTATATTATTGGGATAATCTACTCGCTACAGAACTCCCCCTCCCAGGGGATGAAAGGAAAAATACTTGATCAAGGAACTTAGCTGGTCGGCGAATTGTACGCCCTGCTCGCGTTACATAACCATTAAAGTTAACTTCCTCCTCTTCGCTGATGTCATCTAACTGGGATCGTAGGGTGGGAGGTCGCACAGGATCGTCCGTCGTCGCAGGATCAGGTTGTGGTGCGGCTGGTAACTGGGGTTGTAGGGTGAGAGGTCGTACAGGATCGTCCGTTGTCGTAGGATCAGGTTGTGGTGCGGCTGGTAACTGGGGTCGAAAAGTGAACTGCGTAGTCGGCGGATGTGTCTCTGGATTTAGCAGTGTCGCAGACGTTGAGACGAAGCCTGGAGCAGAGCAGAGAGCTGAGTGAGGCCGGAGTCGTGGAGCTCTATGTGGGAGAGCGTGGCGGCTCGATTGAGAATTGTGAGTGTCTGAACTCTGGGAGCGAGAGCGTGGCGGCTCGATGCGGTCGTAGTCTGCTGTCTGCTCTGTGTCGAAGCTGTAGCGTCTTGGGTTGATTAGGACTGTACACGCCGAGTACTACATTGTTGACTGTGGAAATTGTAGTCTGGTACCAAAAGATGTAGGCAGTGTGTGGACAAGCTCGGTGTAGCAGGAGAGAAGAATGTGCATAATTGTTGCGTCCTTGGGTCGCTGGTGGAGCATTTAGATCCGGGGCGGATGGGCTCGGGCACCAGGACATTAGGAGGTAATGTAGGCACGTAGTTAGGACAACGAGGTAATCACATCTAGAGCTGAATTGTCCTGAAGGCGACGAAGTGTCGGAAACGCAAGCTGTAAGTCCTGTACTGCGCAAAGGGCTTGAGTCGGCCGAGTATCAAAATGCAGTGAACGTGTAGACGAATCTGATGACAGAGCAGCTGTCGTGGGCGTAGGACGAGCAGTGCCCTGGCAGCGACGGAGAGTCGGCAGGACAAGCTGTAGATCCAACATGATGTAATCATTGATGAGGCTGTCAGATGAGTGAGTAACGATCGTGGAGCAGCAAGCCGTAGATGAAAATGCAGAGATGGACGCGATGAAAATAGCTGTGGCGAGGGTGTTGGCAGTGTTCCATCACAGCAAACAGTAGCAGTAGAGGTCCAGTGAGAGTCCATGTTGTAGTCCATCGTGGCTGGGTATCGTCGAAACTTCGTGAAGGTCGAAAATAGCCTCCATCTGCATGAACCAAAATTCTGAATCATCTGCGTTGTATGCTGGAAACCTGGTAGATAAATCCATGACGAAGATCTAGTTTGTGACTAGGTGTTCTTTTTCACTCACTGGGTCACCAATGTAACGGTTCTATTGTTACGTAAAGTATGGTGACAAATAAACACAGACACTAAGATACTATATATATATTTGGTCGAATATACAGAAGTACACAGGTGATACGTTTGGTGTGAGTTGAGCGCACTGAGCGTTGGTACAGTATCTCGCAAGTGTCTGCTCTAGACCACACTTGAAAGTAGACTAGTTAATGTTCGCTACACCGCTGCTTATATTGCTCGGGCATCTCACCGTGTTGCCCGGGCAACGCCTCACCTCATTCATCTCCAAAGGTTGACAGGAACATTAACACTATACTTGGAGCGAGTATATTATTGGGATAATCTACTCGCTACACAAGTATGGACAGTGTCACTCAAGTATGGACAGTGTCATTCAAGTATGGACAGCATCACTCAAGTATGGACAGCATCACTCAAGTATGGACAGTGCAACTCTTGTAAACATTTTTAACAAATAAAATGTATTAAAAGTTTTAATAATTGTATTATTTTTTCATATTAAAATGATAAAGAATTGTATAAATTGTAGAATCTTATTATGTAGCAAATGTTAGCACCCAAACTTCTACAGTTACCTATGTTCTTATGATGATAGATTTCCTTATGACTAAAAAGATAGATGCTCATTGTATTGGGATGCTATAATAAATTGAAATTGCTATATTAAATTGGTTATACCAAAGGAAACAAAGAGTTAATATAAATGGCGCTAAGTCAGACTGGAAAAATGTTGCAAGTGGAGTGTCTAAAGCCTCTGTCCTGGGATCACTGTTGTTCATAATATACATAAATGATTTAGATTCAAGTTTGAGCAGTAATATTTCAAATTTGCCAATAATACAAAAATCGGAAGAGAAAATAAACACAGTAAAAGACTCAGTATCACTTCATGGCGATCTAAATAGGGTTTTGAAATAGCGAAGAGTTTGGCAGATGCAGTTTAATGCTGACAAATGTGAGGTTTTGAGGCTAGATAATGATGATTGAGTACGAGCTAAATAGTGTTGAGATTGCGAAAGCGATCTAGGAGCAATGATTAATAGAAATTTAAAGCCAAAAAATAAATGCATATATGTTCGTAATCAGGCAAACAGGACACTGGGATTTATTAATCGAAGCGTTAGTAACAACACACCTGGTGCTGTTCTTTAAACATAAGAACAAAGACAACTGCTAAAGGCCTATTGTCCCATACGAGCCAATTCCTATTTATATCCACCTAATCCCACTCATATACATGTCAAACCCACGCTTGAAGAAGTGAAGGGACCCCCACCTTTACCACTCACTGTGGCAACTGGTTCCTATTACCTAACCAGTTTTTTCCCATGAACAAATCTACAAGGGCCGTGATGAGGATTCGAACCTACGTCCGAGAGCATCCCAGTTGCTGCCTTAATCGACTGAGCTAAGGCAGCGTCTGGGATGATGTCGGACGTTGGTTCGAATCCTCGTCACGGCCCTTGTGGATTTGTCCATTTAATGCATCACGCTATTGTGATTTCTGTGTGTTGTGTAGTATTTACCCAGGTTTTCCTAAATTTAAACTTATTCAGTTAATACCGATTGTTTCGTGTTCTGTCTTTTGTTAATACTTTTAATTCCCTATTAATATCCCCATTTAGATTATGCAGTTCAATTATGGTCGCAATACTACAGAATGGATATAAATTTACTTGAACACGTCCATCATAGGATGACCAACTTAATCCCTCAGATTAGAAACCTGTCATATGAAGAAAGATAGACAAAGCTTTCATTATATTCGTTGGAAAGGCAAAGAGTCAGGAATAACATGATAGATGTGTACAAGTGGATGAATGGATATCACAAAGGACACATTATTAGGGTAATAAAAGTTTCAACACAAGACATAACACTAAACAATGGGTATAAAAGTTTGTTGAGTTCGTGAAGTCGGATTGCGAAAGGAATCTGGGAGATATGATTAGTAATTATTTAAAACCAAAATAAAATCAATGCATAAATGTTCGTAATAATACAAATAGGACACTGGGATTTATTATTCGAAGCGGTACTAATGGGACACCTAGAGTTGTTCTTCACCTGTAACCTGCTTTGGTTAGATTTGGCAGTTCTGATTTGGTCGCCGTACTATAGAATGGTTATAAGTTGACCAGACCACACACTAGGAGGTGAAGGTACGACGACGTGTCAGTCCGTCCTGGACCACTCTCAAGTCGATTGTGATGAGGAATGATTGATTAATGAAGATTAAGCCACCCAAAAGGTGGCACGGGCATGAATAGCCCGTAAGTGGTGGCCCTTCTGATCCATTACCAGTATCAATAGATGATACTGGAGATCTGTGGAGGTGCGACTGCACCCTGCGTGACGGGAGATCCCTTTCCATTGTGATGAGGAAGTAGATGCAGGGAATAAATAGGCAAGAGAGATATTAGGAGCAAAGTGTAATAGAGGGGATAGTAGTAGGAACAAGAACTGCCGAGGGCCTCGTATGGGCCTATTGGCCCATACGAGGCACCTCCTATTATAACCACCGAATGGGAAGAAAATAGTAATAGTCTTTCATATATATGAAAGATATTGGGTGGATATATATAGGAACTGCCTCATATGGGCCATTGGGCTTTCTGCAGTTATCTTCATCCTTATGTTTTTATGTCTATCCGTGAAATATTTTAGATTTTAGCTCCATGTATTTGCCAATAGATCTTCCGCAACTCCCATACTTCTTATGTTTTGAAGTGAGGTGAACGGAGAAGCGTTCACATTAGCCCCAGTGAGTTGAGTGTACTTTTAGTATAAACGGAGACCCTGCCAGACGCGGATCGTCACTTGTCCTACTCTCTCAATACTTCCGTGAGTTAGACCTCATCTCTCAACACCTGTGTGAATTAGAAATGGAAAGAATTAATTACGTGCGCGGCTCCAAGAGAAAACGGAGTGAGCATCACTACAGCAATGACGCTCCGACAAAAAAACAAAAATACAGCAATGGAGCAGCTGATATAAAAACATTCTACAAAGGACGCACTGGATTACAGAACCACCGGGATAACTCATCTAGAATACAGGAATACTGGAATAGAAAAACTGAAATACCGAAACGCTGCAATGAAGAACAGAAGCACTGGAATAAATCATCATACAGCAATGTAGCAGCTGATATACAAACATTCTACAGAGGACGCACAGAATTACGGAACCACCGGGATAACTCATCTAGAAAACAGGAATACTGGAATAGAAAAACTGAAATACCGAAACCCTACAATGAAGAACAGAAGCACTGGAATAAATCACCATACAGCAATGTAGCAGCTGATATTCAAACATTCTCCAGAGGACGCACTGGATTACGGAACCACCGGGATAGATCATTTAGAATACAGGAATACTGGAATAGAGAAGCTGAAATACCGAAATCCTACAATGAAGAACAGAAGCACTGGAATAAATCATCATACAGCAATGTAGCAGCTGATGTACAATCATTCTCCAAAGGACGCACTGGATTACGGAAACACCGGGATAGATCATTTAGAATACTGGAATAAAGAAGCTGAAATACCGAAACCCTGCAATGAAGAACAGAAGCACCGGGATAAATCATCATACAGCAATGAAGCAGCTGATATACAAACATTCACCAAAAGACGCACTGGATTACAGAACCACCGGGATAACTCATCTAGAAAACAGGAATACTGGAATAGAAAAACTGAAATACCGAAACCCTACAATGAAGAACAGAAGCACTGGAATAAATCACCATACAGCAATGTAGCAGCTGATATTCAAACATTCTCCAGAGGACGCACTGGATTACGGAACCACCGGGATAGATCATTTAGAATACAGGAATACTGGAATAGAGAAGCTGAAATACCGAAATCCTACAATGAAGAACAGAAGCACTGGAATAAATCATCATACAGCAATGTAGCAGCTGATGTACAAACATTCTCCAAAGGACGCACTGGATTACGGAAACACCGGGATAGATCATTTAGAATACAAGAATACTGGAATAAAGAAGCTGAAATACCGAAACCCTACAATGAAGAACAGAAGCACTGGAATAAATCACCATACAGCAATGTAGCAGCTGATATTCAAACATTCTCCAGAGGACGCACTGGATTACGGAACCACCGGGATAGATCATTTAGAATACAGGAATACTGGAATAGAGAAGCTGAAATACCGAAACCCTACAATGAAGAACAGAAGCACTGGAATAAATCATCATACAGCAATGTAGCAGCTGATGTACAAACATTCTCCAAAGGACGCACTGGATTACGGAAACACCGGGATAGATCATTTAGAATACAAGAATACTGGAATAAAGAAGCTGAAATACCGAAACCCTGTAATGAAGAACAGAAGCACCGGGATAAATCATCATACAGCAATGAAGCAGCTGATATACAAACATTCACCAAAAGACGCACTGGATTACAGAACCACCGGGATAAATCATTTAGAATACAAGAATACTGGAATAGAGAAGCTGAAATACCGAAACCCAGCAATGAAGTGCAGAAGCACCGGAATAAATCATCTGAAATACAGAAATTCTGTAACGAAATTTCTAGAGAACAGAAAAACCGGGAAAAGTTATCTGATATACAGAAATGCCGAGATAAATCATCCGAAATACAGAAAAAATTCAATAAATCATCTGAAATACAGAAAAAATTCAATAAATCATCTGAAATACAGAAATCCTGCAATGAAGTATACATACTCCTGGATAAATCATCTGAATTACAGAAACAAAGGGATAAATCATCTGAGTTACAGAAACAAAAGGATAAATCATCTGAGGTAATGAATCACCGAGATAAATCATCTGAGGTAATGAATCACCGAGATAAATCATCTGAATTACAAAGAGACCAGGATAAATTATCTGAAGTACAGAAACCCTGTAATGGAGCATCTGAAATACAGAAAGGCCAGGATAAATCATCTGAAATACAGAAACACCGGGATAAATCATCCGAAATACAGAAACACCGGCATAAATTATCTGAAATACAGAAACCCTGTAAGGGAGCATCTGAAGTACAGAAACACAAGAATAAATCATCTGAAATACAGAAATCCTGTAATGGATCATCTGAGGTACAGAAACACCTGGATAAATCATCTGAAATACAGAAACCCAGCATTGAAGCATCTGAAATACCGAAACCCAGCATTGAAGCATCTGAAATACAGAAACCCAGCATTGAAGCATCTGAAATACAGGAAAACGGAAATGAAACACCTGGGTATGAGGTTAGTTCAGATGATGAAGTCCTCACATTATACCTATCTTTTCCTCCTATTCTAACTTGTCACCCATCGTTGGAGGGTTTGGAGGAGATTTCTCTAGACGGACATAACTACCTCCCGGTGGAAGTCAATGGTAAATGCTGTAAAATGTTTGTCGATTCTGGAACAACAAGCAATGGTATTGAACACAGACTCGCACAGAAGCTGGGATTAGATAAGAAAGTCGACTCAACCATTCTCCGTGATTCTTGGTTTTCGAGTGAAAACAAACACCTCAAAATAAGGCAAGTAGAAAATTGTAAAATTTAATTACAAAATGGCAAAGAGCTCGTTGCCACTGTAAATATTTTCCCACCAGAATTGGACAATTACTTCATCTCTGAGGACACACCAATGTTCTTCTTTAGCTTCCCACTGATGACAGAGAATCACATAATTCATCAGTTTAAAAGCAATAAATCTTCCATCTTTTTAAAACCTTTGAGAAGATTTACGAAAAAAGGATATGGGTTGAGCAGTTCTCCCTTGCCTTATCTTAGGATAAAGTTTCCATTATCTGCAAAAGACAATTATTGCAGCGATAAAGTTGTGGTCAATACTGGCTCCGATGCTTCAACCATTTCACAATTATTTTTGAAGCACATCGGCATGGAAACATGTCCTCCCAAAAAACTAAGAATACATGTGAAGGGTGACCTTTACCTGGAGGATGACTTGGAGGTGCTGGAGAATCCAAAGACAGAAATTCCTCTAACTTTAGGCACAACGTTCTTGTCAAAATACAATTGCACATTAGATTCCTCATCTTATTATCTGTTTTACAACATTAATAATAAAACCTATGTCTTTACTCTACTGAAGACACAGGCCTAATTTGCTAGGTGTTTATATGGACGGTGTCTTTCAAGTATGGACAGTGTCACTCAAGTATGGACAGTGTCATTCAAGTATGGACAGCATCACTCAAGTATGGACAGTGCAACTCTTGTAAACATTTTTAACAAATAAAATGTATTAAAAGTTTTAATAATTGTATTATTTTTTCATATTAAAATGATAAAGAATTGTATAAATTGTAGAATCTTATTATGTAGCAAATGTTAGCACCCAAACTTCTACAGTTACCTATGTTCTTATGATGATAGATTTCCTTATGACTAAAAAGATAGATGCTCATTGTATTGGGGATGCTATAATAAATTGAAATTGCTATATTAAATTGGTTATACCAAAGGAAACAAAGAGTTAATATAAATGGCGCTAAGTCAGACTGGAAAAATGTTGCAAGTGGAGTGTCTAAAGCCTCTGTCCTGGGATCGCTGTTGTTCATAATATACATAAATGATTTAGATTCAAGTTTGAGCAGTAATATTTCAAATTTGCCGATAATACAAAAATCGGAAGAGAAAATAAACACAGTAAAAGACTCAGTATCACTTCATGGCGATCTAAATAGGGTTTTGAAATAGCGAAGAGTTTGGCAGATGCAGTTTAATGCTGACAAATGTGAGGTTTTGAGGCTAGATAATGATGATTGAGTACGAGCTAAATAGTGTTGAGATTGCGAAAGCGATCTAGGAGCAATGATTAATAGAAATTTAAAGCCAAAATATAAATGCATATATGTTCGTAATCAGGCAAACAGGACACTGGGATTTATTAATCGAAGCGTTAGTAACAACACACCTGGTGCTGTTCTTTAAACATAAGAACAAAGACAACTGCTAAAGGCCTGCTGCTAAAGGTCCCAACTGCTAAAGGTCCCATACGAGCCAATTCCTATTTATATCCACCTAATTCCACTCATATACATGTCAAACTCACGCTTGAAGAAGTGAAGGGACCCCCACCTTTACCACACCCTGTGGCAACTGGTTCCTGTTACCTAACCAGTTTTTTCCCATGAACAAATCTACAAGGGCCGTGATGAGGATTCGAACCTACGTCCGAGAGCATCCCAGTTGCTGCCTTAATCGACTGAGATAAGGCAGCGTCTGGGATGATGTCGGACGTTGGTTTGAATCCTCGTCACGGCCCTTGTGGATTTGTTCATTTAATGCATCACGCTATTGTGATTTCTGTGTGTTGTGTAGTATTTACCCAGGTTTTCCTAAATTTAAACTTATTCAGTTAATACCGATTGTTTCGTGTTCTGTCTTTTGTTAATACTTTTAATTCCCTATTAATATCCCCATTTAGATTATGCAGTTCAATTATGGTCGCAATACTAGAGAATGGATATAAATTTACTTGAACACGTCCATCATAGGATGACCAACTTAATCCCTCAGATTAGAAACCTGTCATATGAAGAAAGATAGACAAAGCTTTCATTATATTCGTTGGAAAGGCAAAGAGTCAGGAATAACATGATAGATGTGTACAAGTGGATGAATGGATATCACAAAGGACACATTATTAGGGTAATAAAAGTTTCAACACAAGACATAACACTAAACAATGTATATAAAAGTTTGTTGAGTTCGTGAAGTCGGATTGCGAAAGGAATCTGGGAGATATGATTAGTAATTATTTAAAACCAAAAATAAAATCAATGCATAAATGTTCGTAATAATACAAATAGGACACTGGGATTTATTATTCGAAGCGGTACTAATGGGACACCTAGAGTTGTTCTTCACCTGTAACCTGCTTTGGTTAGATTTGGCAGTTCTGATTTGGTCGCCGTACTATAGAATGGTTATAAGTTGACCAGACCACACACTAGAAGGTGAAGGTACGACGACGTGTCAGCCCGTCCTGGACCACTCTCAAGTCGATTGTGATGAGGAATGATTGATTAATGAAGATTAAGTCACCCAAAAGGTGGCACGGGCATGAATAGCCCGTAAGTGGTGGCCCTTCTGATCCATTACCAGTATCAATAGATGATACTGGAGATCTGTGGAGGTGCGACTGCACCCTGCGTGACAGGAGATCCCTTTCCATTGTGATGAGGAAGTAGATGCAGGGAATAAATAGGCAAGAGAGATATTAGGAGCAAAGTGTAATAGAGGGGATAGTAGTAGGAACAAGAACTGCAGAGGGCCTCGTATGGGCCTATTGGCCCATACGAGGCACCTCCTATTATAACCACCGAATGGGAAGAAAATAGTAATAGTCTTTCATATATATGAAAGATATTGGGTGGATATATATAGGAACTGCCTCATATGGGCCATTGGGCTTTCTGCAGTTATCTTCATCCTTATGTTTTTATGTCTATCCGTGAAATATTTTAGATTTTAGCTCCATGTATTTGCCAATAGATCTTCCGCAACTCCCATACTTCTTATGTTTTGAAGTGAGGTGAGCGGAGAAGCGTTCACATTAGCCCCAGTGAGTTGAGTGTACTTTTAGTATAAACGGAGACCCTGCTAGACGCGGATCGTCACTTGTCCTACTCTCTCAATACTTGTGTGAGTTAGACCTCATCTCTCAACACCTGTGTGAATTAGAAATGGAAAGAATTAATTACGTGCGCGGCTCCAAGAGAAAACGGAGTGAGCATCACTACAGCAATGACGCTCCGACAAAAAAACAAAAATACAGCAATGGAGCAGCTGATATAAAAACATTCTACAAAGGACGCACTGGATTACAGAACCACCGGGATAACTCATCTAGAATACAGGAATACTGGAATAGAAAAACTGAAATACCGAAACGCTGCAATGAAGAACAGAAGCACTGGAATAAATCATCATACAGCAATGTAGCAGCTGATATACAAACATTCTACAGAGGACGCACAGAATTACGGAACCACCGGGATAACTCATCTAGAAAACAGGAATACTGGAATAGAAAAACTGAAATACCGAAACCCTACAATGAAGAACAGAAGCACTGGAATAAATCACCATACAGCAATGTAGCAGCTGATATTCAAACATTCTCCAGAGGACGCACTGGATTACGGAACCACCGGGATAAATCATTTAGAATACAGGAATACTGGAATAGAGAAGCTGAAGTACCGAAACCCTACAATGAAGAACAGAAGCACTGGAATTGCATCATACAGCAATGTAGCAGCTGATGTACAAACATTCTCCAAAGGACGCGCTGGATTATGGAAACACCGGGATAGATCATTTAGAATACAAGAATACTGGAATAAAGAAGCTGAAATTCCGAAACCCTGCAATGAAGAACAGAAGCACCGGGATAAATCATCATACAGCAATGAAGCAGCTGATATACAAACATTCACCAAAAGACGCACTGGATTACAGAACCACCGGGATAAATCATTTAGAATACAAGAATACTGGAATAGAGAAGCTGAAATACAGAAACCCAGCAATGAAGTGCAGAAGCACCGGAATAAATCATCTGAAATACAGAAATTCTGTAACGAAATTTCTAGAGAACAGAAAAACCGGGATAAGTTATCTGATATACAGAAATACCGAGATAAATCATCTGAAATACAGTAAAAATTCAATAAATCATCTGAAATACAGAAAAAATTCAATAAATCATCTGAAATACAGAAATCCTGCAATGAAGTATACATACTCCTGGATAAATCATCTGAATTACAGAAACAAAGGGATAAATCATCTGAATTACAGAAACAAAAGGATAAATCATCTGAGGTAATGAATCACCGAGATAAATCATCTGAATTACAAAAAGACCAGGATAAATTATCTGAAGTACAGAAACCCTGTAATGGAGCATCTGAAATACAGAAACGCCAGGATAAATCATCTGAAAGACAGAAACACCGGGATAAATCATCCGAAATACAGAAACACCGGAATAAATTATCGGAAATACAGAAACCCTGTAAGGGAGCATCTGAAGTACAGAAACACAAGAATAAATCATCTGAAATACAGAAATCCTGTAATGGATCATCTGAGGTACAGAAACACCTGGATAAATCATCTGAAATACAGAAACCCAGCATTGAAGCATCTGAAATACAGAAACCCAGCATTGAAGCATCTGAAATACAGGAAAACGGAAATGAAACACCTGGGTATGAGGTTAGTTCAGATGGTGAAGTCCTCACATTATACCTATCTTTTCCTCCTATTCTAACTTGTCACCCATCGTTGGAGGGTTTGGAGGAGATTTCTCTAGACGGACATAACTACCTCCCGGTGGAAGTCAATGGTAAATGCTGTAAAATGTTTGTCGATTCTGGAACAACAAGCAATGGTATTGAACACAGACTCGCACAGAAGCTGGGATTAGATAAGAAAGTCGACTCAACCATTCTCCGTGATTCTTGGTTTTCGAGTGAAAACAAACACCTCAAAATAAGGCAAGTAGAAAATTGTAAAATTAAATTACAAAATGGCAAAGAGCTCGTTGCCACTGTAAATATTTTCCCACCAGAATTGGACAATTACTTCATCTCTGAGGACACACCAATGTTCTTCTTTAGCTTCCCACTGATGACAGAGAATCACATAATTCATCAGTTTAAAAGCAATAAATCTTCCATCTTTTTAAAACCTTTGAGAAGATTTACGAAAAAAGGATATGGGTTGAGCAGTTCTCCCCTGCCTTATCTTAGGATAAAGTTTCCATTATCTGCAAAAGACAATTATTGCAGCGATAAAGTTGTGGTCAATACTGGCTCCGATGCTTCAACCATTTCACAATTATTTTTGAAGCACATCGGCATGGAAACATGTCCTCCCAAAAAACTAAGAATACATGTGAAGGGTGACCTTTACCTGGAGGATGACTTGGAGGTGCTGGAGAATCCAAAGACAGAAATTCCTCTAACTTTAGGCACAACGTTCTTGTCAAAATACAATTGCACATTAGATTCCTCATCTTATTATCTGTTTTACAACGTTAATAATAAAACCTATATGTCTTTACTCTACTGAAGACAGGCCTAATTTGCTAGGTGTTTATATGGACGGTGTCTTTCAAGTATGGACAGTGTCACTCAAGTATGGACAGTGTCATTCAAGTATGGACAGCATCACTCAAGTATGGACAGCATCACTCAAGTATGGACAGTGCAACTCTTGTAAACATTTTTAACAAATAAAATGTATTAAAAGTTTTAATAATTGTATTATTTTTTCATATTAAAATGATAAAGAATTGTATAAATTGTAGAATCTTATTATGTAGCAAATGTTAGCACCCAAACTTCTACAGTTATCTATGTTCTTATGATGATAGATTTCCTTATGACTAAAAAGATAGATGCTCATTGTATTGGGGATGCTATAATAAATTGAAATTGCTATATTAAATTGGTTATACCAAAGGAAACAAAGAGTTAATATAAGTGGCGCTAAGTCAGACTGGAAAAATGTTGCAAGTGGAGTGTCTAAAGCCTCTGTCCTGGGATCACTGTTGTTCATAATATACATAAATGATTTAGATTCAAGTTTGAGCAGTAATATTTCAAATTTGCCAATAATACAAAAATCGGAAGAGAAAATAAACACAGTAAAAGACTCAGTATCACTTATAGCAACAGTGACGGTGCCACCCGTCAGCGTCTGTCTGCGTCTATTTATAGCAACGACGAGGACCATCATACACATGTTGACGCAATACACAATTATAAAGTAGAATTTGGTACTATTGAATTTGGACAAATCGGAAAAGGTTTTTGTATTTATTTTGTTAATAAAACCTAACCATCCTAGGCTTAATACACGCTATAAAAGGACTGACATAGTCCTATACTAGGCTTAAAAATGTTTAAGTTTGGTTTTAGCTTATTTTTTCCAGACTCAAATAAAGAGAATAGTACCAAATTCTATCTAACTGTCCATTACGTCAATATATGTACGACAGTCCATATAACTACGAGAGGTACTATCTAAACAGGAGGATGGGCAGGTTTACATTGTGCCCAAAACTGTGTATTAGTGACTTTTATAATGTACAGTGTTTACCTGCGAGTTCTCAATTGTATCTCGTATCAAATTTATGTATTTTCTATAAATATAAATTATTATTATTATTATTATTATTATTGTTATTATTATTATTATTAAACTGACGGGAGAAATGTGCTGAATGGAATACAGCTTTCTGTCACGTACGTCAATGACAGTTTAGGATATTACAAACCGCATCATCAAATTTGCAGATGACATATATTAAGATCCATGTTATCTTGAGACGATTTCGGGGCTTTTAAGTGTCCCCGCGGCCCGGTCCTCGACCAGGCCTCCACCCCCAGGAAGCAGCCCGTGACAGCTGACTAACACCCAGGTACCTATTTTACTGCTAGGTAACAGGGGCATAGGGTGAAAGAAACTCTGCCCGCTGTTTCTCGCCGGCGCCCGGGATCGAACCCAGGACCACAGGATCACAAGTCCAGCGTGCTGTCCGCTCGGCCGACCAGCTCCCTCCAAAGTAACATGTTAACTTTAACATGACATGTTAAAGCAACAGCCAGCCTCCCCACAACAACTGTTGGGCAGCTGGCTGTTACTGATGCTACTGGGGTCAGTGTGGACCTGAACACGGTGGGTACCGCAGCTCCTCCCCACCACAGTTGTTCACTCTGGTAAGCTCACCATTACTGTTCGTATTTTATACAGTAAAATGTCATCTCTGAATGTGCAGAGGTCGGTGTTATCATGTTGATATTTTTGCATATGAGCTTAAGGTTGTGTGGGGTAGACAGTTCCAGGAATGGTTGTGGGGTTACGTTAGAAGGGGTGACGTTGCCTACAAACAACGTTACCATATTATTCATCAAGGTTTACTTCATGTTCTGTGTACATCCTCTCGTCTGCCCAAGTAATAAAATGTCTGGAAAAGGTTGATACAAAAATAAGGAATGCTGACAATATTATAAATTCATAATGACTACTCATAACTAGAAAAAAAATGAATTTTACTAAATAAGCAATCTTTTATAGTAGTGATAAAATGTGTATTATGCCACCAAGATCAAGAGGTACCTGCAATTACACTATGTGTGTGCGTGAGTTTATAATTATCTAAGTGTAGTTGCAGGATGTGAGCTACGCTCGTGGTGTCCCGTCTTCCCCTTCATCTTTGTCATATGACCGAACCCGCTGATAATTTTGACCTCTACTGACATCCCTTAAATTGTTGTAACCTTCTACAACTGTTCGCAAAGCAGAACTTTTGCATACCTTTTCGACACTATTGCTTTCTAAGCTTTAGGCTGTGGCCTCTTATAATAATTCCACTTTGGCAAATTTTTCAATTCCTGTCAGGGGTTTTATGTGGTGATTATATCTCCTTACCTTCTCTTTCATGGCTTGTGCCTGTTTTACGCCTCAAGCTCATAGCTCTTGTGTGCTTTAGGTCTGGAAGCCATTTAGACGCTTGTCTTTGTACCTTTTATATTTTGTGTATGTGTTTTTTTATATGACCACCATACAAGTACTCAACCTAGCCCCCATTGCCGGCGCCATCCTGGCCGATGTCTATCTGGGCAAGGTGGGTCGGGTGTGTGTGTGTATATACTCACCTAACTGTACTTGCGTGGGTTGGGCTTTGGCACTTTGGTCCGCCTCTCAACCTGATGTAATCTGATGTAAAGGTTCCTGAGCCTATTGGGCTGTTATCATATCTGTTTTTGAAAATGTGTGTGGAGTATTCCTCCACCACAATACTGCCTAGTGCATTCCATTTACTAAACACTGAAAAAGTTCTTTCAAATGTTGTGTGGCTCAATTGGTTACTAGGTTTCCACCTGTGTCCCTTCGTGTGCCTTAACGACTCTTCTCGTTAGTTTTGCATCATTTTGCGTTTTGCATATTTATATGAACGCGTCTCTTGTTTAGGACATTATCAAATGTTTTCTGATAGTCAAAGAATATACAGTCTACCCATCCTTCTCTCTCTTATTTCATTTCTGTCTTATTACAGAACTGCAGCAAATTTGTCAAGCAGGATTTTGCTTTACAAAATCCGTGCTGGTGTTTTGAGACAAAATTTATCTGTTCGAAATGTTCGATTAGTCTGCTTCAGATCAGTCTCCTCTATTAAGTGGCTGGGGATACGTTAATGATACTGTTTTACAGTATAACGGTTTCTGCCGTTATAGTATAGAATGCAGAGTGGTACCACATTAGCCATCTTCCAGCAATCAGGAAACTCTCCTGTTTTTGAAGAGGAATTAAATCATTATAGCAAGGGGGACTGCACAATTGCTTCAGCTGCCTCTTTTAGTGTCCATGGCAATATTTTGTCTGGTCCTACAGCTTTCGTCACGTCCAGTTCCTGTAATTGCGTCCTTACTTCCTCTGGTGTCATTATCATATCAGTGAGGCTTCCCTGTATAAGTCTCCATTCGGTTTGGACTCTTAGCTCTAGTGGCAAAATTAGATTCCAGCTTGAATACTTCTTAGAACTTTTGTTAAGTTCCTCATCATTCTTATTATTACCTCCTTATGATGTTTCCTCTCTCCCATTTTACAAGTCTGATAACTTGGTTATTCGCAGTCATCTTCCTCCTGATGTTGCTATACAACAGGTTTTGGCCGGGACTTAGCACTGTATTCACTGTTAGTCTTGTAATGTTTCTCTGCCTCTCACTAGTTTCTGTGTACTCATTTCTGGACACTTTGTAAATATTGTGATTTCCTTCTGTTCTGTGTTCTCTTTATTTCTTGCATGTTCTTTTGCTTCTTTTCTCAACTTCCAGCTCAACCACTTGGGCTGGATGGTAGAGCGACGATCTCACTTCATGCAGGTCGGCGTTCAATCCACAACCGTCAAATGGTTGGGCGCCATTCCCTCCCCCCGTCCCATCTCAAATCCTTATCCTGACCCCTTCCAAGTGCTATATAGGTTATATTGTCTTAGCACTTTATCCTGGTAATTACCTTACCTTTTCTTTACTTCCCAAACACTGCCACTTTAACCATCAGGTAATGTTCGTCGTGCTTCCTTTAACCCTTAGTGGTGGTATAAATCTTTCTTCAACTTCTCTGAGTTTGTTCGTTACGTAGTCCATCATGTCGTGTTGATTTTCCTCTGAGGTCTCATTCTATCCTCTCTCCAGGAATTATCTGATCTTATGTATTCAAAGACTAAAACACAGGGGGGGTCATTGGCCTCTTATGGCCAATGTTTTCAATATCATCTCATTCTGTGTGCAGACCAGGTCTAATCTAGCTGGTTTGTGTTGACCCCAGGCAGCCTGGTGAAGTGAGTCTACCAAGTGAGAGTTATTCTGCACACCTGACCAGAGATTAAGATAGCAGAGGAAGTAATTATTAAGTAAACGTCAGTGACTTTAAAGGAGACAGTCAAAGGATGAGCATCTTGTAAAAGTTAGATGGAATAAGATGTCGACATTTTGTGACGTGACGTGACACCGACTGATGTCATAACGCATCACTTGAGTTACCACAGTCGTCACGATCAGATGTACGAAGTGAAGTCTGCAGTCTCCGCAGAGTAGTGGTAAGACGCTCGCCTGGCGTTCTGCGAGCACTTTGTCCTGGGTTCGTATCCTGGCCGGGGAGGATTTACTGGGCGCAAATCCTTAACTGTAGCCTCTGTTGAACTCAACAGTAAAATGGGTACTTGGTTGTAAAAACGATTCTTCGTGGGGGTCGTATTCCAGGGGAACATAGGATTAAGGACTTGCCCGAAACGCTACGCGTACTAGTGGCTGTACAAGAGTGTAAGAACTCTAGTATATATAAATAAAAAAATCTCCTGGGAAGAAGGAAGAATACAGTTCCCTGTTTGGTAGTTGAGTGGAGGCTACTTGTTATCAAGTGTGAGGGACGCCGTGCATCAGTTCTCAGTGCTAGTAAAGATATTAGAGGCGACCTGAAGCATAGTGGGGTGGTCGTGCCTGTGCGGACTCTAATGTTTTATATCCTTAAGTGGAGGAAATTGAGCAGGTATTTCTGTGTGGAGCCTGCCAGGCGACTTTGTGTGCTCAAGTCAGAACTGAAGGAAGCTGCGAGGGACAGTTCTAAAGGATTTTCTTGGACGACCAAGAGTAGCGCCATCTTGGGGCGCCAGTGGGCGAGGTCGTCACGTTGTCACTTTATACAGTAAGGTCCCATTAGATTATCCTACAGTGTTTATTAGTGCTTGATCGTATGCCCAGCGATTGTAGATGTTTATGTGCATAGGTTAAATATTTTTATTAAGATAGTGAGCTGATATATGAAGTTAGAGATGATAAGTGGACAAGTGGACATGCTGAAGAGAGAAGCGGCATATGAACTTCATTTGCAGCAGATATTGGAAGATCTGCAGGAGTACCTACCTGATTTTGAGGACCCAGATAGATGTTCTCAGTAGTGGGCCTCGAGAAATAGAACAGAGAATCATATGGACACATTGAGATGTTCGAGGGAGTGCTTGATTGCATTTTGGCATGAAAGGGGTAGTGTAAGGTGAGAGATTGATTTATTTTTCTTATTGGAGATAATTTGTGTACCAGGTATTTCAGCCCCAAGCAGTGAGGGGGCAGTAGATTGTGAGCTGAAGATTAAGCAGCAGCCTAATAAGTTTTATTTTGTGTAGGTCTGAAGTAATATTGGAGTGCTATCGGTTGGTAGCAGCCTAGGGTGCTGCACTGTAATATTATCTATATTATATATTTTTTGTTGTATGTGTTCTCATGCATTAAATGTTTGAATGTTAACAGCTGATTTTTGCCTTTGTCTGGGTGAGGCTTCCTGGATAGTAAGGGAGAGGGAGAGAGACACGATTGCAAATTGGTGGGCAAAGGTCATTAACACCATGAAGGGAACTCAATAGATTATCCAATAATATGGAAAGTGTGGGAGTCACGGCGGCTCGTGTGGGTGGGTACTCATGACAACTAGTCCAGTTTGGAGCTGCGCCCTTGAATAAAGGAGACGCTGATCCCCTCTGAGGGAGCCGGTCGGCCGAGCGGACAGCACGCTGGACTTGTGATCCTGTGGTCCTGGGTTCGATCCCGGGCGCCGGCGAGAAACAATGGGCAGAGTTTCTTTCACCCTATGTCCCTGTTACCTAGCAGTAAAATCGGTACCTGGGTGTTAGTCAGCTGTCACGGGCTGCTTCCTGGGGGTGGAGGCCTGGTCGAGGACCAGGCCTCAGGGACACTAAAAGCCCCGAAATCATCTCAAGATAACCTCAAGATAACTCTCCGAAAAAAAGACAATTACAGGGTGATCTCCCAACAATTGCAAGCACTCCAGTGTTCATTGCTGGTCGACTGACGGCAGCAGAAGTGTGGTTGGCGTGGTCGGTCATATTTTTATCAGGGAGTGGTAGGGGGTTTCTGTTCGTCGGTAAGCAAGTATCAGTTTGGTTCAATAACCAGTTTCTAAAACCCCCCAACCCCTGATATTTGTCACCACCCCTTCTTGTTTACTTTCTTAATTATTTATTTATTTTTTTATATATACAAGTGTTCTTTCATTCTTGTACAGCCACTAGGACGCGTAGCGTTTCGGGCAAGTCCTTAATTTATTTATTTACTTATTTATTTATTTATCTATTTATTTATTTATTTATTTATATACAAGAAGGTACATTGGGATTGTGAGGATACATAACATAGTAATTACATTCTTGTAAAGCCACTAGTACGAGCAGCGTTTCGGGCAGGTCTTTAATTTAAGAAAATTATAAGTAGGCAAATACTAGCAAAATTTATAAAAATGATAACAGGTACAGAGCAAGAAAAAAATGGAAGATGAGAGAAATTTGTAGGTATATTAAAGCACACAGGTAGCTCAAATTGATTGCATTGACAGCTTGAATGGTAGTTTAACAAAAATTAGTAGGCACAATACAGCATATAGCTAGCACATAAAAGAAGACAGCAATGAACACAATGATAAAGTTGTTTGGATTAAGTACATAAAGATTGGGAGATTGGGTAACACTAGATACAGAGCAAATTAAAGCTCAGCATAGGAAACTATGAAGGTGAAATTAGGTACTCTTTGGTTTTGTTTTTGAATGGTGTATCTCTTTGATATCCCTAGGGATATCAAAGAGATATTTATTTCTGGTGTGGTGATAATGGGTCCTATTACATCTGTGCAGGGAGAGTTTCAGAGCATGGTTTGCATTTAGGAACAGGGTTTTGTAAATGTAGTTGACACAAGAGAATGTGTGGAGGGAGTTAATATTTAGCATGTTAAAGGATTTAAATAAGGGAGCTGAGTATTGTCTGAAAGCAGACTTTGTTATTATTCTGATAGCAGATTTTTGCTGTGTGATGATGGGCTTAAGGTGGTTTGCAGTTGTAGACCCCCATGCACAGATACCATAATTAAGATAGGGATAGATTAGTGCATAATATAGTAAGAGGAGAGCAGAGTTAGGAACATAATATCTGATTTTAGAGAGTATACCAACTGTTTTAGAGACTTTCTTAGTTATGTGTTGAATGTGGGTGCTGAAGTTGAGTCTCTTGTCTAGGAATAGGCCAAGAAACTTGCCATCATTTTTATTACTGATGTTAATGTTGTAGCTGAATTGTAGCTGAATTGCATTCGATGATTTGCTTCCAAATAAGATGTAGTAGGTCTTTTCTATGTTTAGTGTTAGTAGACATTCATAAGTGGACTTTTTTCATTCATTATTCACAACATTATTTAGTGTATGTGGGTTGGGGTCTAAATTGATGAGGGTAGTATCATCAGCAAACATATGTTCCCCAGAATAAAACCCGCCAAATCGTTTAACAACAAGGTACCCATTTTACTGTTGGGTTAAACAAAGGCTACAGTTAAGGATTTGCGCCCAGTTACCCCTCCCCGGCCAGGATACGAACCCAGGACAAAGCTTTAGAGAAACACCAGGTGAGCGTCTTACCACAATGCCACGGGGACTGCTAAACATATTGCACCAGGAAGTTTAACTTTTCCACTTCTACAAGCTTTGCTCGTTGTCTCATCTCCTACTTTTGGGCCCATTGTTTCTCAGTCAGTTTAGCCATGTCTGAAGTCTCCTGTTACTATATATAAGCTTTACATTCAGTCTATGGGCTACCATCCCTTGGTATTCTTACCTCAGTCTTCTGTTGTTCTTTGAAGGGTTGTAGATTACAGCAACGACCACTTTCTCAATATCCAGTGAAATTATTAGCATGATGCAGTTCTTGTAGTTGTTTGCCACCTACAAACAAACCCCTTCATATATCCAGTTTCTTTTTACCAACAGTGCCACACCTGCCTTCTCTCTGAAGTCTTTCCCTTCTCATTATTCGGTCCCTGATAGACTACGCATCACCAGTTTTGTCTTACACAGGCCAAGGCAGAATTAAAAAAATTAAGCTGATACAGAACGAGGTTTTGAAAATTATTCTTGGATGTCAAAGAAATGCAATGATTGAAATAATGAGAATGGAATTTAATTTACAGAGTGTGTATGATAGAGTCCGTGACATTAACACTAGAGTATCTATTCGTTTCATGCGGAGAAAAGGAGGGGATAAGCTGTTTGAGAGCGTTCAGACCTGCTTGAGTGACGTACACACTTCCAGGAAACTGAGGGAGACACGCTACACGAGGGGATTAGCTCATGACCTCAGGGAATACGATGTACTTGACTGCTGTAAACCCTCTCGACAGTGTAATATGTCTGCTTCCTGGAAAGTACAGAAAATAGACGTCGAAATTGTACCCCTCAAGGTGAAAAAGATTCCTCATGAACCGGGACAATTACGGTGTTTGTATGGAAGCATGATATCTGGGTTACCAAGAGGCAACACTTTACATGTATATTGTGACGGGTCGGTGGCGGAGGATGGCAGGGCCGGGTGTGGTGTCCTAATAAGGGAATATACTGAGTTTGGGACTGTGGACAGGAAAATTGAACTCCGTCTTAGTAATTATATATCATCCACACAAGCTGAACTGCAGGCCATTCTGGCGTGTTTGGAGGAAGTACGTCGTGACGACAAAGATGTTTTTGTATTTGTCGATAGCCGAGGAGCACTGGAGTCCTTAAACAGTCGAAACCCAGTCTTCATGTTCATAGTTGAGGATTGTAAGAAAAGGATAACTGAGATACAGTTGAAAGGTCATAGTGTGAAATTCATGTGGATTCCATCTCATCTTGGAATAGTGCTCAACGAGGTGGCGGATGACTTGGCCAAACGTGCCACATCAAAACCACAAGTTGACATCGAATATGAATTCACAATGAGACAAATAAGAAGCAAAATCAGAAATATTCAGGCACAGGCAGAAGTGGAGAGGAGAGATATAATGTATGAGAGAAGTCAAACCATGCAATACTACATGTGTGTGAGTCAAAACACCCATTTCACTTATGGTAAAAGGAGAAATGCTTGGAGTGACTCTGTGTACATGCGGCTTAGGCTTGGGTACAAATATTACTGGGAATATGGGATAGGTGTTCATGATAATGACACGAAGTGTAAACTATGTGGTATGTTAAGGTCTCACACCCTTGCCCATTATGTTCTTGATTGTCCGTTGATTAATGTATATAGAAACACTGAGATAAGGACTGTTCCTGAACAAATAGCCTGGATTTGTCACAACGGAAAGGTTGATGATATTCTTGAGAGATATAAGAATTTTGAACCAAGACTATAATCTTTTGTTGAATTATCTGCATGTCTCTTGCAAATTGTCTATACAGTATACCTAGGTCATAAGAGTATTTGTGTGTACGTCTGATACCATACTATTTGAGTAAAGGAGGAAATGTATATGTTTATCTCTCAGAATGTTCGGTAAAATGTTTATTGTTTGTGATGTGTGTCTATGTATGTATTAACACGTTGTACTGAACGGGGTGAGAATAGCTTGAGTTACCTCATCCCTTTGTGTGTATTTTACCTCAATAAACTTATTTCTATTTCAATTCAATTTCAATTTCTCATTATTTAGTGTTTCCTTGGGAATGTTGCATTGCAGTACTAATCATAACAGTTAGCTTGGTCTCCAACAGAGTTTGTGTTCTCAGTCCTTTCTTTGAGTTCATCTGCTTTATTTGACAGTTCATCAACATTGGTCTACCAGATCTTCAGAGTATTCATTGTTGTGCTGTCCTCTGGGCAGTTAGTTTCCAGTCTAAGTATGGGGTTTAGGTCAGGTTAGGTCGAGTTCGTAGGTAGGGAAGAGGGGAGGGTACATTTGGAATGTGGAAGGGAACAGGGGGGGTGGATGTCTGTGGTGCATTTGAGGTTGAGTAGGGGGTTTGGTGGGGTGGAAATTGTGGGGCTTGGAGCTGGGAATGGGAAGGTGGTAGAAAGCAGTGGCTGAGTTCCAAGGAGAAGTGTGGGAGGCGGTATAGGTGGTAGTTGATGATTAATGGGTGGCAATTAGTGGTTGGTGGGTTGCAATTGATGGGAGTGGGACATTGGTCCTACTGCGATGGAAGGAGGTTTTTATTATTATTATTATTATTATTATTATTATTATTATTATTATTATTATTATTATTATTATTATTATTATTATTATTATTATTATTATTATTATATGGAAGGAGGTTTCTGTGAGTGTGTTTGTGGAGGGGTACATGAGCAGGAGTATCAGGGCCTGGGTTACCAGGATCTGGGTTACCAGGATCTGAGTTACCAGGACCTGGGTTACCAGGATCTGAGTTACCAGGACCTGGGTTACCAGGACCTGGGTTACCAGGACCTGGGTTACCAGGATCTGAGTTACCAGGACCTGGGTTACCAGGACCTGGGTTACCAGGACCTGGGTTACCAGGATCTGAGTTACCAGGACCTGGGTTACCAGGACCTGGGTTACCAGGACCTGGGTTACCAGGACCTGGGTTACCAGGACCTGGGTTACCAGGACCTGGGTTACCAGGACCTGGGTTACCAGGATCTCAGTTACCAGAACCTGGGTTACCAGGATCTCAGTTACCAGAACCTGGGTTACCAGGATCTCAGTTACCAGAACCTGGGTTACCAGGATCTGAGTTACCAGGACCTGGGTTACCAGTACCTGGGTTACCAGGATCTCAGTTACCAGAACCTGGGTTACCAGGATCTGGGTTACCAGGATCTGCGTTACCAGGATCTCGGTTACCAGGACCTGCATACCAGTCAACATTGCCAGCCATGGTTGTGAGAGCAGTCGGGATAACTGTCAAAATAAAACAGCCGGGATTATCAAGGTATACATCAGGTAGGGGTAAGGAATGACGGCATCAGGGAGCGCGCTCAGAATTATTTCTAGAAAGGCGAGCAAGACAAACAAGTGTACGTGTTTGGTCTTTAATCTAAGGCAGAAGGTCGTGAATTACATCTTATATATCAATACGAAGCTGTTTGCATGGTCGGCGTGTATACTAACGAAGTTGATAGTTCAACCAAATCTGGCATGGCCGCAGAGGACCTCCAGGAAGAGGGTGGTGGTTGCAAGAGGTTTTGCCGCAATGTTGGCTGCGGGAGGCTCTCAAAACACACGAAATTGGGAGCCAGGGAGGAACTCAAACTTGAAATCGGGGGAACCACGTGAGCGTCGACAACAGTAAAGAAGGTGCTGAGTCCACTTAGTAATCCCCGGCCAGTCGTAGCCAAGGGGAAGCTCATGTGTAGTGAAGGAGTGGGTGTATAGCCTCGTATGTTTACCCAGGCCTACCTTACCTTAAACTCCGGAGCTTGAGCTCGTGGAGCAGTTCGTTGTTGCCTTCACCCTCGTTCTGACAGTTCCTGCGACGGCGCTGGAATCAATCGCATTGGCGTTTGCCTTTCCATTGGAGAGTTTCGGTGCCGAGGAGAGGGGGGACCTGCTGCATAGGTGACTTTTTCTCCCTCGTATCAACCTACCCTGGCTTTGCGCCCTGGAGAGGCCACTCCAGACCGACAACCAGAGCGCAACGCCACAATTTCTTGAGATTGATGGATGCCTACTACTACCTAACCTTGCGATGCCAATCCTTCCAATGCCAATCCTTCCAATGCCAGTCCTAAAAATAACTCATGAGTGACTGAGCCTAACCTAACGTTGTCCAAGGTGCTGTCTTTTGCCCTACCGGTTAAAGAAAGAAGCAACCAGACCCTGTACACCAGAAAGAAGCAATCAGGCCCTCTACACCAGAAAGAAGCAACCAGACCCTGTACATCAGAAAGAAGCAACCAGACTCTGTACATCAGAAAGAAGCAACCAGACTCTGTACACCAGAAAGAAGCAACCAGACACTGTACACCAGAAAGAAGCAACCAGACCCTGTACATCAGAAAGAAGCAACCAGACTCTGTACACCAGAAAGAAGCAACCAGACACTGTACACCAGAAAGAAGCAACCAGACTCTGTACATCAGAAAGAAGCAACCAGACTCTGTACACCAGAAAGAAGCAACCAGACTCTGTACACCAGAAAGAAGCAACCAGACTCTGTACATCAGAAAGAAGCAACCAGACCCTGTACACCAGAAAGAAGCAACCAGACCCTGTACATCAGAAAGAAGCAACCAGACTCTGTACACCAGAAAGAAGCAACCAGACTCTGTACACCAGAAAGAAGCAACCAGACCCTGTACATCAGAAAGAAGCAACCAGACTCTGTACACCAGAAAGAAGCAACCAGACCCTGTACACCAGAAAGAAGCAACCAGACCCTGTACACCAGAAAGAAGCAACCAGACTCTGTACATCAGAAAGAAGCAACCAGACTCTGTACACCAGAAAGAAGCAACCAGACTCTGTACATCAGAAAGAAGCAACCAGACCCTGTACACCAGAAAGAAGCAACCAGACTCTGTACATCAGAAAGAAGCAACCAGACCCTGTACATCAGAAAGAAGCAACCAGACCCTGTACATCAGAAAGAAGCAACCAGACTCTGTACACCAGAAAGAAGCAACCAGATTCTGTACACCAGAAAGAAGCAACCAGACTCTGTACACCAGAAAGAAGCAACCAGACCCTGTACATCAGAAAGAAGCAACCAGACTCTGTACATCAGAAAGAAGCAACCAGACCCTGTACATCAGAAAGAAGCAACCAGACACTGTACACCAGAAAGAAGCAACCAGACACTGTACATCAGAAAGAAGCAACCAGACTCTGTACACCAGAAAGAAGCAACCAGACCCTGTACACCAGAAAGAAGCAACCAGACACTGTACACCAGAAAGAAGCAACCAGACCCTGTACACCAGAAAGAAGTAACCAGTCCCTGTACACCAGAAAGACGTAACCAGTCCCTGTACACCAGAAAGAAGTAACCAGACCCTGTACACCAGAAAGAGAAAGCAGCGAAGAAAGGGACGGTCGTCTATCCTCACTTCGGTCAAGGCACCTTGTACATCTATACTATATTAACATTACAAATAAAAATTGAGGCCAGGTTCCTTGGCTTATATATAGACAAGAGACTGAACTCAGCACCCACATATAACACAGCCAAAAAAGTCTCAAAAACAGTCGATATACTTTCTAACAACAGATATTATGTTTCCCCACTCATTATACTAAGCACTAATTTATTCCTATATAACACGGTATCTGTGCATGGAAATCAACCACTAGAAATTACCTCAAACCTATCGTCACTCAGCAAAACTCTGCTATCAGAACTATAACAAACTCTGTCTTCAGACACTCAGCCCCTATATTTAAATCCATTAACATGCTAAACACACACTTCACACATTCTCAGGGACTATTTATATGTACAAAACCTTGTTCCTAAATGCTAATCATGATGTGAAACTTTTCCTTGATAGATGTACTAGCATGAGCACCACACCAGAAAATATAAATCTCTTTGATATCCCCAGAGTCAGACTAAATCTGTGCAAACACTCCATGTAAATAAAAGGGCCCAGTTTTTAGAACTCACTCCCTGATGAATTAAAACAAAATTCCAACCCATGCCCTGGTTACCTGGTTGATACCTGGTTGATGGGGTTCTGGGAGTTCTTCTACTTCCCAAGCCCGGCCCGAGGCCAGGCTTGACTTGTGAGAGTTTGGTCCACCAGGCTGTTGCTTGGAGCGGCCCGCAGGCCCACATACCCACCACAGCCCGGTTGGTCCGGCACTCCTTGGAGGAATAAATCTAGTTTCCTCTTGAAAATGTCCACGGTTGTTCCGGCAATATTTCTTATGCTTGCTGGGAGGACGTTGAACAACCAACCAAGCCCTGTTCAAAAGTAAAATAAAAAGTACCTAATTTCATCCTCATAGTTTCCTACCTTACGCTTCAAACTATTAGTACTTCAGACATATATCCTTACCAGTGTAATCACCTCTGTCAACTTATGTTTTAGGTATTTATTCATATAAAACCTTGCTACAATGTACCCTCTCATCTTACCTGATATGTTAGATTAAGGATCTGCCTGAAACGCAATGCGTGTTAGTGGCTTTGAATGAATGTAAAAATACCAAACTTATGTAATCTCACCAACTCATTGTACTTTTTTGTAAAATAAATTATTATTTTTATTATTACCATTATATTGACTTCACAAGGGGACTAGATAGTACAGTTGGCTTCGTTCTCGACAATTTATGTGTTTACATCCTTGTATGTCTAATGAATATAACAAATTTTTCCAATTTGACACATCAAACCTATTTGTTGAGGAAGCGCTTTTAGTCATGTGTGTCTATAGACACGAGTTAATGGGCACTGTACAACATAATGGGTGAGTGGAAACCCTTAAGACGCGACACAATTTACATATATTTATATCAATACCTGTTCCGTTTTCTAAGTAAAATTTGCATGTGTCAGGTAATGTCCAAAAACCTCTCGTTGGACTGATAACATAACAACGTAATCATTAGTTATTGAATATTCTAGTGTATATATAAATAACATATAACAAAGAGGTTATCTCTTTTGGATGAGCATGAATATACCCGAACTGCTCTGAGTACTCTTGGTGGCATTATATACAGTACTCTGTATACTTACAAGTACTTGCCAGCTGGCGATGTGAGCAGCAAGGCAGGGAATTAAGGCCGTCGGAGAGTAGGAAGAGATCGAGCCTGCTGCTGTCCTATCATGATAAAACGTAGAGTCTTTAAGCTGTCTGACTACCAGATAACCGAGTTATGGATCACTGTAGGTCCTATTATCTGTATATATCTTCCAAGCTGAACTTCACTCTCGCTCGAGCTACCTCACGCTGTCATGTTCCCCGTGCCTCTTCAACACCTCTTAGCCTCTGTCACCCTCCTCATACAGGCTCGCACGGTGTTCCTGATGTGCTGCGGGTGCACAGTGGGCGCCGTCATCTTCTCCCTCTCTTCGGTCACTCCCATCATGGCCTCCTTCAGCGCCGCCAAGTTCACAGGAGTCTTGGGCATGCTGGTGATGGGTGTCTGCACAGGGCTCATGAAAGCTGCATACACCTCCCTTGGGGCCGACCAGTTTAAAGTCCCAGAACAACGGGAGCAACAGAAGAGGTATGTTAAAGTGTGGAGGTTCATCAGGAGGTAAATTGGGAATATTGATGGGTGAGGGAAGGCTGGGAAGAGGGAGTTCATAGGTTGGTGGGTTTTGTAAAGGAGTTAGATGGGTTTGTAGTGTGGCTAATATTTGTCCTTGCTATACACGGTAGGAAGTGCAATTAAAAAGTTGCCGGCAAGTTCCCGAACAGACTTGGTAAGGAAAGCGTTCACAAGGACTTAATGCTTTATGATGGAAAACTATGGATGAAAGATCATGGCTCCTACTCCATGGTCATATATATATAAAAAAATAGTAAGATCTGTGTATAAGAATGTGCATTTTAGTTTGCTTCAATAATACTTTGTAATTTTATTGAAATGGTCAAGTAGTTAGGAAAGACAAAACATTCCTGCTCTCGATGACGTGTTAGATGGAGTTATTAATTCGTTTTTTGCACATAAACCAGAAAACTGGTAAGTTGTCATCTTAGCATTCTCTCAACTTGTCATTTCTGTTGCAGGTTCTTTAACGCCTTCTACTGGATGATCAACGCTGGCACCTTCGTCGGGCTATTCATAACAGCTCAAATACGAGACTCTGTCCAGTGCTTCGGTGATGACTGCTACTTCCTCTCCTACATTATAATGGCCGGCCTCATGGTTGTCTCCACCGTCATCTTCGCTGCTGGTCAGTCCTCTAGGATAATAATATTTAAACAATTTTTATTATTTGTTGATGTATTTTAAAGATGGCACCATGGACTATTTTAATACAAATTTGGTGACTTAATAAAACGTTTTAATAATTCGTGTAAATAATTCAATTTCTCTCACCCTACCCATCAACATTGGTTTTCCTCAGGGCTGCATACTTGGCCCTATCCTCTCTCTCATCTACATTAATGACCTTCCAAATGCCTCCCAACACTGCTAACCTCCTAATTGCTAACAAACTCACCCTTAACATTGACAAAACTTTCTATATTTTGTTTAGCAATAAATCCTCAAATCAAATAAATCTCAGGATAAACAATACCCAAATTTGTAACAAAGTAGATGTCAAATTCCTTGGCGTTCTCATTGACCACAAGCTGTGGTCAAGACCACACCAGAAGTTCTACTAAACTTACTTGGATCCTGCAAGGATCTTGGATTCATTTGATGCATCACGCTATTGTGAGATCTGTGTGTAATTAAGTAAGGGCGGAGAGGTAGAACGGCCTATTGACATAGCTCGGGTGCATGGGGAAATTGTGTAAAACCCTGGTTTGTGTCTCGGAGAGGCTGCAGGATCTAAGTAAGTTCAGTAGAACTTTTGGTTGCAATTCTTTTACCATGTCGTAGCTCAGTCGATTAAGGCAGCGTCTGGGATGCTCTCAGACGTAGGTTCGAATCCTCGTCACGGCCCATGTGGATTTGTTCATTTGATGCATCACACTATTGTGATTTCTGTATGTACTACTCATCTCTTCATCATTATCAGTTATCTAACCTGTCTCAGTTTATAATGGACCTATTCTTTCCCTAATCTTTGTTAAATATAATTGAATAAAATCCTTTAGGATTTGTCTTTGCTAGCCCTGCAATGCGAACTTCATAGTTTCTTTTTGCCCTCCTTATCTATTTTTTAACATTTCTAACCAATTGTACGAATTCTTGTTAAACTGGTACAAATCCTTTTGTACCAAGCTCTCTTTCTACCTATAACGTTCTTCAGCTTTTTTTGTCAACCATTTCGGGTCATTATTATTCGATCTATTCAATTTGTATGGTATACAACGTTCCTGTGCTGTATAGTTCTGCATGCATATTGTATACAACCGTAGTGTGTGTACTCTTGCATTTACAAGCTGATTTCCCAACTGTAGTGCACACCGTGTACACCATTGAGTCAGCTGTGGAATTAATTCTTTCAGAAAATGAATAAATCCACTAGGGTAATGAGGAGGACACGAACTTACGACCTTGGCATTGTCAAGCCTCATAATTTACCACTAGACCACCGCTGACTTGTAAAAGTCATACAACCTGATTTTCAAGGAAATCACAGGAAGTGCTTGTGGGTCGTACGTAACACCACAGTTATTACGTACGGTGTGTTGAAGTTGTTGTTGTTGGGGCGTACGGTGAAGGGACCACTCTTCCTTTCCACCTGAGTGCTTGTGGATTATACGTAAAACTTGGACTGGCTTCAGTAGGGGCCTTCATACTTCCTGTGATTTCAGTAGAAATCCGGTTGTATGACTTTTACAAGTCATCGATGGTCTAGTGGTTGAGTATGAGGCTTGACAACGCCAAGGTCGTAGGTTCGCGTCCACCTCATTTCCCTAGTGAATTTTCTCGTTGATATACATCACGTTAATGTGATATCTGCGTGTTTTAATTCTCTAACATTGTCTCTATTAGTTGTTATGTTTTTGTAATATTACAGGACGGTCGCACTACAAGGAGGGGCTCCCAGACAAAATGATGATAAGAGCAGTTCGCTGCGTTGCATACGCGGTCACCAAGACCTGGGATAAGGACCGAGAGCCTGTGCAGCACTGGCTTGACCGTGCTCAGGACAAATTTGATGCTCAGTTGCTGCTGGACGTGAAGGTGACCTTGCGTGTCCTTCTGCTGTTCTGCACTTTCCCGCTCTTCAATACTCTTTACTACCACACCTCCACTGGTATGATATTCCAGGCTAAACGTCTCGACGGTATGGTGGGCAGCTATAGGATCCCGCCAGAAATGTCTTACACTGCCAACCCACTGCTCGTTTTAGCTCTAATTCCGCTCTTTGATTTTGTGGTCTACCCTTTGTTGGCCCGCGTTGGCGTCCTCACCAAGACCACATCCCGGATGATCGCGGGGATGTGCTTCACCATCATTGCCTTCCTGGTCTACGCACTGGTGAACATGAGCGTGGAACAGACTTTCATTCCTCCAGAGCACGCGAGAATCCACGTTTACAACGCACTGCCTTGCCAGATGGTGGTGGAGGTGCCCTTCGTCAAGACCGGTCAGCTGAGTGTGGAGAGCGGAAGCCAGGTGGTTCTGCCTAGCTTGACTGTCACACATGGTGATGAGGTGGAGGCCAAGGTGACAGCCTCCTGCCTCGCCCCGGACATGAGGCAGGTGAGAGTGAGGGTGCTGGGTGCCCATGAGACAACACTCCTTGTCACCTCCACTGGCGTGCTGGCTCTCCCTCCCACACTCGAGTACATCAAGGACGAAGATGCCGACACCAAAGTGAGTCTCCGCACCCAATCATTTCCTCTCAGTTTCATAACTTTAAAAAGTTAAATGCTAACAATGAGAGCAGACTTTACTAAAGATTCAGCGCTAATCATTTCAAGTAACTAGCAACTGGAAAGTGTCTCATAAAGTGTCACCATGACGCCAAGTCAACTGTAAAATACATTAATAAAACACAACAACGGGCGAGTATGATGCTTCACAACACAGTTCAGAGTACGACAATATCCTAGCACTTATTTTTACTTTTACAAATACTGAAATATTTTCATAAATGAGATTTTTACAACTTTCTCCATCCTCATAAATTTATTAAGTAAGTTTTAGAATACTTTTGACTGATGGAGAAGAGTCTTATATTACAGATCTATTAAGTAGAGTTTTTAGTGGTTTGTTACTATTATTATTGATAGTCACAAGACAATCATAATAGCGTGATTTATCAATGATAAAATCACTCCCACAAATTTGAAGGGAGAAAATTCGTGGAGAACCCTATACTCACTCCAGAGTGCATGCGGCTCTTCATAAAAACTGTTTGTGACAACAATTTCCTTAGCAGCAGACTCCTTAGAGGACACAGTAGCGTCTGGAGGAATATATTTTTGTGCATGTTATGGCTCAGGGGTATGGCGCACGTCTGTCAGTTAGGTTAGTTCATTTATTATGACCCCCCCATACCAATGTTGTGGGCGGTAGTGGAAAGGGTTACAAAGGCACATAATGGGCTCAGGGACTGAACCCCACAATTCATTTAGATAAACAAGTTACAATCTTGATGAGCTAGTTAAAATATTCATTGCACATCGTCACATTATCAATGGGCTCGAGACCGACCACAAGTACAGTTTCTAAATTAAGCAACTGACATATGTAAGAAGCTAGTGTCACAATTGATATATTTGTCCTGCACACCGCCCCCCATCCAGTGGACAGCGGTGCATAGGATATAATCACTTAGATACTACCTACAGTTAGCAAACTGGGGAGATTTGACCAAGACTTCTGGTAGCAGATAATTTAGAATGAAATATTTACACATGTCTGGAACATTTGTCATAGAATTGTCTCTGAATTCACGTATCTTTTTGCACTCCATCACATAGTGACGGAGGGTGTGCGAATAATTTTGTTGACACAGTTTACATTTGGTCAGGTCTACATCGGCAGATAATGAGAATTCCCAGAGATACTTGTACTTAGATACCGAGTCTAAGCCAAGCAGTAGTAACATCTAGAAGTCTGCTGATTTTATTGGATAATCCATAGATGTGTGGCTCCTCTTGCATGATAGTATGATGATAGATGGAATTATTGGTGTCGATTTCATTTTCCCACAGATCTACAAGATTTTGTTGAAGTTCTCGGTGTACTATTGCTCTCAGTCTGCTTATTGACAATTCAAGGTTATACTAAATTTCTTCTCTTAATGCAGATTCTTTGGCTAACTCATCAGCTCTATCATGCATTCGGAGGCAAACGTGAGATGGAGTCCACATGAAATGGACTGTGTTACCATCATTAATAATTTGGTTGTATTAGTATCTAGCTTCAGACACAAGCACGTTACAGTTCTGTCTTAAAATGTTTAATGCAATTAAGGATGATAAATAGTCACTTATAATTAATGTATCAAATTTGGAGACTTGTACGCATTTCACTGCTAGAAGCAAGGCAAATAGTTCGGCCTGAAGGGTAGAGGCCCAGTGGTTTATACGGACTCCCCACTCAAAATATAAGCCATCGCCCATTGTCAGGACAACTGCACTTCCAGCTGCACCCGTCGGGCGGTGTAGGGAACCATCAGTGTATATGATTTGAGAGAGAGAGAATGCTCTGTGGACAGAGCATCAATATGGCTTAAGGCGTTGAGCTTTGCCTCAAGACGAAGCTTGGGCTGATCTCTAAGTTTCTTCTTGGGTGGAAAGGGAGGGATTAAAATTGGAAAGGGTGTAATCTCCCGCGGTGCAGGAAAATGCCGTTGTTGTCTATCTTGATACAAATTATAAATCTGATTCTGACCACAACATTCTGATCTCAGTTCCAGTTTTAGATACTCTGGCATTCACCAAGATGTTGTGTTGATCCCCGCTCTGTAAGAGGGATTTTCTCATTACTGATATTAATACTGGTATTGTTAATATTATTTGATGGTTCCTAAAAAATAAATATTCTGTAAAATTTAGGGCCTGATTTCCTGGTGTTGTTCAGTTGTGTTGGTTCGCCCTGACAGGTGCGAGTGTTGGCGCCTGCGCACAACGAGCTCAAAGTGACGCTCACGTACGACACCATCCTCCACAACTTCCAGCTCCTGGAGGGAAAGACGGAGTTCCAGCGCATCAGCCCCCAGGAGTACAAGGTGATGGTGGAAGAGGTGGAAGTTGGAGAGGCTGCAGTGTACCAGGACGGTGTGTACGACATCGTCATCACCACCACCGACGTCTTCCTCTTCCCCATGACGGCCCCTGCAAACGTCCACATGGTGTGGCTCCTTCCCCAGTACGTCCTCATCACCATCGGCGAGGTCCTCTTCTTAGTCTCTGGCATGGACTTTGCCTACTCGCAGGCCCCGATGGCCATGAAGTCTTCACTACAGGCAGCCAATCTCTTCACAATTACTGCCGGCTTGTGGCTCTTTGCAGGACTAACAAGCCTGAGCTCTGCCACGGGGGCCTTCAAGCACCGAGCCTCGCACGAAGCCTTCTTCTATGCTTGTCTCATGTCCGTCAACACAATAATTTTCTTCATGTTGATTAAGAGATACAACAAAAACTCGCCAGTAGACCCCGGAAAGGAGTCGAAGATGACAAGTGAAGCCTGTGAGCGAGACCAACAACAATTAGCTTCTCACGACAATCCCACTTTTGTCATGTAACGGTCTGTGTAGCCATATTTCCTGTGACGACGGTCACGGCCGGATTGTCCAAGTGTCACGTATTAATAATGAATTCATCACGCAGTTCCCATGGTAAAGTGGTAAGACACTCGTTTGGCGTTTCGCGAGCGCTTTGTCGTGGATTCGTATCCTGGCCAGGGGAAGATTTACTGGGCGTTAATCCTTAACTGTTTACTATGTTCTGCCTCTGTTTACCCAACAGTGCCTGGTGCCAAGTGTCCTGAGGTCAGTGAGTGTCCTGGTGCCACGTGTCCTCTTATCTTGAGGTTATCTTGAGAGGATTTCGGGGCTTTTTAGTGTCCCCGCGGCCCGGTCCTCGACCAAGCCTCCACCCCCAGGAAGCAGCCCGTGACAGCTGACTAACACCCAGGTACCTATTTTACTGCTAGGTAACAGGAGCATAGGGTGAAAGAAACTCTGCCCATTGTTTCTCGCCGGCGCCCGCGATCGAACCCGGGACCACAGGATCTCAAGTCCAGTGTGCTGTCCGCTCGGCCGACCGGCTTACCCGGACCGGCTTAGTCCTGAGGTCAGTGAGTGTCCTGGTGCCACATGTCCTGAGGTCAGTGAGTGTCCTGGTGCCACGTGTCCTGAGGTCAGTGAGTGTCCTGGTGCCACGTGTCCTGAGGTCAGTGAGTGTCCTGGTGCCACGTGTCCTGAGGTCAGTGAGTGTCCTGGTGCCACGTGTCCTGAGGTCAGTGAGTGTCCTGGTGCCACGTGTCCTGAGGTCAGTGAGTGTCCTGGTGCCACGTGTCCTGAAGTCAGTGAGTGTCCTGGTGCCACGTGTCCTGAGGTCAGTGAGTGTCCTGGTGCCACGTGTCCTGAGGTCAGTGAGTGTCCTGGTGCCACGTGTCCTGAGGTCAGTGAGTGTCCTGGTGCCACGTGTCCTGAGGTCAGGGTTAAATTTGAACTTTTTAAATTAATATATGCAGTGTGATGCACATTGCATGCTTTCTGGGGGATGAATTTGATTTATATACTTATTTATTTATTTGTTTATATACAAGAAGGTACATTGTGTTTGTGAGAGTACATAACATTGTTCTTCTTACAAAGGCATATGTCATTAACAGATGCCTTTAACAATATTTTGCAATGCCATTAACAGGCATAGCGTTTCGGGCAGGAATGAAGTCATTAGTAGTTTACCTGAATATATCTGAGGGCTAGTGACCTCGAAGGAGACAGGAAGCTGGCATCTTGTCAAAGGTCCCACCATTGCTCCTGAGGATTTTTTCTATTTGGATTTTTAAATGATGTAATATCTTGGCATTTACGTCTCTGCGGGTAGGCGGTTCCATGGGTTTATGACCCTAGCTATGGGTGGTTAGCAATTTATATGACTAGGATGTGGATCACCTAAAACCTTCATGCCAGGGAAGGCCTAAAGTTTCGGTTGGACAGCAGATAGGATTCGAACCCAGACAGCTAGAAGCACTATGCACCATAGCGTACCTAGTTCCTTAACCACTCGACCACCATGACTGTACAAAATGTCATTGATAGCCGAGGTGATATCCCCAACGACCCGACAGCACTTGGTGGTAAGCTCGGGCATAGATATTTCGTCGAATCACCTCACTTTGTGGGACCACGTGAGCAACACAAATGCGAACAAGCTTGAATGGTCCCCAAGCCAATATGCAACTGAAAACTCCACACCCCAGAAAGATTCGAGCCCAGACAGCCAGGAGCACTATGCACCATTGCGTTCTTGGTTTCTTAACCACTCGACCATCATGACTACGAAAAAGTCCTCCTTTCTGGAGAATTTTTCTAGGGTGTGGAGTTTTCAGTTGCATATTGGCTTGGGGACCATTACCGAAAGTCTCCAATGGAAAGGCAAACGCCAATAGGATTAGTTCCAGGGCAGTCACAGGAACTGTCAGAACGAGGTTGAAGGCAACAACGAACTGCCTTAGGGGCTCCAGAGTTTACCTAGAAGTTGGTTAAAGAAGCCACAACAACTCCAAACTCGGAGACCGCCGTGGTCGGGGTCGCAGAAGAACCACCCCAGCAAGGGCAAGAACAACACTATCCTCCTGAAGCAGAGCTTGGGGCTGCACGAGTTCCAGGAGACGGACGTCCGAGCCCCGCATCTATGTGTTCCAGACAGAGATCGTCACAGCCCCCCTTCACCCGTGGCTGACTTCCTTCATGACCCAGCATGAGGAATAATAATTATTAATTACAACAATTATTATTATAATTATTATATTAATATAACTAATCATTATTACTCATCATTCTGCTGGGTCACGAAGGAAGCCGGCCACAGGTGAAATATATATATAGGGCCACAATGCCCCTTGACATGCCCAGTACTATAACCACTCACCCACAGACTACAAAAGTTTTGGAAAGTCATTTGACTTTAAACCTGCAATACCCGACAGCGCTCGTGACTACTTTGGGCAAAGATATTTCATCAAATCACTTCAGCATTTCAGTGCTGCATGAGCATCATTTGAGTGCGCACGTGCACAGGCGCATTTGTGTGCTGTGTTTTCATTTTCAAATTGTAAATGATTTGCTAAATATCTTTAACAACTCCTATATGTAAACTAACTTTCTGTTTAGTTTAAAGTATTACCCAATTATACATGTAAATAAATATCCAAATTATGTTTATATCAGCCCATCCTCCTGTTTTGATAGTACTGTTGTTGTTGATATAGGGGCGATGACGATCGAGGACTCGGATGCGCCCCAGCTGCACGATACCAGAAAAGTGCGGAGAGGGATGGTAACCCTAAAGTCTACTGTCGACAGACGTGTCCAATAAAGTGAAAGGTATAGAGAAGGTTGCCATAATGGACGTCCTCATCTTCTGCAGCCGCTCTATCAAGGAGAATGGGAACCGGCGAATGAGAATGGCGAGGAATATGCAGCCTACAGACAGCACTGTAGTCTGACGTGCACTGTGAAACCGTGGGCAATGGAGAAATAGATGTTCCACAGTATCCTCCTGGTTCGAACACCACTGACAGTAGGGGGAATCCACCAACTTAAAGACGATGGAGATGCGCACCCAGAGGTGTACCCAATCCGAAGGCGAGTAAGGGTCATGTCAAGTATGTTGCGAGTGTTGACGGGCCTGAGGACGGGGAAAGGCACCTTTTTTTTATTAATATATGAGGTACATCTGCATTAGTGCAGCTACCCTAGGCTATATGAAGTGGAGTACAGTGTGTCAAACAAGCTAACTAGGTGATGCTAAGAAATCCCCATCACACAGGATAGTTAGTCATACAGAGGCATGTGGTGGGCAGTCTGCACTGGCAGACTCCGGATGCATTTTGAGGATATCATCAACACAAGATTGAATAAGGTAGCAGTGGTAATAAAAGTCCCCATCTCGCAGGATGGTTAGTCATACAGGGCCATATGTTTAGTAGCCGGCACTGGCAAATTTTGGGTACACTGTAAGGATATCTTCAAGAGGCACCCTATCGGAGGCTACCCAGAGAAAACCTAAGGACAGTCAACATCTCCGCCCAAGCCGTGAGGCAGGCTGCTTGAAGATGCTACAGAGTCTTTGTTAGGTCCAGAAGTACCTGTGTAACTTCATGGTGAACATACACCAATCCCGCTACTTCATCTACCTCCTCATTGCCATGAATCCCGGCATAAGACAGAATCCATTGCAGAGATTGACCAACCCGGGGAACCTGAGTAAGACAGCAATTCCCGACGTATCTGTGCCCCCGTATGATGGTGGACCCGCGGACGCCGAGATGATATCAGACACAGGGCTGTAAGACAGTCCACGTAGAAGACGCAATGAAGGCCTGGAAACGTGATGGAGGAGTCTAAATACGAGCAAAATTGCGAAGTTCCCCAGCCAGGCACGGATGATCAGGGAAAAGCTTCCATGTCTGACACAAGGAGACAGGAGCATAGAAAGCAGCCGCCGAGGTTGACGGCAACTGACTAACATGGGACCCATCTGTGTAAACCTTCAGGTATCCTTGGTATAAGGCACGCAGGTCAGCAAATATCGAAGGGTCCAGATCCCCTCTAAATCCTTCTTCCGGTAAGGAGGCATGAAAAAGTCCACCGAAACACTGATGAACTCCTCCGCCCATGGGGGGCACTGGAGAGACGACCAAACCAGAGATGGGTTCTGGGACTGGAAGGGAAAACTCCGAATAAGCGTCAAAGGCCCAGACTATGAAAGGCAGATGACGGCGCCTGAAACGTCCCGCCGGCACATCGCACTAGTGTTCATCGGGCAGCAAGCGAGTAAGCAGATGTGCAGTTGGGAGACGCACTATCCGTTGAGGTCGTCGACAAAAGGTTAGAAGGTGTTCAAATCGTAGTGGCCAAACTTTCGACTCTGCATGGAGAGAGAGCACTGGCAAGGAGGGAATATCCTCAAGCGCAGAGCGAAGGGCACCATTTTGGAAAGGATATAGCTGCGCTAAGATCGATGGAGCCGCCGAGCCATAGACTTCAATCCCATACATAATCCTGCTACATAAGAAGGCCTTATAGAGAACTAAGATAGAGAGAGATATCCGCGAAGCCCCTATACCACCCCGGAGAGCCGTTTCATGATGGTGATACGGTGCAGATAGGAGTCCGCCCCCCCCCCCTCCCAAGAAAGCTACATGATGCTTTTCCGTTAGCCGAGGGCCATCAACAACCTCTCCTAGCCACCTGTGATCCGTGGCGACCGGGAGGCGACGACCCCCGATGGTCACCACCGGTTGAGCCTGTAGGCAGGTCCTGGTCCAGGTCCACCTGCAAGTCTTCTCCGGACCTGCAACTCTTCTTCGAACCTGCAACTCTTCTCCGGACTGATTAAGAGCCTCTTCCCCATCACACTTGCAGAGAGCGCACACTCCGCCCCTTGCAGGAAACTCTGCACCTCCAGAAGAGTGGCACCATCTCCACAAGGGTTATGTCATCTGCGTAACCTAAAACCTGGGCACCACGGAAAACCGGGAGATCAGACAGACTGACAGACATAATGGAAAACGGGAGTGGGCAGTATATCGCTCCGTGTGGGAACATCATGGGTGACTGGGCAGGACGAGGGGACGACACCACCCATCGCCACTCCAAAAGACGACACTCTAGATAGTTTTCAAACCACCTCATCGCGGAACCTGAGAGTTCTAGTCGAGCCAAGCCCTGAAGGACAGCAGTGTGTGATGCAGAGTCAGACGCACTCTGGATGTCAAAGAAAGCTGCAAGAAGCAGCCTCCTCCGGCGATTAATGTCCATTTTGCAATGTTCCATGCTGAGAAGACAGTCCATGATGCTCCTTCCCGCTCGAAACCCACTTTTTTTTATATTACTAATAGTAACGTTGTGGACCATCATACATATATATTGACGTAATGGACAATTATAAAGTAGAATTTGGTACTATTGAATTTGGACAAATCGGAAAAGGTTTTGTATATATTTTGCTAATAAAACCTAACCACCCTAGGCCTAATACACGCTATTTAAAGCCTAACATGCTAAATACACGCTATTTAAGGCCTAACATAGTGCTATACTAGATCTAAGAATATTTAAATTTGGTTTTAGCTTCATTTGTTTCCAGACTCAATAAAGTGAGTAGTACCAAATTCTATCTAATTGTACAAATCCACAAGGGCCGTGAAGAGGATTCGAACCTGCGTCCAAGAGCATCCCAGACGCTGCCTTAATCAACTCGTCTACGACATGGTCCTTCATTTTTGTTCATTTGATGCATCACGCAATTGTGATTTCTGTGTGTCTATCTAAGTGTCCTTTACGTCAATGTATATGTACGACAGTCCATATATTGGTGTTCCACAGAGCAGCATACTTGGCCCTCTCCTCTTTCTCATCTACATTAATGACCTTCAAAATACCTCACAACACCTCAAACCAATTTTATTTGCTGATGACACAACTTTTATTTTCTCCAGTCCTGACCCTCTAGCTCTAAATGTCACAGTGAATACTGAACTAAATAAAGTCCATCTTTGGCTAACTGCCAACAAACTCACCCTCAACATTGACACAACTTTTTATATTTTGTTTGGAAATAAATCCTCAAATAAAATTCATCTAAGAATAAACAATATCCAAATTAGTAACAAAGTTAATGGTAAATTCCTTGGTATCGTCATCGATAACAAGCTGAATTTCCAGGGACACATTCTAAATATAGCAAAAAAGTTTCTAAAACTGTTGGCGTTCTTTCTAAGATCAGATATTATGTACCTCGCCCTGCCCTGGTGACACTCTAGTACTCTCTCATCTATCCATATCTCAACTATGGTATTTATGCTTGGGGTTCTACTACCTAAGGGGCCTCGTAGCCTGGTGGATAGCGCGCAGGACTCGTAATTCTGTGGCGCGGGTTCGATTCCCGCACGAGGCAGAAACAAATGGGCAAAGTTTCTTTCACCCTGAATGCCCCTGTTACCTAGCAGTAAATAGGTACCTGGGAGTTAGTCAGCTGTCACGGGCTGCTTCCTGGGGGTGGAGGCCTGGTCGAGGACCGGGCCGCGGGGACACTAAAGCCCCGAAATCATCTCAAGATAACCTCAAGATAACCCAAAATCATTTACATCCTCTTATTACTCAACACAAAGCTGCTATTAGAACAATATCTAACTCTGGCCCCAGACATCACTCGGTACCCCTACTCAAATCTCTAAATATGTTAGATATTAAGTCACTGCACATCCTCTCATGTGTACTCTATATATTTAAAACTCCGAACTATAATGTCAATTATGACCTTAAAAGCTTCATTGAAAGTTGTAACAGAGCCCATGGGCACCACATCAGAAACAAATACCTATTTTATATTCCAAGAGTACGACTTAATCAAACTAGAAATGCTCTACAAATCAAAGGACCGAGAATGTGGAATGACCTTCCCAATCATGTGACAGGCTGAACCTCTCTCAACCAGTTTAATATAAAAACGGGGTGACATGGCAGAAATATCTATGTTAAAGCAACAGCCAGCCTCCCCACCACAACTGTTGGGCAGCTGACTGTTACTGATACTACTGGGGTCAGTGTGGACCTGAATACGGTGGGTACCGCAGCTCCTCCCCACCACAGTTGTTCACTCTGGTAAGCTCATCATTACTGTTCGTATTTTATACAGTAAAATGTCATCTCTGAATGTGCAGAGGTCGGTGTTATCATGTTGATATTTTTGCATACGAGCTTGAGGTTGTGTGGGGTAGACAGTTCCAAGAATGGTTGTGAGGTTACGTTAGAAGGGGTGACGTTGCCTACAATAAACATTACCATATTATTCATTAAAGTTTACTTCATGTTCTGTGTACATCCACTCGTCTGCCCAAGTAATGAAATGTGTGAGAAAAATTGATCGAACAAAAATAAGGAATGCTGACAGTATTATAATTCATAATGACTACTCATTACTGAAAAAAAAGAGAATTTTACTAAAGAAGACCTATTGATTGGTCTTCTTCTAAAATAATTTTTCCTGTCTATACTCTACACAGACGCCGTCTTGTCGAATCGGCTCTGATACACTTACTCAAGCTGAACCTGAGTCCTGGATTTGTTGCTGTTGACTCTCCCTTTCACAGAATATACTCATATGTTCTAAACTTTCTAACAAACGTGACCTAACACAAGCCTACCTTTCCTTTTTCTCTTTCTTTTTCTTTCTCTTGTTTCTCGTACGTTCCCATTCTTACTCCTATTATTACATCCTATATTACATCCTATATTACATCCTATATTACATCCTATATTACATCTTACCTTCCGTACATTTTGCCTTGCTCTTATCTTCCTCTAGGATTTCCATCTCCTCACCTCTCTCTTGCCTTACTTAATGCCCTTGCCTCCCTTGTCTCATTACGGACTCACCATAGCCCGTGCTACATGGACACTTCGTTCTGAGTAGCTAAATCTAAAACAACAACAACCTTGTCTCACAAGTTACAGCCCCGTTCCTGTGTCGTTGCAACCCGTTCTCGCACTTTCGTATAGTCAATATTGACTTATTAAATACGTGCATATGTGACATACTAAACATACTAGTTTACCTTGAAAAGCTTCATAGAAAACACCGACATTACCTAACCTTCTTAGTATGTTAAGATAAGCATCTTATTGCTTCGTAATTACAATTATTACTTAACCTATTATAGGTACAGGTTAAGTAATAATTGTAATTATGAAGCAATAAGATGCTTTTCCTAACATACTAAGAAGGTTAGGTAAGGTCGGTGTTTTCTATAAAGCTTTTCAAGGTAAACTAGTATGTTTAGTATGTCACATACGCACGTATTTAATAAGTCAATATTGACTGTAAGAAAGTGCGAGAACGGGTTGGTCAGGTAAGTCCACAACGGGCTCACCATAACCCGTGCTATTTGGAACTTTTTGTTCCCAGTAGCTGAATCTATAACAATAACAACAACAACAACCATGTCTTATCACATTCGACTTGATAATGGTCCAAGATGGACGGAAACGTCGTCGTCTCTTCAATTTCTAGTGTGTTGTTTGGTCAATATTTTCAGCCACGTTATTGTGATTTTTCATCTGCACTAAATAAGCCATCTTCCACGGTGGTGATAATAGGTGTATTATGCCACCAAGATCAAGAGGTACCTGCAATTACACTATGTGTGTGTGAGTTTATAATTATCTAAGTGTAGTTGCAGGATGTGAGCTTCGCTCGTGGTGTCCCGTCTTCCCCTTCATCTTTGTCATATGACAGAACTCGCTGATAGTTTTGGCATCTACTGATATCCCTTAAATTATTGTAACCTTCTACAACTGTTCGCAAAGGAGAACTTTTGCATAAGTTTTCAACACTATTGCTTTCTAAGCTTTAGTCTGTGGCCTCTTATTCCAGAAGTCTCAGTTTTTAATAATTCCACTTTAGCAAATTTGTCGATTCCTGTCAGGGGTTTTATGTGGTGATTATATCTCCTTACCTTCTCTTTCCTGGCTTGTGCCTGTTTTACGCCTCAAGCTCATAGCTCTTGTGTGCTTTAGGTCTGGAAATCATTTGGTGGCTTGTCTTTGTACCTTTTATATTTTGTGTATGTGCTTTTTTTTTAGATTTGGCCACCATACAACTACTGGGTACTCAGATGTCAGTTTCACGAATCTCGTGAATAATTTTTAAGTATCCCTTTTCATCCATGTATTTAAAAGTTATTTTGAATTCTGCAAGTCTAGCATAGACTTCTTTCATAATGTTTAAAATAAAAAAATCCAGGCATCCTTCATTATGGTTTTTAATTGTGTTTATACTGAAACAGGTGAAGTAAGAGAGGCGTCATGGCGTACGGAAGAAGTAGGTCTAGCGGGGCGGTCATGATGGCCTACCCTCGAGGAGCCATAGTCATCCTGGTGTCCTACCTGCTCGAGCGCCTCGTCTACTTCGGGCTCTTCGGCGGTGCTGTGTTCTACATGCAGCGGATGTTGGGCTTCACCTCCTACTCGGCCACGACGGTCACGGCCATCATGGAAGGCGCCGTCCTGCCGATGTCTATCTGGGCAAGGTGGGTCGGGTGTGTGTGTATACTCCCCTTGTTGTGCTTGCGTGGATTGAGCTTTGGCTCTTTGGTCCGTCTCTCAACCATCAATCAACTGGTGTAAAGATTGCTGAGCCTGTTGGGCTCTTATCATTTCTACATTTGAAACTGTGTGTGTGGAGTCATCCTCCACCACACTGCTGGCTAGTGCATTCCATTTTCTAACTACGCGGACACTGAAAAAATTCTGTCTAGTGTCTCTGTGACTAAATTGATTTATAAGTTTTCACCTGTGTCTCCTTGTGTGCGCCCTAATGACTCTTCTCATTCACTTTGCATAGTCTGCAAACATTAATATGAAGGAGTCTCTTGTATGGGACATTATCAAATGTTTTCTGATAATCAAAGAATATACTGTCTACCCATACTTCTCTCTTATTTCATTTCTGTCTTCTTACTGCAGAACTGCAACAAGTTTGTCAAGCAGGATTTTGCTTTACTAAATCCGTGCTAGTGTTTTGAGACAAAATCTGTCTGTTCTAAATGATTGATTAACCTGCTTCAGAGCAGTCTTTCTAGTAAGTGGCTGGGGATACTCGTTAGTGATGCTGTTCTATAGTATAACGGTTTCTGCCGTTATAGTATAGAATGCAGAGTCGCACCACATTAGCTATCTTCCAGCAATCAGGATGTTCTGTTTTTGAAGAGGAATTAATATTATAGCAAGGGGGACTGCACAACTGCTTCAGCTGCCTCTTTTAGTGTCAATGGGAATATTTTGTCTGGTCTTACAGGTTTCGTCACGTCCAATTCCTGTAACAGCGTCCTTACTTCATCTGGTGTCATTATAATTTCAGTGAGGCTTTTCCTGTGGAAGTCCCCATACGGTTTGGACTCTTAACTGTAGTGGCAAAATCAGGTTTCATCTTGAATACTTCTTAGAAGTTTTTATTAAGATCCTAATCATTCTTATCTTTACCTCCTTATGATATCTCTTATCTCCCATTTTTCAAATCTGATAACATGGTTGTTTGCAGTCGTCTTCCTCCTGATGTTGCTCTACAACAGTTTTGGCCGGGACTTAGCACTGTATTCACTGTTAGTCTTGTAATGTTTCTCTGCTTCTCAAATAATAAAATAAATAAATAAATGTTTATTTAGGTAAGGTACATACATCTTCTTGAGGTTATCTTGAGATGATTTCGGGGCTTTTTAGTGTCCCCGCGGCCCGGTCCTCGACCAGGCCTCCACCCCCAGGAAGCAGCCCATGACAGCTGACTAACTCCCAGGTACCTATTTACTGTTAGGTAACAGGGGCATTCAGGGTGAAAGAAACTTTGCCCATTTGTTTCTGCCTCGTGTGGGAATCGAACCAGCGCCACAGAATTACGAGTCCTGCGCGCTATCCACCAGGCTACGAGGCCCCTCAAGAGATTCATACAAGAGATTTTACAAAGAATGATGGATTTATAGATAGAGCTAGTACATACAATGCCTAAAGCCACTATTACGCAAAGCGTTTCGGGCATGAAAAACTTAAATGACTAAAGCTTAATACTAATTGAACATAAAGAATAAAATGTGTTAAGAACAAATAAAATAAGAGATAAAAAGGGGGAAACATGGCTGAAAAAGCAGCACAAATACAATTAGGTCGACAAACAGCGTCGTTTAAAAAAAACAGACATGGGTTGACAATAGAGGGGTATGGTAGGTTACAGAGAATTTATTAGGTATAGCTTCGTTTCTATCTTAAGGGGGCATCAGACCGGTACTATGAGAGTTGTTGTAGGGTATTCATAATTTATCATCCTGATACATGTGAAAGGTGCTGCACCTAGGCCAAGTTTCAGCATCTCAGCCTAAATAGAGAAGGAGAAAAAAAAATATATATATACAATTTTTCAACAATGTTCAATTGCTTTCACAGCCCACAATTGTGAACCAAAATCATTTCTACGACACTCAGCTATGACCTTACTATATAATAAAGATTTGCATGATTGATCTTTATCCCAGATGTATTTAGTGCAATAATACAGATTTTTAAAAGTTTCAAAAAACGTATGCAACAAAATGAAGTGTATCATTATTTATAAAATCAATAAATCTACGTAGATAAGAAAAAAATCATGCGTTTTAGAGGCGTAAACTCTACATATAATGTGCAAGTTTCATGTAAATTGAATAATAAATAAAGGCTGTGAAGGCAGATCTAGTTGTAAAAGTTGGAGTTGCGTAACGCGCCGCGACAAGATACTCATACTTGCGGTCACTCGTGACAATGTGTGATTTACGCATTGCGGCCAGCTCGTACCTTCTATGGAGAGCTCGCATGCATCTAGCTTTCAATGCTTTTCTCTTATTCGTTTGGTAAGTCATATTGCAGTACAAATAGCAAAAATAGCATGAGTTCTGGGAGATATTGTGAGAGCGCATCAGCAATACATCCACTCCCTTTGAGACACACACAGTGACTGAGGGGCTGAGCCACCTACCACCCTCTCTCTCACACGAGACTGTTGCCAATGAGTGAGTTTATATTCATTTTATGCATAACATGTTATTTTCAACGCTATTACGAAAAATAAGACTTCTACAACGTAAGATACAGTACCCCGCGGCGCACCTACGCCGCGAGGACCAGATTCACGAAAGTTGCAGCGGGAAATTTGACTCTAATTACGTTATTTTTCAAGATAAAATTAAACGGTTTGCACCACAGTGTTGCCAGAACGTTGTAGTATTTTTCGTAATTTTTCGTAAATATTCCATTTTTCTTCGGATTTTCGGGAGTTAGCTTAAACTGGTTGAGAGAGGTACAGTCTTTAACATGGTTGGGAAGGTCATTCCACATTCTGGGTCCCTTGATTTGTAGAGCATTTCTAGTTTGATTCAGTCGTACTCTTGGAATATCAAAACTGTATTTATTTCTGGTGTGGTGCTCATGGGTTCTGTTACAACCTTCAATGAAGCTTTTGAGGTCAGGATTGGCATTACAGTTCAGCGTTTTATATATGTATAATACACATGAGAGAATGTGCAGTGACTTAATATCTAACATATTCAGAGATTTGAGTAGGGGTACTGAGTGATGTCGGGCCAGAGTTGGATATTGTCCTAATAGCAGCTTTGTGTTGAGTAATTAGAGGACGTAAATGATTTTGGGTAGTAGAACCCCAAGCACAAATACCATAGTTGAGATATGGATAGATGAGGGAGTAATAGAGAGTCACCAGGGCAGGGCGGGTACATAATATCTGATCTTAGATAGAATGCCAACAGTTTTTGAATTTTTTTTTGTTATATATTTAGAATGTGTCCCTGGAAATTCGGCTTGTGGTCAATGAGAACGCCAAGGAATTTGCCATCTAATTTGTTACAAATTTGGGTATTGTTTATTTTGAGATTTATTTGATTAGAGATTTATTGCCAAACAGAATATAGAAAGTTTTGTCAATGTTAAGGGTGAGTTTGTTGGCAGTTAGCCAAAGATAGACTTTATTTAGCTCAGTATTTACTGTGGCATTTAGAGCAAGGGGGTCAGGACTGGAGTAAATGAAGGTTGTGTTGTCAGCAAATAGCATTGGTTTGAGGTGTTGGGAGGCATTTGGAAGGTCATCAATGTAGATGAGAAAGAGGAGAGGGCCAAGTATGCTGCCCTTGTAATGATCTGGGGCTCAGATCATTGGTTCTCCCTTCTCTCCTCTTTTCCCTCCCCTTCTCCCCTCCTTTCCTTCTCCCCTCCCCTTGGCCGTCATTCGTCTCCTCTCCTCTTCCCCCCCCCCCTGTCGCCCATTTGTCAGGGTCAAGAGGTTGACCTGAGGGTAGGGTGATCGTGGATACCTTGGCTTCTCCCACTCAACTTCCCCACTCAGTTATTTCCCTCTCCACCCCCTCTCATCCCTCTCTGTCCCTCTCAGCAGCGGCCTTCCCCATACCAGGCAGAGTCAAATGTCCCTACTCCTATCTTAGAGGAGACAGGCTTGAACATAAATTATCAGTTTTGTAAACATTGCTCGCAGGTGCCTGGGCTCCATAGACGCGCCTTGTCCCCATTCTCTTTAGCTGGGGAGAGCTGACTCAATCTTCAGGAATTCATGTAGCTTTCCACGACAGATCAGTGAAGGTGATTGGCCTGAGATAAGGGCCAAGTCCTTATTGGCCCTAGAGAGCCAGACCTCAGGCCTACGTGTTAAATGGTTGGCCAGGGCCAAAATAATGGGTGGAGCCCTGGGGCTGTATTAGATGGTGGGAGGAGCAATCCTTCCCAGCAATAAGTTGGAAAAACTAAATTTCATCAGTGTGTCTTGGGAGTGTATTAGGAACAGGGCCGCAAGCCCGTATCCTCGGGGCTGAGGGCAGCCATCAACATCGTGGCCGTAGTGCGGGTATTTAAGGTATAGTAGCACGCTGAGTTTTGTGTCCTCGGTAAATATCCATTGTGCCTCTAGGGGAATAGAATAGGTGATGTGTTCAAATTGTCTTAATTTACATGTTTCATAAAATAAATTGTATAGCTTGTCCAGTGGTATTCACTTAACTCCCCTTTGATATATTTTGCTACTTTGTCATTTTTAGGTGTTGTATTGGAAGCCCCCAGGTTCTCCTACTATTAATAGATACTAAAGTTGCCCTTGGATTCAAATAAGTAACGTAAATTACACAAACTAATTTTCCAAAATTTATTACTGAAATTCATATTACCCGGAGTCCCATGGTTACTGATTCCTTGCCTTCCTGGGGGATCGGTGATTGACACATTCAGGTATGGTTGGTCAGGAAGGTGGTGGCAGTGTAAATGTGTTTTGTTATTGTTTCTTTTAACTAATAACCCTTGTCCTTGGTGTATCTTCCTCATTTAATATTCCTCTTACATACGTGGCCGTCCAGTGAGGGGTCATACTGGACTGTAACAGTGTTAAGCTGGGGTATTGAGTGAAGAGAGACAGAGATGTACAACAGAGAGCGTATATTACGATCACGAGAGATAACAAGATAACAGGATTACTACTGGGGAACATTGGGTTATTACAATAGTGGCCGCGGTTATTACGGCAGGGTAAGCGGCCATTACAATGGTAGCAGCGGTGTTTCAATAATTTCTTGACGATTATTGAAGCCTCACGCGCCTGTCCGTTCGGTTATGTTATGTGGTGAGGGTGCAGCCGGGGCCCATGAGATAGAGTCGACGGTAATCCTATGTGGTGCGATTCGCATAGAGTAGGCGATTCTAGGGTCGTGCGGGCTGGGAAGTTTAATTATATACAGTAAGCGTATGCGCTAATCAGACAGTTTAGCGTGGAGGCCGCCTTGGGTAGTTGGAAAGGGTATTATTTTTCTCGACCCTCTGCAACTACGGACAAGGGTGCTGCGTGGTGGTTTTCGCAGCAACAATTCTAGGTGTCGAATTGTCGGGGCGGGGAAGTATTAGGACGCTAATTATTATCCCCGAGGGCGTGGTAGGCGACCCAATCGCTAGATTTTTACGGTACAGCCATGAAGGTACCAAGAGTTCACTGAGGGATGGCGTAGTAGATTCTCTAGCAACGGAATAACGGTGGTGTCGGACAGTTAGATCCGTCGGTTGTTCCGCATTCTAGTCTAACCGTTGACCGCGAAGGACAGGATTATTTGGTACTGTCGGCATCTAGGTGGTTGTGGTTACCTAGGCTTGGAGAAGCGACAGGGCGGGCCGGGACGGGACGGTTATAGGTTAAATCGAGATTTCCTTAAGTACTAAATTAAGTTCCCTGTATATTAAGTTCCCTTTCAGGTTAAGTATCCCTTCGTTAGTTAAGTGTTTCCCCTTGTTTACGTAATTCTCGAATATAAGTGTTATTATTTTTTCTAAGAATTTGTTTTACATGTTTAAGTCTGGAATTTTTGTTTTCTTATTGTGCAGTATTAATTCTTTGAGGGAATTACTAAAAGGTGAGTGGTTTACTGTGTTCAAGTGAAGTACGGTGTATAAAGTGAAGTCAGTGAAAGAACTGAAATCAGTGAAATCGTGGAAAATTAGTTTGTGTAATTTACGTTACTTATTTGAATCCAAGGGCAACTTTAGTATCTATTAATAGTAGGAGAACCTGGGGGCTTCCAATACAACACCTAAAAATGACAAAGTAGCAAAATATATCAAAGGGGAGTTAAGTGAATACCACTGGACAAGCTATACAATTTATTTTATGAAACATGTAAATTAAGACAATTTGAACACATCACCTATTCTATTCCCCTAGAGGCACAATGGATATTTACCGAGGACACAAAACTCAGCGTGCTACTATACCTTAAATACCCGCACTACGGCCACGATGTTGATGGCTGCCCTCAGCCCCGAGGATACGGGCTTGCGGCCCTGTTCCTAATACACTCCCAAGACACACTGATGAAATTTAGTTTTTCCAACTTATTGCTGGGAAGGATTGCTCCTCCCACCATCTAATACAGCCCCAGGGCTCCACCCATTATTTTGGCCCTGGCCAACCATTTAACACGTAGGCCTGAGGTCTGGCTCTCTAGGGCCAATAAGGACTTGGCCCTTATCTCAGGCCAATCACCTTCACTGATCTGTCGTGGAAAGCTACATGAATTCCTGAAGATTGAGTCAGCTCTCCCCAGCTAAAGAGAATGGGGACAAGGCGCGTCTATGGAGCCCAGGCACCTGCGAGCAATGTTTACAAAACTGATAATTTATGTTCAAGCCTGTCTCCTCTAAGATAGGAGTAGGGACATTTGACTCTGCCTGGTATGGGGAAGGCCGCTGCTGAGAGGGACAGAGAGGGATGAGAGGGGGTGGAGAGGGAAATAACTGAGTGGGGAAGTTGAGTGGGAGAAGCCAAGGTATCCACGATCACCCTACCCTCAGGTCAACCTCTTGACCCTGACAAATGGGCGACAGGGGGGGGGGAAGAGGAGAGGAGACGAATGACGGCCAAGGGGAGGGGAGAAGGAAAGGAGGGGAGAAGGGGAGGGAAAAGAGGGGAGAAGGGAGAACCAATGATCTGAGCCCCAGATCATTACAAAGGGGTCATACTGGACTGTAACAGTGTTAAGCTGGGGTATTGAGTGAAGAGAGACAGAGATGTACAACAGAGAGCGTATATTACGATCACGAGAGATAACAAGATAACAGGATTACTACTGGGGAACATTGGGTTATTACAATAGTGGCCGCGGTTATTACGGCAGGGTAAGCGGTTTTTACAATGGTGGCAGCGGTGGGATTTCTGGATAAGAAAAGTGTGTGTAACTTGCTTTACACACAAATTTCTTAATTTCCGAGGAGGGGGAGTTGTAATGATCTGGGGCTCAGATCATTGGTTCTCCCTTCTCCCCTCTTTTCCCTCCCCTTCTCCCCTCCTTTCCTTCTCCCCTCCCCTTGGCCGTCATTCGTCTCCTCTCCTCTTCCCCCCCCCCCTGTCGCCCATTTGTCAGGGTCAAGAGGTTGACCTGAGGGTAGGGTGATCGTGGATACCTTGGCTTCTCCCACTCAACTTCCCCACTCAGTTATTTCCCTCTCCACCCCCTCTCATCCCTCTCTGTCCCTCTCAGCAGCGGCCTTCCCCATACCAGGCAGAGTCAAATGTCCCTACTCCTATCTTAGAGGAGACAGGCTTGAACATAAATTATCAGTTTTGTAAACATTGCTCGCAGGTGCCTGGGCTCCATAGACGCGCCTTGTCCCCATTCTCTTTAGCTGGGGAGAGCTGACTCAATCTTCAGGAATTCATGTAGCTTTCCACGACAGATCAGTGAAGGTGATTGGCCTGAGATAAGGGCCAAGTCCTTATTGGCCCTAGAGAGCCAGACCTCAGGCCTACGTGTTAAATGGTTGGCCAGGGCCAAAATAATGGGTGGAGCCCTGGGGCTGTATTAGATGGTGGGAGGAGCAATCCTTCCCAGCAATAAGTTGGAAAAACTAAATTTCATCAGTGTGTCTTGGGAGTGTATTAGGAACAGGGCCGCAAGCCCGTATCCTCGGGGCTGAGGGCAGCCATCAACATCGTGGCCGTAGTGCGGGTATTTAAGGTATAGTAGCACGCTGAGTTTTGTGTCCTCGGTAAATATCCATTGTGCCTCTAGGGGAATAGAATAGGTGATGTGTTCAAATTGTCTTAATTTACATGTTTCATAAAATAAATTGTATAGCTTGTCCAGTGGTATTCACTTAACTCCCCTTTGATATATTTTGCTACTTTGTCATTTTTAGGTGTTGTATTGGAAGCCCCCAGGTTCTCCTACTATTAATAGATACTAAAGTTGCCCTTGGATTCAAATAAGTAACGTAAATTACACAAACTAATTTTCCAAAATTTATTACTGAAATTCATATTACCCGGAGTCCCATGGTTACTGATTCCTTGCCTTCCTGGGGGATCGGTGATTGACACATTCAGGTATGGTTGGTCAGGAAGGTGGTGGCAGTGTAAATGTGTTTTGTTATTGTTTCTTTTAACTAATAACCCTTGTCCTTGGTGTATCTTCCTCATTTAATATTCCTCTTACATACGTGGCCGTCCAGTGAGGGGTCATACTGGACTGTAACAGTGTTAAGCTGGGGTATTGAGTGAAGAGAGACAGAGATGTACAACAGAGAGCGTATATTACGATCACGAGAGATAACAAGATAACAGGATTACTACTGGGGAACATTGGGTTATTACAATAGTGGCCGCGGTTATTACGGCAGGGTAAGCGGTTTTTACACCCTGAGGAACACCAATGTTGATGGGTAGGGTGGGAGAAATTGAATTATTCACAGAAACATACTGGAGCCTGTCAGTAAGGTAAGATTTGAGGTATTGCAGGGAGTGTCCTCTGACTCCATAATGATGTATTATAAGAAGAAGGTTTTGGTGGTTGACAGTGTCAAAAGCCTTACGCAGGTCCACAAATAACCCAACAGGGAACTCATTTTTATCAAGAGCTGCATGAATCAAGTTAATCATACTAATAAGTGCATCGTTAGTGCATTTTTTGGGTCTGAATCCATATTGGCAAGAGCTAAGTATATTGTGTTTGTCTAGATAAGAGTAAAGCTGCTTGTAGATTAGTTTTTCAAAAAATTTTGACAAGTTAGGCAGGATTGATATAGGTCTGTAGTTGTTAACATCTGTGAGATCACCACATTTGTGTACAGAGGGTTACTCTCGCTTTTTTACAATATCTGGAAAGGTTTGGAGTTCAAGTGACTTGTTAAAGAGCAATGCAATAGCAGGGACTAAAGATCTGGAGGCTTTTTTGTAAATTAAAGTTGGTATCTCCTAAAGGGCACTAGACTTGGTTTTAAGGGAAAAGATTGACGTCAGTGGAATTAATAGGCTTTAGGTACAGAGACTGTGGATAGTTACCTGTAAGATAGTCCTTAACATCAGTACTGGAAGATGGAATATCATTTGCAAGGGATGACCCAATGGAAGGGAAGAACCTATTGAACTCAATAGCAGAATCAGAGGCTGAAAGCTGACCATCGTTATTGGACAGGAGTGTTGGTTTGTTATTTAAAATCTTCTTTGATCCCAATATTTGTGAAATTGTGCTCCAAGTTTTTTTAATGTTGCTCTTTATTTGGGTAAATTTATCTTCGTAGTATTTAGTTTTGGCTCGTCTAATTATCTTAGATAGCAATAACGAGTAATTCTTTGAGAATTCTTTGGAGATAATTCCTAACCTATACTTCTTCTCAAGGTCATGTTTTTTATTAATGGATTTAAGTATTCCCTTTGTAAGCCAGGGATTGTTAAGCCTTTTGGTTGTGACTTGTTTTGTAAGCATAGGACAGTGGGTGTTATAAAGGCAGAGAGTTTTTTGAAGAAAAGATTCCACTGCTAGGTTGATGTCCCCTATGTTACCTAACTCGGACTCCCAGTTGACATTATCAGCAGCAGTTACAAAATTGTCTATAGCAGTTTCATTGTGCAGCCAAAAAACTTAACTCCCTTGACTCTAGAGGTGGTTTGCTAATGTTAGTTAAGAGAAATGTGGGGTAATGGTCTGTAGTGCTATCGGTGATTATACCTGAAGTAAGCGGAGAGGTTATGTTAGTCCAGATGTGATCTAGAGTCGTGGCAGTACTATCAGTGATTCTAGTAGGTCTAGTGATTAAGGGTATGAGGAAGCAGGAATTCATACAGTTGAGGAAGCTAACAGCAGTAGGGTGTTCAGGCTCGCAGAGGTCAATATTAAAGTCCCCTGCGATAATTAGATGGTTTTTGTTCAGTCTGTTATCGAGTATTAGATTTCTAAGGTTTGAGTTGAATTCGGACACATCAGTGTTAGGAATTCTATAGACTGCACCCACAGACAGGACAGACTCGGCACCCTTGACTCTGAAGCTGGCGAAGATATACTCCCCACAGCAGTCTCTAGTTCTAATTACTTTTAAGCATGTTAGTTTTTGGTGGTAATAAAGAGCAGTACCACCACCTCTCTGAATTTGACGACAGTTGTGAATTGCCGAGTAGTTAGGCATGTTAAAGAGTTGAGTAGTATCCTCTTTCAACCACGTTTCAGTAAGTATAATAAAAGAGAATTTGTTGTCAATAGTTTCAATCAAGGCACTAACATCATCGAAGTGTTTACCTAGGGATCTAACGTTCAAGTTGATTACAGAGATATTGTGATTATGTGTTAACACATTGTTTACATCATGTGCTGTAAAATATCTGCTATTTAGATCATTAAAGTGATGATTGTCATAGATAGTGGATAAGAGGTTTAGTTCTGGGTCTATACTTATCTGCATAAAAAGGCTGGTTGCAGGAAAACAAGGCAAGAATGGCAAATTACAAAATAGAATTATGTTATAAAAGGGGGAAAATATATAAACAAGACTATACAAAACAAACACAAAATGAACAATAAAAGAAAAAATGAGGTAGCTTACAAAGGGCTTACAGGTACTCTCACTAGTTTCTGTGTACTCATTTCTGGACTCTTTATATGCATTGTGATTTCCTTCTGTTCTATGTTCTCTATATTTCTTCCATGCTTTTTTTTGTTTCTTTTCTCAACTTCCAGGCCAACCACTTGGGCTGGACGGTAGAGCGACGGTCTCGCTTCATGCAGGTCGGCGTCAATCCCCGACCGTCTAAGTGTTTGGGCACAATTCCCTCCCCCCGTCCTATCCCAAATCCTTATCCTGACCCTTTACAAGTGCTATTTCCGAAATGCTGCGCGTAATAGTGGCTTTACAAGAATGTAATTACTATGCTATGTATCCTCACAATCCCAATGTACCTTCTTGTATATATATATATATATATATATATATATATATATATATATATATATATATATATATATATATATATATATATATATATATATATATATATATATATATATATATATATATATATATATATATAAATAAATAAGTAAATATATGGGGGCGCCACGAGGGACGCCGGGAACACATTGGTGAGGACAGGGGAAATAATCAAAGTCCACGCTTACAATATCGAAGATTTACACACGATCTTCACTCAAACACATAGAATCGCTTCCCGATTCTTATTTCTCACAGTTACTGAGCAATGAAATGATGGATTGCTCTTGGTGAAGCCGATGATCTGTGATCACTTTGACACAGTCCAGCTGCACCTGCGGTTAGCCCATGTGACGGCTATGACTTCATGTATCTTTGTAATCTTTACCACTAGCGGCATCCTATCGCTGCAGGATTCTGCAACTGCAGCAGGGGCGGCGTTGGGTCGATTTAGGCTGGCTGGAGGTGGATATAAACCGAAAGAACCAAGGTCATGGCGAGCACCTGATCTCCCACGTCGTGACAGCACAGCTCCTCAACACAGAAGGTCTGCCTTAATGAAGGTCCTGTTATCTGTATATATCTTCCAAGCTGAACTTCACTCTCGCTCGAGCAACCTCACACTTTCATGCTCCCCGTGCCTCTTCAACACCTCTTAGCCTCTGTCACCCTCCTCATACAGGCTCGCACAGTGTTCCTGATGTGCTGCGGGTAGTGGGCGCCGCCATCTTTACCCTCTCTTCGGTCACCCCCATCATGGCCTCCTTCAACGCCTCCAAGTTCACAGGAGTCTTGGGCATGCTCGCGCTGGGCATCTGCGCAGAGCTCATGAAAGCTGTGTACTCCTCCCTCGGGGCCGACCAGTTCAATGTCCCAGAACAACGGGAGCAACAGAAGAGGTATGTTAATGTGGGGGAGGTTCATCAGGGTGAATTGGGGATATTGATGGGTGTGGAAGGCTGGGAAGAGGGAGTTCACAGGTTGGTGGGCTTTGTAAAGGAGTTAGATGGGTTTGTAGTGTGGCTAATATTTGTCTTTGCTATACACGGTAGGAAGTGCAATTAAAAAGTTGCAGCCAAGTTCCCGAACAGACTCGCTGAGGAAAGCGTTAACAAGGACTTAATGCTTGATGATGGAAAACTACGGAAGAAGGATCATGGCTCCTATTCCATAGTCATATTTAGCAAAATCTTTGTATAAGAATGTGCATTTTAGTTTCCTTCAATAATACTTTCTCGATGACGTGTTAGATGGAGTTATTAATTCGTTTTTTGCACATAAACCAGAAAACTGGTAAGTTGTCATCTTAGCATTCTCTTAACTTGTCATTTCTGCTGCAGGTTCTTTTACGCCTTCTACTGGATGATCAACGCTGGCGCCTTCGTCGGGCTATTCATAACAGCTCAAATACGAGACTCTGTCCAGTGCTTCGGTGATGACTGCTACTTCCTCTCCTACATTATAATGGCCGGCCTCATGGTTGTCTCCACCGTCATCTTCGCTGCTGGTCAGTCCACTAGGATAATAATATTTAAACAATTTTTATTATTTGTTGATGTATTTTCAAGATGGCACCATGGACTATTTTAATACAAATTTTGTGACTTAATAAAACGTTTTTGTAAAGCCACAAACATATGTGTGTAATGCTGCAAATTAGTCCCAGATGACACCGTAGCATATTAGTCCCAGATGACACCGTAGCATATTAGTCCCAGATGACACCGTAGCATATTAGTCCCAGATGACACCGTAGCATATTAGTCCCAGATGTCACCATAGCATATTAGTCCCAGATGACACCGTAGCATATTAGAGGCAGTCAGAGAAGCTGGTAAAGAGTAGGAGGCGAGCAAGCAAGTAATTAGTCCAAAGGTGTGTCCCGCTAATGGCTTTAATTCCCTTCCTTTTCCTATGTTTTGTTACGGCTATTCATGCCCGTACCACCTCTTGGGTGGCTTAATCTTCATCAATTAATCAATTTATGTTTTGTCTCATACAGCAGTACTCACCCATGTTTGTTCATTAGGAAAAACAGAGTTTAGAAACATTCTACTTAATAACTTAGGACGGGTATATATATTCTTGAAGATAATTAGCGTACATATGTTAACCTTTATTTCATCAATGAGATTTATAGGCTGTCTCTTGATATATAATTGTGCAATACTCTCCCCAGTGTCTCCGCTTGACAGCTCAGGTAGTGCACCATTAGTTGGCTCATCTAGTAAGACCTCACACGTCTGGCTTAGACAAACTTTAGGGGCAGAAGGGATGCTTTGGCGGGCTTTTTTGGGACCCCACAAGCATTCATGGAGAACTAGCGTTCAGATCTATGAATTTGACCATTGAGGAAGAGGCACTGATGCCTCCCACAATCACGTAGACTTGCGCCTACGTGATTGTCCCACTTGCCTTTTCGTAGGCTTGTCCCTAGCCTGTAGACTTATCCTTATCCATGTCCCCTCCCCCTAGCTTGTAGGCCATGGACATGGCGGTCGTTGGGAAATTCAAGATGGGTCTCCTTACCTTCGCTCTCACTGTGCGTAGACAGAAAAGTCATACTGCACACCAAATACAATGGCCAGCTCCTTGGCTATTGATTGCTTCTAGGACAAGGATGTTTAACTCGATCTAATTAATCATAACTGGACAGTTAGTTAGATTAGTTCATTAATTATGCACCACATACCCGTCCTGTGGACGGTATAGTGGAAAGGGTTACAGAGGCACATAATGGGTTCAGGGACTAAACCCCACAATTCATTTAGCTAAGCAAGTTACAGTTTTAATGCACAACGACCCTCGTGATAGCAATGGCCTGCTGGTAATGTAGGCTCATCAGAGACCCAACATGATAGACCCAAGTCCATACATAATGATTTTAGAAAAAATATGTGGTTCTGCATGCATATTGTATACAACCGTAGTGTGTGTACTCTTGCATTCACAAGCTGATTTCCCTACTGTAGTGCACACAATGTACACCATTAAGTCAGCTGTGGAATTAATTGTCTCAGAAAATGAGAAAATTCCCTAGGGCAATGAAGAGGACAAGAACGTACAACCTTGGCATTTGCCAAGCCGCATACACTACCACTAGACCACCACTGACTTGTCAAAAGGCATACAACCGGATTTCTACTGAAATCACAGGAAGTCTGGAGGCCCCTACTGAAGCCAGTCCCGGTTTTACATAAAAGCCACAGAAACACACTATGTGTATCTGAAGTTGGGGCATAAGGTGTGGGACCACTCTGCCCTTCCACCCGAGTGATTGTGGGTTATACGTAAAATTTAAACTGGCTTCAGTAGGGGCCTCCAGACTTCCTGCGATTGCAGTAGAAATCCGGTTGTATAACTTTAACAAGTCAACGCTGGTCTAGTAGTAGAGTATGCGCCTTGGCAACGCCAAGGTCGTACGTTTGCGTCCACCTTATTGTCCTCGTGGATTTTCTCATTGATATATAACGTTAATGTGATGTCTGTGTTTTAATTCTCTCACATCATCTCTATTATCTGTTATGTATTTGTAATATTATAGGTAGGTCGCAGTACAAGGAGGGGCCCCCAGACACAATGATGATAAGAACTGTTCACTGCGTTGCATTCGCGGTTCGCAAGACCTGGGATAAGGACCGAAAGCCTGTGCAGCACTGGCTTGACCGTGCTCAGGACAAATTTGATGCTCAGTTGCTGCTGGACGTGAAGGTGACCTTGCGTGTCCTTCTGCTGTTCTGCACCTTCCCGCTCTTCTGGGCTCTCTTCTATCAGACCTTCACTGGTATGATATTCCAGGCTAAACGTCTCGACGGTAAGGTGGGCAGCTATAGGATCCCGCCAGATATGTCTTCCACTGCCAACCCACTGCTCGTTTTAGCTCTCATTCCGGTCTTTGATTTTGTGGTCTACCCCTTGTTGGCCCGCGTTGGCGTTCTCACCACGACCACATCCCGGATGATCGCGGGGATGTGCTTCACCATCATCGCCTTCCTGGTCTACGCACTGGTGAACATGAGCGTGGAACAGACTTTCATTCCTCCAGAGCAGGCGAGAATCCACGTTTACAACGCACTGCCTTGCCAGATGGTGGTGGAGGTGCCCTTCGTCAAGACCGGTCAGCTGAGTGTGGAGAGCGGAGGCCAGGTGGTTCTGCCTAGCTTGACTGTCACACATGGTGATGAGGTGGAGGCCAAGGTGACAGCCTCCTGCCTCTCCCCAGACATGAGGCAGGTGAGAGTGAGGGTGCTGGGTGCCCATGAGACAACACTCCTTGTCACCTCCACTGACGTGCTGGCTCTCCCTCCCACACTCGAGTACATCAAGGACGAAGATGCCGACACCAAAGTGAGTCTCCGTACCCAATCATTTCCGCTCCTTGGGTTTCTTGGGTGTAAAATGGCTAATTGCTAACAATGACAGCAGACTTTACTAAAGATTCAGCACTAATCATTTCAAGTAACTTGCAACTGGAAAGTGTCTCATAAAGTGTCACCATGACGCCAAGTCAACTGTAAAATACATTAATAAAACACAACATTGGGCGAGAATGATGCTTCACAACACAGTTCAGGCATAATACAATAATATCCTAGCAATTATTTTTACTTTTACAAATATTGAAACTTTATCATAGACTGAGATTTTTACAACTTTCCACATACTCATAAATGTATTAAACAAGTTTTTGAATACTTTTGACAAATAAATAAGATCCATTTATTACAGGTCTATTAAGTAGTTTTTAATTAGTTTTGTTACTATTATTATTGATAGTCACAAGGCAATCACATCAGCGTGATTTATCAATGATAAAATCACTAGAGCCGAGCAGGGATTGGTCCAGCATCTTAAGATGCTGGTTTATCTTAAGATGCTGCTTCGTCTTAAGATGCCACTTCATCTTAAGATGCTGGTTTATCTTAAGATGCTGCTTCGTCTTAAGATGTTACTTCATCTTAAGACAATTTCCTTAGCAACAAAATCCTTAGAGGACACAGTAGTGTCTGGATGAATATCTTTTGTAGAATGTTATGGGGGGCATAGCGCAAGTCTGTCATTCACCAAGATGTTGCTTCTATCCCCACTGCTCAAATGATTTATCATTACTGATATTATCATTGTTATTGTTAATATTATTTGATGGTACCTTAGAAATACATATTCTGTAAAATTTAGGGCCTCATTTCCTGGTGTTGTTCAGTTGTGTTGGTTCGCCCTGACAGGTGCGGGTGTTGGCGCCTGCGCACAACGAGCTTAACGTGACGCTCACGTACGACACCATCCTCCACAACTTCCAGCTCCTGGAGGGAAAGACGGAGTTCCAGCGCATCAGTCCCCAGGCGTACAAGGTGATGGTGGAAGAGGTGGAAGTTGGGGAGGCTGCAGTGTACCAGGACGGTGTGTACGACATCGTCATCACCACCACCGACGTCTTCCTCTTCCCCATGACGGCCCCTGCAAACGTCCACATGGTGTGGCTCCTTCCCCAGTACGTCCTCATCACCATCGGCGATGTCCTCTTCACAGTCTCTGGCATGGACTTTGCTTACTCGCAGGCCCCGATGGCCATGAAGTCTTCACTGCAGGCAGCCAATCTCTTCACAATTACTGTCGGCTTGTGGCTCTTTGCAGGACTAACGAGCCTGAGCTCTGCCACGGGGGCCTTCAAGCACCGACCCTCTCACGAAGCCTTCTTGTATGCTTGTCTCATGTCCGTCAACACAATAATCTTCATCGTGCTGATTAGGAGAAACAAGAAATCTCGCATGAGGACCCCGGTATGGAGACATACACAAGTGAATCCTGTCTGTGAGCCCATCAACAATTAGCCTTTCACGACAATCTTGTTTTCATAGCCGTCTACGTGGCGTAGTGGTAAAGCACCCGCCGGGCGCTTTGCGAACGCTTTGGCCTGTTTTCGTATTCTGGCCGGGGAGGATTGACTGGGCCAATCCTTAACTGTAGCCTCTTTACCCTGCAGTGAATGGGTATCTGATTGTTAAAGGATTTGGCGAGTTGTATTCCGGGAAGGAAGGAACTCCCTTGTGAATTGAAAAGCTTTCAAACTTTTGCCTCATTCAAAAACAAAAAGTACCTAATTTCATCTTCGTAGTTTCCTACAGTTAGTTTAGTTCATTAATTATTCACCCCATACCCATCTTGTGGGCGGTAGTGGAAAAGGTTACAAAAGCACATAATGGGCTCAGGGACTGAACCCCACAATTCATTTAGCTAAGTAAGTTACGATCTTGATGAGCTAGTTACAAAATTCAGTATAAGTCGTCACATCAACAATGGGTTCGAGATCGACCACAAGTACAGTTTCTAAATTAAGCAACTGACATATGTGGAGAGCTAGTGTCACAATTGATATGTTTGTCCTGCACACCGCCCCCCATCCAGTGGGCAGCGGTGGATAGGTTACAATCACTTAGTTGCTACCTACAGTTAGCAAACTGGGGATATTTGGCTAAAATTTCTGGTAGCAGATTGTTTTGAATGAAATATTTACACATCGTTGGAACATTGGTTATAGAATTGTCTCTAAATTCACGTATCTTTTCGCACTCCATCACATAGTGACGGAGGGTGTGTGAATAATTTTGTTGACACAGTTTACATTTGGTCAGGTCTACATCGGCAGATAATGAAAATTCCCAGAGATACTTGTAACCGAGTCTAAGACGAACAGTAGTAACATCTAGAAGTCTGCTGATTTTATTGGATGATCCATAGATATGTGGCTCCTCTTGCATGATAGTATGATGATAGATGGAATTACTGGTGTCAATTTCACTTTGCCTCAGATTTACAAGATCTTGGTGAAGTTCTCGGTGTACTGCTGCTCTCAGATTGCTCATTGACAATCCAAGGTTATACTCAACGGCTCCTTTAAAGGCTGATTCTTTGGCTAACCTATCAGCTCTATCATGCATTCGGAGGCCAACATGAGATGGAGACCACATGAAATGGACTCTGTTACCATCCATAATAATTTTGTTGTATTTGTGTCTAGCTTCGGACACGAGCATGTTACAGTTATGTCTTAATTTAAAGAGTTGAGAGCATTTAAGGATGATCAGGAGTCACTTACAATTAATGTATCAAGTTTGGAGACTTGAAAACACATTTCAGTGCAAGGATCAAGGCAAATAGTTCAGTCTGAAGGGTAGAGGCCCAGTTGTTTATACGGACTCTCCACTCAAAGTATAGGCCATCGCCCATTGTCAGGACAACTGCACTTCCAGCTGCACCCGTGGTGCGGTGTAGGGAACCATCAGTGTATATAATTTGAGAGAGAGAATGCTCTGTGGACAGAGCATCAATATGGCTTAAGGCGTTGAGCTTTGCCTCAAGACGAAGCTTGAGCTGATCTCTAATTTGCTTCTTGGGTGGAAAGGGAGGGATTAAAACTGGAAAGGGTGTAACCGCCCACGGTGCAGGAAAGTGCCGTTGTTGTTTCTCTTGGTACAAATCATGAACCTGATACATTCTGAGTTGAGTTCCAGTTTTTGTTATCCATTTGGAACAATGCTGATCATCAATAAAGAAATTCTGGAGGGTTTCTGTGCAAGGGTTAGGATGAGTTAGCCTAAGCATTTTTATACCAATTTGACAGTTAATTTCAGTAACACGATCAACAACGCTCGGAATATTAAGTTCCTTTCTCATATTAAGTATCTTTGTGGTACGAGGGCACCCAAGGATAATCCTCAAGGCTTCGTTCTGCAATTCTTCAAGCCCTCCAAGCTTTCTCTCAGGTTTGAAAAATTTGCAGAACGAAGCCTCCCTACACTGAGCTTTAAATTTGATCTGTATCTAGTGTTACCCAATCTCCAAATCTTTATGTACTTAATCCAAACAATTTTATCATTGTGTTCATTGCTGTCTTCTTTTATGCACTAGCCATATGTTGTATTGTGCCTACTAATTTTAGTTAAACTACCATTCAAGCTGTCATTGCAATCAATCTGAGCTACCTATGTGCTTTAATATACCTACAAATTTCTCTCATCTTTTAGTTTTTTCTTGCTATGTACCTATTATCATTTTTATAAATTTTGCTTGTATTTACCTACTTCAATTTTTCTTAGATTAAGGACCAGACCGAAACGCTGTACGTACTAGTGGCTTAATTTACAAGAATGTAATTACTATACTATATGCGACTGAAAATTCACACCCCAGAAGTGACTCGAACCTATACTCCCAGGAGCAACGCAACTGGTATCGACAGGACGCCTTAATCCGCTTGACCGTCACGACCGGACAATAGGGAAGTGATAACCGAAGCAATGTGAACCACTTCCCAGCCAGCACTCGGATGGTAATCTTGGGCATAGCATTTTATCAAATCACCTCATTCTTTGGGGCACACGTGAGGAACACAAATGCCAACAAGCCTGAATGGTCCCCAGGACCATATGCGACTGAAAACTCACACCCCAGAAGTGACTCGAACCCATTCTCCTCCTCCTTCCCCCTTTACCTTACCTTAAGTTTCCACAGCAGCTAAGACAAGTATCCTCCTATGTAACCGTGCTACTAGATAGGGTTATGTGACTTGTATAGTGATTGTGTAGTATAAGCCAGTGTTTTGGGCATCCCTAAGTGTTTGTATTTTGATAGGGTACCACGTGGGGCTCACTACCCCAAGCTGCTTTAGGCTTTAGAGTTCTTTACAAGTAGACTTTACCCTAGTTTGTCCTAATTGTAAAACCTTGTATCCTGCTTATGTGGACCAAGGCTTTTAACGTAAAATAGTGTGGTAAAGTAGTTATTGTTATTGTTGTTAATGTATATTGGGGTTGTTAAGAGGGTTTAATAAATATGTTAGTTTTTAAATGAATATCCATTCTTCCTGTGTAGGGGATCAATGATCAATTTCTAGGCTGACATACTTTCGTGAAGCCACTAAATTAATATTGTTTATGTTCTTATTGGGGGCCGGCCGGGCCTATCTGATCTCCACTAATTTTGATGCATCCTGATTCTAGCTGTTGGCCCTTCTCCTTAATACTCTATACCCCCCATAACAGTAAGCAAATTTGTAACAGACACGCTTACAAGATGTTTGTTGTTGTTGTTATAGATTCAGCTACTCGGAACTAGTTCCAACAAGCACGAGCTATGGGGAGCCCGTAACTTACCTGGCACAGGAGCGGGGCAGGTAGCATGAGCTATGGAATTGACAGGGTTGAAAAGGATAAACTGTTCAATATGGGTGGTACGCAAACAAGGGGACACCCGTGGAAACTGAGTACCCAAATGAGCCACTGGGACGTTAGAAATAACTTTTTCAGTGTTAGAGTTGTTAATGGAGGGAATGCATTAGGCAGTGATGTGGTGGAGGCTGACTCCATACACAGTTTCAAATGTAGATAGGATAGAGCACAGTAGGCTCACGAATCTGTACACCAGTTGATCGACAGTTGAGAGGCTGGACAAAAGAGCTAATGGTGAGCCCGTAGTGGACTTACCTGGCACAGGTGCCGTGCTGGGTAGGGGGCGCTTACAAGAAGACTTCTAGACATTTATTAGTGTGGATACACCCCACTCTACGATTCACCAAAATTAAGCCCCTTAATCGTAGGGAGTGGCGAAGGGTAGGGTGAGGTGATTGTTGCCTGACTCTTGCTTTTACCTGTCCGCTAGGTCTTACATCTTCCCTCCGGATCAGTGGAGGACCATCGAACAGTTGTATGCTCGAAGTAGAATTCATCTGGATGTTGATTACTGGTGTCAGCTACCGAATGAACACCTCCTTATGTATACGAAGCCTCCTACGATCGTCGGTGCGTGTGATTACTGTCGTATCTTTCGCTATGTCTTGGGCATAGTGAATGATATGACAGTAATCTTTCACCGAACATACAGCCCCGCTCCTGTGCCAGGTAAGTCCACTACGGGCTCACCATAGCCCGTGGTACTTGGAAGTTTTTGTTCCCAGTAGCTGAATCTAAAACAACAACACCAATGAATAATCATCAGTCTAATGATGAATAAGGATGAACCCAACTAGCCAAGTCAGCAACAGGAAAAATGCGGCTGTCTTTTTAAGGATCTGAAAAACAGTATAGATAGAGAGAGAGCTTGGTACAAAAGGATTAAAGGAGACGTTGAGTGTAACCTTGGATTGTCAATGAGCGATCTGAGAGCAGCAGTACACCAAAAACTTCAACAAAATCTTGTAGATCTGAGGCAAAGTGAATCCGGCACCAGTAATTCCATCTATCATCACACTATCATGCAAGAGGAGCCACACATCTATGGTTCATCCAATAAAATCAGCTGACTTCTAGATGTTACTACTGTTCGGCTTTCACTCGGTTACAAGTATCTCTGGGAATTCTCATTGTCTGCTGATTTAGACCTAATCATATGTAAACTGTCAACAAAATTATTCGCACACCCTTCGTCACTATGTGATGGAGTGCAAAAGGATACATAAATTCAGGGATAATTCTATAACCAATGATCCAACAATGTGTAAATATTTCATTGAAAATGATCTGCTACCAGAAATTTTAGCCAAATATCCCCAGTTTGCAAACAGTAGGTAGTATCTAAGTGATTGTAACCTATCCACCGCTGCCCATTGGAAGGGGGCCGGTGTGTAGGTCAAACATATCAATTGTGACACTAGCTCTCCACATATGTCAGTTGCTTAATTTATAAATTGTATTTGTGGTCGATCTCAAACCCATTTATGATGTGACGACTTATACTGAATTTTGTAACTAGCTCATCAAGATTGTAACTTGCTTAGCTAAATGAATTGTGGGGTTCAGTCCCTGAGCCCATGATGTGCCTCTGTAACCCTTTCCACTACCTCCCACAAGATGAGTATGGGGTGCATAATAAATGAACAAAACTAAACGCTCGTGACTATTTAGGTCAAAGATATTTAATCAAATCACATTTTTAGTGCTGCATGAGCATCATTTGCGTGCGCACGTGCACAGGCGCATTTGTGTGCTGTGTTTTGCCGTTATTTTGTCATAAAATACTTCAGTTTCTAAATATCACTTTCAAATTGTAAATCATTTGCTAAATATCTTAACAACTCCTATAGGTAAACTAACTTTCTGTTTAGTTTTAAGTATTACCCAATTATACATGTAAATAAATATCCAAATTGTGTTTACATCAGCCCATCCTCCTGTTTTGATAGTACTGTTGTTGTTGATATAGGGGCGATGACGATCGAGGACTCGGATGCGCCCCAGATGCACGATACCAGAAAAGTGCGGAGAGGGATGGTAACCCTAAAGTCTACTGTTGACAGACGTGTCCAATAAAGTGAAAGGTATAGAGAAGGTTGCCATAATGGACGTCCTCATCTTCTGCACCTGCTCTATCAAGGAGAATGGGAACCGTGAGGCAAGGAATATGCAGCCTACAGACAGCACTGTAGTCTGACGTGCACTGTGAAACCGTGGGGAATGGAGAAATAGATGTTCCACAGTATCCTCCTGGTTCGAACATCACTGACAGTAGGGGGAATCCACCAACTTAAAGACGATGGAGATGCGCACCCAGAGAGGTTTACCTTATCCGAAGGCGAGTAAGGGTCATGTCAAGAAGATGCGAGTGTTGACGGGCCTGAGGACGGGGAGAGGCACTCTATCGGAGGCAACCCAGAGAAAACATAAGGACAGTCAACATCTTCTCCACCCAAGCCGTGAGGCAGGCTGCTTGAAGATGCTACAGAGTCTTTTTTAGATCCAGAAGTACCTGTGTAACTTCATGGTGAGCATACACCAATCTCGCTACTTCATCTACCTTCTCATTGCCATGAAACCCGGCATAAGATGGAACCCAGTGCAGAGACTGACCAACCCGGGAAACCTGAGAAAGACAGCAATTCCCCACGGATCTGTGCCACCGTATAATGGTGGACCGGCGCACGCTGAAATGATATCAGATACAGGGCTGGAAGACAGTCCACGTAGAAGACAACCAACGAGGGCCCGGAAACGTGATGGAGGAGTCTTAATACGAGCAAAATTGCGAAGTTCCCCAGCCAGGCACGAATGATCAGGAGAAAGTTACCATGTCTGATACAAGGAAAAAGGAGCGTAGAAAGCAGCCGCCGAGGTTGTCGGCAACTGATTAACATGGGACCCATCTGTGTAAACCTTCAGGTATCCTTGGTATAAAGCATGCAGGTCAGGGAATATCGAAGGGTCTAGACCCTCTAAATCCTTCTTCCGGCAAGGAGGCATGAAAACGTCCACCGAAACACTGATAACCAAACCAGGGACGGGTTCTGGGACTGGAACGGAAAACTCTGAATAAGCGTCAAAGGCTCAGACTACGAAAGACAGATGACGGCGCCTGAAACGTCCCGCCGGCACATCCCACAAGTGTTCATCGGACTGTAAGCGAGTAAGCAAAAGTGCAGCTGGGAGACGCACTATCTGTTGGAGTCGTCGACAAAGGACTAGAAGGCGTCCAAATCGCAGTGGCCAAACTCCCGACTTTGCATGGAGAGAGAGCACTGGCAAGGAGGGCATAACCCCAAGCGCAGAGCGAAGGGCACCATTTTGGAAAGAATAAAGCTGCGCTAAGACCGATGGAGCCGCCGAACCATAAACTTTAATCTCATACATGATCCTGCTACATACGAAGGCCTTATAGAGAACTAAGAGAGAGGGACACCCGCGAAACCCCCCATGCCATCCCGGAAAGCCGCTTCATGATGGTGATGTGGTGCAGATAGGAGCCCGCCCCCACTCCCCCAAGGAAGCTACGTGACGCTTTTACGATAGCCGAGGGCCATCAGCAACCACTCCTAGCCACCTGTGAACCGTGGCGACCGGGAGACGACGACCCCCGATAGGCACCACCAGTTGAGCCTGTAAGCAGGTCCAGGTCCAGGTCCACCTGCAAGTCTTCTTCGGACTGATTGAGAGCCTCTTCCCCATCACATTTGCAGAGAGCGCATACTCCGCCTCCCGCAGGAAACTCTGCGCCTCCAGAAGAATGGCACCATCTCCACAAGCCTATAAGTTATCTGCCTAACCTAAATCTTGGGCACCACAGAAAACTGGAAGATCAGAGAGAATGATGGAGAATGGGAGTGGGGTGAGTATCGCTCCGTGGGAAACATCATGGGTGACCGGGCAGGACGAAGGGACGACACTACCCACCGCCACTCCAAAAGAAGACACTCTAGATAGTTTTGAAACCATCTTATTGCGGAACCTGAGAGTTCTAGTCGAGCCAAGCCCTGAAGGACAGCAGTGTGTGATGCAGAGTCAGACGCACTCTGGATGTCAATGAAAGCTGCAAGAAGCAGCCTCCTCCGGCGATTATTGCCCATTATTCAATGTTCCATGCTGAGAAGACAGTACATGGTGCTCCTTCCCGCTCGAAACCCACTGTTTTAATAATACTAATAGTAACGTTGTGGACCATCATACATATATTGACGTAATAGACAATTATAAAGTAGAATTTGGTACTATTGAATTTGGACAAATCGGGAAAGGTTTTGTATATATTTTGCTAATAAAACCTAACCACCCTAGGCCTAATAGACGCTATTTAAGGCCTAACGAGGCCTTTAAGGCCTCCCCCTGTTTCAACCAGGTAACAAAGTGCTATATTAGTCCTAAGAATATTTAAGTTTGGGTTTAGCTTGATTTTTTCCAGGCTCAATAAAGGTATTAGTACCAAATTCTCTCTAATTGTCCTTTAAGTCAATATATGTACGACAGTCCATATAATTAGAGTTGTTACATACATTCTTGTACAGCCACTAGTACGTGTAGCGTTTCGGGCAGGTCCCTGGAATACGATCCCCTGCCGCGAAGAATCGTTGTTACAACCAAGTACACATTTTACTGTTGAGTTAAACAGAGGCTACAGTTAAGGATTTGCGCCCAGTAAATCCTCCCCGGCCAGGATACGAACCCATGACAAAGCGCTCGCGGAACGCCAGGCGAGTGTCTTACCACTACACCATGGAGACTACAAATTACGAGAGGTACTATCTAAACAGGAGGATGGGCAGGTTTACATTGTGCCCAAAACTGTGTATTAGTGACTTTTATAATGTACATTGTTTACCTACGAGTTCTCAACTGTATCATGTATCAAATTTATGTATTTTTCTATAAATATAAATTATTATTATTATTAAGCAGACGGGAGAAATGTGCTGAGTGGAATAGTTTTCTTCCACATACGTGAATGACAGAGAATAGGATATTACAAACTACATCATCAAATCTGCGGATATTAAGATCCATATTAAAGTAACAGCCAGCCTCCCCACCACAACTGTTGGGCGGCTGGCTGTTACTGATGCTACTGGGGTCAGTGTGGACCTGAACACGGTGGGTACCGCAGCTCCTCCCCACCACAGTTGTTCACTCTGGTAAGCTCACCATTACTTTTCGTATTTTATACAGTAAAATGTCATCTCTGAATGTGCAGAGGTCGGTGTTATCATGTTGATATTTTTGCATACGAGCTTGAGGTTGTGTGGGTAGACAGTTCCAGGAATGGTTGTGGGGTTACGTTAGAAGGGGTGACGTTGCCTACAAACAACGTTACCATATTATTCATCAAGGTTTACTTCATGTTCTGTGTACATGAAGTAAATCCACGCGTCTGTTCAAGTAATGAAATTCTGGGAAAAGTTGATCGAAAAAATAAGGAATGTTGACAGTATTATATAATTCATAATGACTACTCATGACTGAAAAAACTGAATTTTACTAAATAAATTATCTTTTAGGTGGTGATAAAAGGTGTATTATGCTACCAAGATCAAGAGGTACCTGCAGTTACATTATGTGTGTGTGAGTTTATAATTATCTAATTGCAGGATGTGAGCAACGCTCGTGGTGTCTCGTCTTCCCCTTCATCTTTGTCATATGACTGAACCCGCTGATAATTTTGGCATCTACCGACATCCCTTAAATTGTTTCAACCTTCTACAACTCTGTTCGCAAAGGGGAGCTTTTGCATACCTTTTCGACACTGTTGATTTCTAAGCTTTAGTCTGTGGCCTCTTATTCCAGAAGTCTCAAGTTTTAATAATCCCACTTTGGTAAATTTTTCGATTCCTATCAGGGGTTTTATGTTGTGATTATATCTCTTTACCTTCTCATTCCTCGCTTGTGCTTGTTTTGCACCTCAAGCTCATAGCTCTTGTGGGCTTTTGGTCTGGAAGCCATTTGGTGGCTTCTCTTTGTACCCTTTATATTTTGTGTATGTATCTTTTTACATGTGGCTACCATACAACTACTGCGAACTCCGATGTCAGTTTCACAAATCTCGTGAATTTTTGTAAAGTATTCCCTTTCATCCATGTATTAAAAAGTTATTTTGAAATTTTGCAAGTCTAGCATAGGCTTCTCTCACAATGTTTAAAATAAGAAAAAATCGAGGCTTCTTTCATTATGTTTTATAATTGTGTTTATACTGAAACAGGTGAAGCAACAGTGGCGTCAAGGCGTACGGAACAAGTAGGTCAGGCGTGGCAGTCATGATGGCCTACTCTCGAGGAGCCATAGTCATCCTGGTGTCCTACCTGCTCGAGCGCCTCGTCTACTACGGGGTCTTCGGCGGTGCTGTGTTCTACATGCAGCGGATGCTGGGCTTCACCTCCTCCTCGGCCACGACAGTCAAGGCCATCATGGAAGGCCTCGCCTACCTCGCGCCCATTGCCGGCGCCGTCCTGGCCGATGTCTATCTGGGCAAGGTGGGTCGGGTCTGGAAGCTTCGTTCTGTGTGTGTATACTCCCCGTGTTGAGCTTGCGTGGATTGAGCTGTGGCTCTTTGATCCGTCTCTCAACCATCAATCAACTGATGTAAAGATTGCTGAGCCTGTTGGGCTCTTATCATATCTACATTTGAAACTGTGTGTGTGGAGTCATCCTCCACCACACTGCTGCCTAGTGCATTCCATTTTCTAACTACCAGGACACTGAAAAAATTATTTCTAGTGTTTTTGACTCAATTAGTTACCAATAAACATTGCCAGCCATGGTTGTGAGAGCACCAAAAGATTGCCGTAAAGAGCAGTCAGGGTAACTGACAAATTATCAACAGCCGGAATTATCAAGGTATACATCAGGTAGGGTAAGGAATGACGGCATCAGGGAGCGCGCTCAGAATTATAAGGAGAAAGGCAGGCAAGACAAACAAGTGTACGTGTTTGGTCTTTAATCAAGGTAGAATTAAGGTAGCAAATTGCATCTTATATATCAATACGAACCTGTTTTCGTGGTCGGCGTGTATACTGACGAAGTTGGCCAGGCGTAGCCAAGGGGAAGGTCATGTATAATGAGGATTGTGTGTATAGCCTCGTATGTTTATCCCAGACCTATCTGGGGTAGGTCTGACGTAGGATTGACGGCGCTGGAACCAATCGTATTGGTGTATGCCTTTCCATTGGAGACTTTCAGCGCCGTGGAGAGACCTGCTGCCTGGGTAACAACTTCTTCCCCTAATCAACTTACCCTGGCTTTGCGCCCTGGTGAGGCCACTCCAGACCAGGCCGACGCCAGTGCGCAAGTCCATAGTGTACTGAGACTGATGGATGCCTACTTCCTTACCTTAAACTCCGGAGCTGGAGCCTCTGGAGCAGTTCGTTGTTGCCTTCAACTTCTTTCTGACAGTTCCTGGGACGACGCTGGAATCAATCGTATTAGCGTTTGCCTTTCCATTGGAGACTTTCGGTGCCGCGGAGAGGGGGACCTGCTGCATGGGTGACAGCTTCTCCCCTGTATCAACCTACCCTGGCTTTGCGCCCTGGTGAGGCCACTCCAGACCGACAACCAGAGCGCAACGCCAGTCTCTTGAGACTGATAGATGCCTACTACTACTACTACTACCTTTCCTTGCGATGATTCCGGGAGTTAAGGTCCCCGCGGTCCGGTCTCTGACCAGGTCTCCTGGTCAGAGACCCCAGGTGAAGATCGTGTGTATTGTGGATCCTTACCATAATATACTTTGCGTGAAGATCGTGTACATATGATTCATTGTATTCAGTATATATACTGATGATCTTCGCCTGTTTGCATGTAGTGAGGATTGTGTATAATGAGAATTGTGAATGTTGTATAGTGATGGTCGTGAGCTGTGAGGGTCACAGCTCGGGAGAACTATGTGGGTGTAGTAAAGATTGTCACTTCAGACAAGCATAACTAGGACCTGCCACTAGTGAAGGTACGCACAGTGAAAACTTTCGCCCAGGTGTGTATGCGTGTTGATTGTATGTATCATGTGTAATGAACATCAAACATTAGTTTATTATTATTATTATTATTTATTTATACAAGAGTTCTTACATTATTTATTGTAGAGCCACTATCAGGCGTAGCGTTTCGGACAAGTCCATAATCCTGTGTTCCCCGGAATACGACCCGCCAAATCGTTTAATAACCAGGTTCCCATTTTATTGGTGGGTAAAGAGAGGCTACAGTTAATAAGGATTGACGCTAAGTAAATCTTTCCCGGACAAGATACGAATCCAGGACAAAGCGCTCCCAGAACGCGTCTTATCCGGTCTTGAGATAAAAGCAAAAGTTAACTTCTGTTTTACTAAGTTGACTTAGTGAAGGTCCTGTTATTTGTATATATCATCATCTATTTTATTTTTATTTTTTCCCCCCTTTTATATCAAATTTTGTTTTGTAATTGCCATTCTTGCCTTGTTTTCCTACAACCAGTCTTCTTATGCAAACAAGTATAGACCCAGAACTAAACCTCTTATCCAGTATCTATGACAATCATCACTTTAATGATCAAAATTGCAGATATTTTACAGCTCATGATGTAAACAATGTATTAACACATAATCACAATATCTCTCTAATTAACTTGAATGTAAGATCACTAAGCAAACACTTCGATGATGTTAGTGCCTTGATTGAAACTATTGACAACGAATTCTCTTTTATTATACTTACTGAAACGTGGTTAAAAGAGGATACTACTCAACTCTTTAACATGCCGAACTACTCAGCAATTCACAACTGTCGACCAATTTAGAGAGGTGGTGGCACTGCTCTTTACTACCACCAAGAACTAACATGCCTAAAAGTAATTAGAACTCGAGACTACTGTGGGGAGTATATCTTTGCCAGTTTCAGAGTCAAAGGTGCTGAGTCTGTCTTGACTGTGGGAGCAGTCTCTAGAGTTCCAAACACTGATGTGTCCGAATTCAACTCTAACCTTAGAAATCTTATACTAGATAACAGACTGAACAAAAACCATCAAATTATCGCAGGGGACTTTAATATTGACCTCTGTGAGCCTGAAAACCCTACTGCTGCCAGTTTCCTCAACTGTATGAATTCCTGCTTCCTCATACCCTTAATCACTAGACCTACTAGAATCACTGATAGTACTGCCACGGCTCTTGATCACATCTGGACCAACATAACCGCTCCGCTTACTTCAGGTATAATCACCGATAGCACTACAGACCATTACCCCACATTTCTCCTAACTAACATTAACAAACCACCTCTAGAGACAAGGGAGATAAGCTTTAGGCTGCACAATGAAACTGCCATAGGCAATTTTATAGCTGCTGCTGCTAATGTCAACTGGGAGTCTGAATTAGGTAACATATGGGACATCAATCTAGCAGTGCAATCTTTTCTTCAAAAAACTCTCAGCCTTTACAACACCCACTGTCCTATGCTAACGAAACAAGTCACAACTAAAAGGCTAAACAATCCTTGGCTTACAAAGGGGATACTTAAATCCATTAATAAAAAACATGACCTTGAGAAGAAGTATAGGTTAGGAATTGTCTCCAAAGAATTTTCAAAGAATTACTCATCATTGCTATCTAAAATAACTAGAACAGCCAAAATTAAATATTACGAAGATAAATTTACCCACACAAAGGGCAACATTAAGAAAACATGGAGCACAATTTCACAAATATTGGGATCAAAGAAGATTTTAAATAACAAACCAATACTCCTGTCAAATATTGATGGTCTGCTTTCAGCCTCTGACACTGCTTTTGAGTTCAATAGGTTCTTCTCTTCCATTGGGTCATCCCTTGCAAATGATATTCCATCTTACAGTACTAATATTCAGGACTATCTTACAGGTAACTATTCACAGTCTCTGTACCTAAGGCCTACTAATAACACTGATGTTACTGACATAATCCTTTCCCTTAAAAACAAGTCTAGTGCCCTTGAGGAGATACCAACTCTTATTTACAGAAAAAAGCGAGGGTAACCCGTGTCCACAAATGTGGTGATCCCACTGATGTTAACAACTTCAAACCTATATCAATTCTGCCAAACTTGTCAAAAATATCTCAAAAACTTATCTACAAGCAGCTTTACTCTTATCTAGCCAAACACAATATACTTAGCTCTTGTCAATATGGCTTCCGATCCCAAAAAAGCACTAACGATGCACTTATTTGTATGATTAACTTGATACATGCAGCTCTTGATAAAAATGAGTTCCCTATTGGGTTATTTGTGGATCTGCGTAAGGCTTTTGACACTGTCAACCACCAAAACCTTCTTCTTAAATTACAACATTATGGAGTCAGAGGTCACTCCCTGCAGTACCTTAAGTCTTACCTTACTGACAGACTCCAATATGTTTCTGTGAATAATTCAATTTCTCCCACCCTACCCATCAACATTGGTGTTCCCCAGGGCAGCATACTTGGCCCTCTCCTCTTTCTCATCTACATTAATGACCTCCCAAATGCCTACCAACATTTCAAACCAATTTTATTTGCTGACGACACGACCTTCATTTACTCCAGTCCTGACCCCCTTGCTCTAAATGTCACAGTGAATACTGAGCTAAATAAAGTTCATCACTGGCTAACCGCCAACAAACTCACCCTCAATATTGACAAAACTTTCTATATTTTGTTTGGCAATAAATCCTCAAACCAAATAATCTCAGGATTAACAATACCCAAATTTGTAACAAAGTAGATGGCAAATTCCTTGGCGTTCTCATTGATCGCAAGCTGAATTTCCAGGGACGCATTCTAAATATATCAAAAAAAGGTTCAAAAACTATTGGCATTCTCTCTAAGATCAGATATTATGTACCTCGCCCTGCCCTGGTGACGCTCTATTACTCTCTCATCTATCTTTATCTCAACTATGGTATTTGTGCTTGGGGTTCTACTACCCAAAATCATTTACGTCCTCTAATTACTCAACACAAAACTGCAATTAGGACAATATCCAACTCTGGCCCATGTCTTCTATTTTAAACAATGCTGTTTGTTGACCAAATTGTATTTTTTTTTTCTGCCATGTTTCCACCCCTCCTTCCCCCCACCCTACCTTTTCACATTTTTGTCTTATTTTTTCTAAACACAATTTATACTTTATTCTCAATTCGTATTAAGTTTTAGTCTTAGTGTTTTTCCTGCCCGAAACGCTTTGCGTAATAGTGGCTTTAGGCATTGTATGTACTAGCTCTATCTATAAATCCATCAACTTTTGTATTTCACCTTGTATGTATGTACTTTACCTGAATAAATATTTGTATTTTTGTATTTGTATATATCTTCCAAGCTGAACTTCACTCTCGCTCAAGCAACCTCACACTATAATACTCCCCGTACCTCTTCAACACCTCTTAGTCTCTGTCACCTTCCTCATACAGGCTCGCACAGTGTTCCTGATGTGCTGCGGGTGCACAGTGGGCGCCGTCATCTTCTCCCTCTCTTCGGTCACCCCCATCATGGCCTCCTTCAACGCCTCCAAATTTACAGGAGTCTTGGGCATGCTGGCGCTGGGCGTCTGCGCAGGTCTCATGAAAGCTGTGTACTCCTCCCTCGGGGCCGACCAGTTCAAAGTCCCAGAACAACGGGAGCAACAGAAGAGGTATGTTAAAGTGGGGGAGGTTCATCAGGGTGAATTGGGGATATTGATGGGTGTGGAAGGCTGGAAAGAGGGTGTTCATAGGTTGGTGGGTTTTGTAAAGGAGTTAGAGGGGTCTGTGGTGTGGCTAATATATGTCCTTGCTATACACGGTAGGAAGTGCAATTAAAAAGTGGCAGGCAAATTCCCGAAGAGACTTGGTGAGGAAAACGTTCACAAGGATTTAATGCTTGACGATGGAAAACTACGGAAGAAGGATCATGGCTCCTACTCCATGGTCATATTTAGCAAAATCTGTGTATAAGACGTGTGCATTTTAGTTTGCTTCAATAATACTTTGTAATTTTGTTGAAATGGTCAAGTAGTTAGGAAAGAAAAATCATTCCTGCTTTCGATGACGTGTTAGATGGAGTTATTAATTCGTTTTTTGCACATAAACCAGAAAACTGGTAAGTTGTCATCTTAGCATTCTCTCAACTTGTTATTTCTGTTGCAGGTTCTTTTACGCCTTCTACTGGATGGTTAACGCTGGCGCCTTCGTCGGGCTATTCATAACAGCTCAAATACGAGACTCTGTCCAGTGCTTCGGTGATGACTGCTACTTCCTCTCCTACATTATAATGGCCGGCCTCATGGTTGTCTCCACCGTCATCTTCGCTGCTGGTCAGTCCTCTAGGATAATAATATTTAAACAATTTTTATTATTTGCTGATGTATTTTCAAGATGGCACCATGGACTATTTTAATACAAATTTTGTGACTTAATAAAACGTTTTTGTAAAGCCACAAACATATGTGTGTAATGCTGCAAATTAGTCCCAGATGACACCGTAGCATATTAGTCCCGGATGACACCATAGCATATTAGTCCCAGATGACACCGTAGCCTATTAGTCCCAGATGACACCGTAGCATATTAGTCCCAGATGACACCGTAGCATATTAGTCCCAGATGACACCGTAGCCTATTAGTCCCAGATGGCACCGTAGCATATTAGTCCCAGATGACACCGTAGCATATTAGTCCCAGATGACACCGTAGCATATTAGTACCAGATGTCACCGTAGCATATTAGTCCCAGATAACACCGTAGCATATTAGTCCCAGATGTCACCGTAGCATATTCGTCACAGATGACACCGTAGCATATTTGTCCCAGATGTCACCGTAGCATATTAGTCCCAGATGACACCGTAGTATATTAGTCCCAGATGTCACCGTAGCATATTAGACGCAGTCAGAGAAGCCTGTAAAGTGTAGAAGGCGAGCGAGAAGGTAATTAGTCCAACGGTGTGTCCCACTATGCCTTTAATCTCCTTCGTTTTCCTATGTTTTATTACGGGCTATTCATGCCCGTACCACCTCTTGGGTGGCATAATCTTCATCAGTCAATCAATTTATGTTTTGTCTCATACAGCAGTACTCACCCATGTTTGTTCATTAGGAAAACAGAGTTTAGAACATTCTTCTTAAAAACTTAAGACGGGTATATATATTCTTGAAGATAATTCGCATACATATGATAATCTTTATTTCATCAACGAGATTTGTAGACAGTCTCTTGATATATAATTGTGCAATACTCTCCCCAGTGTCTCCGCTTGACAGCTCAGGTAGTGCACCATTAGTTGGCTCATCTAGTAAGACCTCACACGTCTGGCTTAGACAAACTTTAGGGGCAGAAGGGATGCTTTAGCGGGCTTCTTTGGGACCCCACAAGCATTCATGGGGAACCAGCAGTCAGATCTATGAATTTGACCATTGAGGAAGAGGCACTGATGCCTCCCACAATCACGTAGATTTGCGCCTACGTGATTGTCCCACTTGCCTTTTCGTAGGCTTGTCCCTAGCCTGTAGCCTTATCCTTATCCATGTCCTCCCCCCCTAGCTTGTAGGCTATGGACATGGCGGTCGTTGGGAAATTCAAGATGGGGTCTCCTTACCTTCGCTCTCACCGTGCGTAGACAGAAAATTCATACTGAACACCAAATACAATGGCCAACTCCTTGGCTATTGATTGCTTCTAAGATAAGGATGTTTAATTCGGCCTAATTAATCATAACTGGACAGTTAGTTAGTTTATTTCATTTGTTATGCACCCTATACCCATCTTGTGGGCAGTAGTGGAAAGGGTTACAGAGGCACATAATGGGTTCAGGGACTGAACCCCACAATTCAATAAGCTAAGCAAGTTACAGTTTTAATGTACAACAACCCTGGTGATAGCAATGGCCTGATGGTAATGTAGGCTCATCAGAGACCAACATGATAGACCCAAGTCCATACATAATGATTTTAGATCCATGCATATGTGGTTCTGCATGCATATTGTATACAACCGTAGTGTGTGTACTCTTGCATTCACAAGCTGATTTCCCTACTGTAGTTCACACAATGTACACCATTAAGTCAGCTGTGGCATTAATTCTCTCAGAAAATGGGAAATTCCACTAGGGCAACGAGGAGGACACAAACTTACGACCTTATCATGGCCAAGCCGCATACACTACCAATTGACCACCGTAACTTGTAAAAGTCATACAATCGGATTTCTGCTGAAATCACAGGAAGTCTGGAGGCCCCTACTGAAGCCAGTCCAAGTTTTACGTAAAAAACACAGGAACACGTTGTGTGTTTCTGAAGTTGAGGTGTAAGGTGTGGCACCACTCTGCCATTCCATCTGAGTGCTTGTGGGTCACTTTGACTGGAAGGTCAAGGGTCATGGCCCAATCATGTCAAAGTCTGTACCTCTCTCAGCCAGTTTAAAACTTACATAATAAAAGCCATGTAACTTACCTTACTCCTAAATGTCAACCCATGTCTACTATTTTAAACAATGCTGTTTGTTGACCAACTTGCATAATTGCTATTTTCTGCCATGTCACCCCCCCCCCCCACCCACTTATTTTTAACTCCTTTTTTCAACACAATTTATACTTTAAGCTCAATTACTATTAAGTTTTAGTCTAAGTGTTCCCCCCCCCCCCCTCACACACACCTTGTCCGAAACGCTATGCGTATTAGTGGCTTTAGGTATTGTATGTACTAGCTCTATCTTTAAATCCAATATTATGTTTGTAACTTTTTTTCTTTTCTTTTTTTTGAGATATATACAAGAGTTGTTACATTCTTGTACAGCCACTAGTACGCGTAGCGTTTCGGGCAGGTCCCTGGAATACGATCCCCCTGCCGCGAAGAATCGTTTTTTCATCCAAGTACACATTTTACTGTTGCGTTAAACAGAGGCTTCAGTTAAGTTATTGCGCCCAGTAAATCCTCCCCGGCCAGGATACGAACCCATGACATAGCGCTCGCGGAACGCCAGGCGAGTGTCTTACCACTACACCACGGAGACTTTATCTTCAATGTATCTTCAATCAATTCAATGTATTCAATCTTATCTTCAATGTATGTAGATTTACCTGAATAAAAAATCTAAATTTAAATCTAAGGTAGGGCGACGGTCTCGCTTCATGCATGTCGGCGTTCAAGCCCCGACCGTCCAAGCCGTTGGGCACCATTCCTTTTCCCCGTCCCATCCCAAATCCTTATCCTGACTCTTTCCCAGTGCTATATAGTCGTAATGTCTTGGCGCTTTCCCGACAATTCCCTTCCCTTCCCGCCCCCCCCCCCAACCCTCTCCCATCTCAAATCCTTATCCTGATCATTTCCAAGTGCTATAAAGTCGTAGTGGCTTGGCGCTTTCCCCCTGATAATTAAAATAAATTAAATTGTGGGTTATACGTAAAATTTGGACTGACTTCAGTAGGGGCCTCCAGACTTTCTGTGATTTCAGTAGAAATCCGGTTGTATGACTTTTACAAATCAGCGATGGTCTAGTGGTGGAGTATTCGGCTTGGTAATGCCAAGGTCGTAGGTTCGTGACCCTAGTGGATTTTCTCATTGATATACATCACTTTAATGTGATTTCTGTGTGTTTTAATTCTCTAACATTATCTCTATTAGCTGTTATGTATTTGTTATATTACAGGTCGGTCGCAGTACAAGGAGGGGCCCCCAGACACAATGATGTTAAAAACAGTTCGCTGCGTTGCATACGCGGTCACTAAGACCTGGGATAAGAACCGAAAGCCTGTGCAGCACTGGCTTGACCGTGCTCAGGACAAATTTGATGTTCAGTTGCTGCTGGACGTGAAGGTGACCTTGCGTGTCCTTCTGCTGTTCTGCACCTTCCCGCTCTTCTGGGCTCTCTTCTACCAGACCTTCACTAGTATGATATTCCTGGCTAAACGTCTCGACGGTATGGTGGGCAGCTATAAGATCCCGCCAGATATGTCTTCCACTGCCAACTCACTGCTCGTTTTAGCTCTCATTCCGCTCTTTGATTTTGTGGTCTACCCCTTGTTGGCCCGCGTTGGCGTCCTCACCAAGACCACATCCCGGATGATCGCGGGGATGTGCTTCACCATCATCGCCTTCCTGGTCTACGCACTGGTGAACATGAGCGTGGAACAGACTTTCATTCCTCCAGAGCAGGCGAGAATCCACGTTTACAACGCACTGCCTTGCCAGATGGTGGTGGAGGTGCCCTTCGTCAAGACCGGTCAGCTGACTGTGGAGAGCGGAGGCCAGGTGGTTCTGCCTAGCTTGACTGTCACACATGGTGATGAGGTGGAGGCCAAGGTGACAGCCTCCTGCCTCTCCCCAGACATGAGGCAGGTGAGAGTGAGGGTGCTGGGTGCCCATGAAACAACACTCCTTGTCACCTCCATTGGCGTGCTGGCTCTCCCTCCCACACTCGAGTACATCAAGGACGAAGATGCCGACACCAAAGTGAGTCTCCGTACCCAATCATTTCCGCTCCTTGGGTTTCTTGGGTGTAAAAAGGCTAAATGCTAAAAATGAGAGCAGACTTTACTAAAGATTCAGCACTAATCATTTCAAGTAACTAGCAACTGGAAAGTGTATCATAAAGTGTCACCATGACGCCAAGTCAACTGTAAAATACATTAATAAAACACAACAACGGGCGAGTATTCACAACACAGTTCAGGCAGAGAATGATAATATCCTCGCAATTATTTTTACTTTTACAAATATTGAAACATTTTCATAATATGAGATTTTTACAACTTTCTCCATCCTCATAAATTCATTAAACAAGTTTTTGAATGCTTTTAACTAATAAATAAGAGCCATTTATTACAGGTCTATTAAGTAGTTTTTATGAGTTTTGTTACTATTATTATTGATAGTCACAAGGCAATCACAACAGCGTGATTTATCAATGATAAAATCACTGGAGCCGAGCAGGGATTGGTCCAGCATCTTAAGCTGCTGGTTTATCTTAAGATGCTGCTTCGTCTAAAGATGCCACTTCATCTTAAGACAATTTCATTAGCAACAAAATCCTTAGAGAACAAAGTAGCGTCTGGATGAATATCTTTTGTAGCATGTTATGGGGGGCCTAGCGCGTGTTTGACATTCAACAAGATGTTGCTTCGATCCCCACTGCTGAAGTGATTTTCTCATTACTGATATTATCATTGTTATTGTTAATATTATTTGATGGTGCCTTAGAAATAAATATTCTGTAAAATTTAGGGCCTGATTTCCTGGTGTTGTTGAGTTGTGTTGGTTCGCCCTGACAGGTGCGGGTGTTGGCGCCTGCGCACAACGAGCTCAACGTGACGCTCACGTACGACACCATCCTCCACAACTTCCAGCTCCTGGAGGGAAAGACGGAGTTCCAGCGCATCAGTCCCCAGGAGTACAAGGTGATGGTGGAAGAGGTGGAAGTTGGAGAGGCTGCAGTGTACCAGGACGGTGTGTACGACATCGTCATCACCACCACCGACGTCTTCCTCTTCCCCATGACGGCCCCTGCAAACGTCCACATGTTGTGGCTCCTTCCCCAGTACGTCCTCATCACCATCGGCGAGGTCCTCTTCTCAGTCTCTGGCATGGACTTTGCTTACTCGCAGGCCCCGATGGCCATGAAGTCTTCACTGCAGGCAGCCAATCTCTTCACAATTACTGTCGGCTTGTGGCTCTTTGCAGGACTAACGAGCCTGAGCTCTGCCACGGGGGCCTTCAAGCACCGACCCTCTCACGAAGCCTTCTTCTATGCTTGTCTCATGTCCGTCAACACAATAATCTTCATCGTGCTGATTAGGAGAAACAAGAAATCTCGCCTGAGGACCCCGGTATGGAGACAAACACAAGTGAATCCTGTCAGTGAGCCCATCAACAGTTAGCCTCTCACGACAATCTTGTTTTCATAGCCGTCTCCGTGGCGTAGTGGTAAAGCACTCGGCGGGCGCTTTGCGAACGCTTTGGCCTGTTTCGTATTCTGGCCTGGGAGGATTGACTGAGCGCCAATCCTTATCTGTAGCCTCTTTAACCAGCAGTGAATGGGTACCAGTTTGTTAAAGGATTTGGCGGGTCGTATTCCGGGGAAAAAAAAATAGGATTAAGGACTTGCCCTGTCGGAAAATCCGACACCATTTAATACAGACAGATAAGAGCTGTGTTGTATAAACAAGTAACCCATAGAAAACGTAACTTGTAGTGGAATTACCGTCTATAGAAAACGGGATATCATCACCACATACTATTATAAATTGACCAGCTATTCTGCTGGGAATTGTTCTTAAATACATTAGTCTTTGGACTTTACCATCATAAAAACATCTTATATAAATTAACTTAATTATCAATATTAAAGTAGAGTAAATGTGACCCTTCTATCACGTTCTGAAATCTGGACAATGTAAGCCAGGGTCAGAGGGAGGAAGGAGGCAGCCATTGTTGTGTCACCTCCGAGACGTGTGGAGCAAATTTGGCTCCTATCATTCTGGACAATGTCGGCCAGACGTCAATAGAATGGAGTGTTAGATGCAGCCATTGTTGTTTACGAGACCAGAGGCTCACACGGGAGCAAATTCAGCTCCTGTTAAATTTACTTGGACGTAGTGTTATGGAAGCCAAAGGTGTACCATTGTCAACACGCTGTCTACAAATTCAAGTTAAGTCTATCCGAAACCCGTTTATCATTCATTTATGGCCATTAATGTCAGGATATAGGGTGACCCGGTTAGATCGCGAAATCGCCTCAAACTAAAGGTAATTAAGCCAGGTCTTCATGTTCCATGTACTGTTTTCTCTGATATACTTGTCATATATAGGTATCTGGCTTCACAGCTAGCGCACTTTTGACAGGTCAAGACGAGGATGCAAGATTTTGTGCACCAGTTACTGGGTGATGGAAGCTGCCTCAAAGAGGATAATTTGGTGTCTACACCCTAGTTATACCTGGTGGACTAACCTGCTGTACTATAAGATAAGGAACCTCATCAATGTATGTAGCTATTACTGTAGTTTGATTGGCTGCATATATATAAATATAAACCCCCCTAAAGTGTAGAGGATCGATTTGTGAGATTGAGATTATTGCAGAAATACAGTCCACTTATCATTATACAAATTGCTATCGAAGTATATAAATTAACGTAAATATAAATTCATATAAATTAAATAAATATAAATCTCACAGGTCGGTTCCCACATTATTTGGTCCTTCAGAACCGGATTATTTGGACCTTCGGAACCGGAATATTTGATCCTTGTGAACCCACATTTGGTCATCTTAGTACCGGATGAACCAGTTAACCAGTGGATTCATTAAATAAACTAGTGCAGTGTTATTTAAACAAAGCCAGCCAGTCATAGACAGCGGCGTTGCCTCGTGGGAGCTCAGGAGCCTCCCTCAGCCCAGTTCAGCTTCGTCAGCGGTTTCATGCACACCCACAGATATTTGGTGGCGTGTTATTTCGTGAAATGACAGCGCTAATATAGAAGCCAGCCTAATTAGTGACTGTGTCTTCGCGATATTGTTCACGGATTTCGTGGTGTTACATTTCGCGAGAGATTATCCACGAATTTTGTGGACTTTATTTCGCGAGGTCACTAATAATATTTAATACTTCTAGATAATATTAGAAGTTTCATAGAGGCTAATTAAGAGGCTATTATCAATAATTGTATATATTATTTCTCCAAAATAGAGAATTATTTAATATAAATTGCACTAGTGATCACAGTATAATATTTACTAATTGCCAACCCACAACAGGGTAGGATATTAACCATTGACTAGTTGAACTATTATCGTTCATCCTAGTCCCATTATTACCATAGTCAGTTGTACTATATTGAACAACCTAACACCATTAATGAATGGTCCAGACCCTATTTTGGGTGTAATTTTTATCAACTCGAGTTGAGTTGTATATATAATAATTTACTTATGATCATTACAGCTTTGAGTGATTAATTAGTGTCTCTACCATCCTAGGGTGATATAGAAGAGCTAACCTAAAGGTACTTCCAGTGACACTGGTTTATCACTCAAATCATTAGTGTGTATGATTATATATATATAATGTGTATTAATTTTAAGTGCTAACCTCTAGTAGAGGTAGGATTATTGCCTAGTGAGTGCAGAATTTACCCTAGGCTACCATTAGTGTTTGTTCAGTATTATGAGCAGCCCAAGTACAAGTCCCACAAGGCTTCACCAACGAGCCAGTATGGATAATGCAGGGAGAATGAAAAGAACCCTTGCAGGTCTTAAAGGCCACTTAACAAGACAGATCAAGAAATGTGAAGATTTGTCACAACAATCTCAAGTTGATTATGCTGACCTGGAAAGCTATTATCAAGCAGCTGCAGGTAAATTTGAGCAAATCAAATGCCAAATGGCTGTCCTTGTGGGGACAGACTACTACCATCAATTCATTGGTAGCCCTACTAAATATCAGGGCATAACCATGTTAAACTCTGCAGGAGGTAAATTACTCTCAGGCCCAGTATCAAGCCTGAGGAGACCTATGCCTGCAGATAAACAATACAAGTAGAAATCTAAATTTGTCAGCTGATTATATTTCTCCAGTAGCATTATACTAAGGAGATTACAGCTGACTATAGTAACAGAGGTTGATGTTAGTATCATCATTTAAAGCTGAAGATGAGTTCATGAGGCCTCAGTGGCAAATCAGTGAACAGTAGCTTAAGCAGCTACAAGTCACTGCGACCAATGTCACTGAACCCACTGCAGTCTCAGAACCATACTTTACTTTAATGATGAGCTATTCAATCTTCTGAATCAATTAACTAAATTAAAACCCCAATAAATCTGATGACTGATTTGATACATTTATTATTTAATCAAGATGTATTCCATGGGCCTCAGTGTTTATATATCAGTGACCAGTTACCTGAAGAAACTTCAAGTTATATCTAATGTCACTGATCTCACTGCAGTCCCTGAATCATACTTGACTGTAGTACTTGATCACATCCAGTCTTCTGGGTTAAATAATATGTAATAAGGCTTGAATATTAGCCTTTCAAGAGTTGACAGGGAAATGAAATCGCATTAGACTTCTAACCCCTGCAACTCTAGTACGGGACATCCGTCCTGTACGAACAGACACACAAATGTGTGATTACTAACTACTAACATCAAATTAATGTAATAATTCGAAGGAGGAGTATCGGTGTTCGTCTGTTCTAAACAGGACTTCGACCCGTGAGCAGCCCCCTGGGGAATTATGTCGGAAAATCCGACACCATTTAATACAGACAGATAAGAGCTGTGTTGTATAAACAAGTAACCCATAGAAAACGTAACTTGTAGTGGAATTACCGTCTATAGAAAACGGGATATCATCACCACATACTATTATAAATTGACCAGCTATTCTGCTGGGAATTGTTCTTAAATACATTAGTCTTTGGACTTTACCATCATAAAAACATCTTATATAAATTAACTTAATTATCAATATTAAAGTAGAGTAAATGTGACCCTTCTATCACGTTCTGAAATCTGGACAATGTAAGCCAGGGTCAGAGGGAGGAAGGAGGCAGCCATTGTTGTGTCACCTCCGAGACGTGTGGAGCAAATTTGGCTCCTATCATTCTGGACAATGTCGGCCAGACGTCAATAGAATGGAGTGTTAGATGCAGCCATTGTTGTTTACGAGACCAGAGGCTCACACGGGAGCAAATTCAGCTCCTGTTAAATTTACTTGGACGTAGTGTTATGGAAGCCAAAGGTGTACCATTGTCAACACGCTGTCTACAAATTCAAGTTAAGTCTATCCGAAACCCGTTTATCATTCATTTATGGCCATTAATGTCAGGATATAGGGTGACCCGGTTAGATCGCGAAATCGCCTCAAACTAAAGGTAATTAAGCCAGGTCTTCATGTTCCATGTACTGTTTTCTCTGATATACTTGTCATATATAGGTATCTGGCTTCACAGCTAGCGCACTTTTGACAGGTCAAGACGAGGATGCAAGATTTTGTGCACCAGTTACTGGGTGATGGAAGCTGCCTCAAAGAGGATAATTTGGTGTCTACACCCTAGTTATACCTGGTGGACTAACCTGCTGTACTATAAGATAAGGAACCTCATCAATGTATGTAGCTATTACTGTAGTTTGATTGGCTGCATATATATAAATATAAACCCCCCTAAAGTGTAGAGGATCGATTTGTGAGATTGAGATTATTGCAGAAATACAGTCCACTTATCATTATACAAATTGCTATCGAAGTATATAAATTAACGTAAATATAAATTCATATAAATTAAATAAATATAAATCTCACAGGTCGGTTCCCACATGCCCGAAACGCTATGCGTGCTAGTGGCTTTACAAAAATGTAAAATATCTTGTATATAAAAAAATGAACACTCTGTGTAGTTGTATTTCCTGTGACGACGCTCGCAGGTATGGCGTCCCCGGCAGGATTGTCTGATTGTCACTTATGAACGTCGAATTCTCAGTTAATTTTCAAAATTCGTATTTACTGGGCAGGTAAGTAGCTGAATCTAAAACAATAACACTTATAACTTACTCATACCTGTTCCACCTCTTGGATGGCTTAATCTTCATCAATCAATCAATCACATGTAACTTGTATCCTGCTTTTGCTTTTGATAATGTTGACAAGAGTCAACGAAACTCACCTCTTAGTGCTTTGATTAAATTGTAAAAGGAATTTTGGAGAGTTAATTTTTCAACTTTCTTCTAAAGTAAAGAAATATGAGACAAGTAGAGACGATTCGGGATAGAATCATGGATCTCGTCCTTTTTGTCCCTGTCCCTTTACAGCCCATTGCCTTCGTGGGCGGCTGTCAGAGTGTGATGCTCCATGGGACAGTCCTCTGTCATGTTGAAGCCTTATGCTCCTACTGCCGTCTTCACAAATGTGCTAGATGCTTTTTCCTCTTCCTTATGTTTCATGTTTCATGCACCCATGGGGGGTGCAGATCGTCTTCTCGGGTGTCCTATCGTCTTGTCGGGGGAGGGGGGTGCAAAAAAGACTTGTCGGGTGTCCTATGCTCTAACTGTGGCTCCATGGTGGGTATGGGGGCTTATTCGTGGATAAAATTATTACCCGTTCATTTTTATGCCGACATCTGACCCTCTTTTAACATCCCAGACTCGTGGGGTGAGCGACCTGGCCCCACGAGTCGGACTGTGATGGAAGGCCGGGCTCTGCACATGTAGCCTGGCCTACATATTACCTATATTCATAAGAAATATGACCCTTGAGCGCTATTTCTGAGAAGAATTCAAGGTGATTGCAAGTATTTGGAGTTTTAGATTACGACTTTTTATACCGAAAATATGCAAATTAGTGAAAATTGCTATTGGTTAGGTTTTGCCCAAATCCCCTTGCAGTTTTTTTTAAATACGGAAATATTATTATTGAGCATTATTTCTGAGCAGAATTCAGGGTGATTACACGTATTTGGAGTTTTATATTGCTACTTTTTATACCGAAAATATGGAAATTAGTTCAAACGGCGATTGGTCAGATTTTTCAAAATCTACTCCCAGTTTTCAAAATACGATGCCTATCGGAAATATGACTCTTGAGCGTTATTTTTGAGCTATACTGAGCTTACAAGATTGTTGTTGTTTTAGATTTAGTTACTTAGAACGAAATGTCCATGTAGCATGGGTTATGGTGAGCCCGTAATCGAGTTTGGTTATTCGCGATAACCGTGTTACTGTGACACTGTTATGACCCTGGATTCCTTAGTTGGAAACCAGAGGTCAAATTGAGTTCTAAATAATTTACGTTTCATTATTTGATAAGATTGCTGATGCACATTTGTTCCTATCTTACTTGCCAGACGTAAATCGAATCTTGTTTCTCACAGAGCATTCAGACTCTTAAGCTTGTTGTGGATTAATTATATCAGTGAATTAATTATCAACTATTCTCAGAACTAGTAAAGTAACGAAGGCCGGTGAAGACTTGTATTGTTTGTAGCTGCACGATCAGTTAGGTTATCTTCCCGGCAACAACAACAACAACTGGGGATCTCAGAGACGGGGCGCCTGGGGTGCGCTCTTCTAGGGTCTGGCTGTGGTGTGACAACATCTTCCTGTGGGGCTCTGCCTTCATTCTCCTCCTCCTTCCCCCTTTACCTTACCTTAAGCTTCCACAACAGCTAAGATAAGTATCCTCCTATGTAAGCGTGCTACTAGATAGGCTTATGTGACTTGTATAGTGATTGTGTAGTATAAGCCAGTGTTTTGGGCATCCCTAAGTGTTTGTGTTGTGATAGGGTACCACGTGGGCTCACTACCCCAAGCTGCTTTAAGCTTTAGAGTTCTTTACAAGTAGACTTTACCCTAGCTTGTCCTAATTGTAAAACCTTGTATTTTGCTTATGTGGACCAAGGCTTTTAACGTAAGATAGTGTGGTAAAGTAGTTATTGTTATTGTTGTTAATGTATATTGGGGGTTGTTAAGAGGGTTTAATAAATAAGTTAGTTTTTAAAGGAGTATCCATTCTTCCTGTGTATGGGATCAATGATCAATTTCTAGGCTGACATATTTTCGTGAAGCCACTAAATTAATATTGTTTATGTTCTTATTGGGGGCCGGCCGGGCCTATCTGATCTCCACTAATTTTGATACATCCTGATTCTAGCTGTTGGCCCTTCTCCTTAATACTCTATACCCCCCATAACAGTAAGCAAATTTATGACAGACACCCTTACAAGATGTTTGTTGTTGTTATAGATTCAGCTACTCAGAACTAGTTCCAACAAGCACGAGCTATGGGGAGCCCGTAACTTACCTGGCACAGGAGCGGGGCAGGTAGCATGAGCTATGGAATTGACAGGGTTGAAAAGGATAAACTGTTCAATATGGGTGGTACGCAAACAAGGGGACACCGGTGGAAACTGAGTACCCAAATGAGCCACAGGGACGTTAGAAATAACTTTTTCAGTGTTAGAGTAGTTAATGGAGGGAATGCATTAGGCAGTGATGTGGTGGAGGCTGACTCCATACACAGTTTCAAATGTAGATAGGATAGAGCACAGTAGGCTCAGGAATCTGTATACCAGTTGATCGACAGTTGAGAGGCTGGACAAAAGAGCTAATGGTGAGCCCGTAGTGGACTTACCTGGCTCAGGTGCGGTGCTGCGTAGGGGGCGCTTACAAGAAGAAATCTAGACATTTATTAGTGTGGATACACCCCACTCTACGATTCACCAAAATTAAGCCCCTTAATCGTAGGGAGTGGCGAAGGGTAGGGTGAGGTGATTGTTGCCTGACTCCGGCTTTTAGCTGTCCGCTAGGTCTTACATCGTCCCTTCGGATCAGTGGAGGACCATCGAACAGTTGTATGCTCGAAGTAGAATTCATCTGGATGTTGATTACTGGTGTCAGCTACCGAATGAACACCTCCTTATGTATACGAAGCCTCCTACGATCGTCGGTGCGTGTGATTACTGTCGTATCTTTCCCTGTTTCTTTGGCATAGTGAATGATATGACAGTAATCTTTCACCGAACATACAGTCCCGCTCCTGTGCCAGGCAAGTCCACTACGGGCTCACCATAGCCCGTGGTACTTGGAACTTTTTGTTCCCAGTAGCTGAATCTAAAACAACAACGCCAATGAATAATCATCAGTCTAATGATGAATAAGGATGAACCCAACTAGCCAAGTCAGCAACAGGAAAAATGCGGCTGTCTTTTTAAGGATCTGAAAAACAGTATAGATAGAGAGAGAGCTTGGTACAAAAGGATTAAAGGAGACGTTGAGTGTAACCTTGGATTGTCAATGAGCGATCTGAGAGCAGCAGTACACCAAGAACTTCAACAAGATCTTGTAGATCTGAGGCAAAGTGAATCCGACACCAGTAATTCCATCTATCATCACACTATCATGCAAGAGGAGCCACACATCTATGGTTCATCCAATAAAATCAGAAGACTTCTAGATGTTACTACTGCTCGGCTTTGACTCGGTTACAAGTATCTCTGGGAATTCTCATTGTCTGCTGATTTAGACCTGACCAAATGTAAACTGTCAACAAAATTATTCGGACACTCTCCGTCACTATGTGATGGAGTGCGAAAAGATACATAAATTCAGGGACAATTCTATAACCAATGTTCCAACAATGTGTAAATATTTCATTGAAAATGATCTGCTACCAGAAATTTTAGCCAAATATCCCCAGTTTGCAAACAGTAGGTAGTATCTAAGTGATTCTAACCTCTCCACCGCTGCCCACTGGATGGGGGGCGGTGTGCAGGACAAACATATAAATTGTGACACTAGCTCTCCACATATGTCAGTTGCTTAATTTATAAATTGTACTTGTAGTCGATCTCAAACCCATTTATGATGTGACGATTTATACTGAATTTTGTAACTAGCTCATCAAGATTGTAACTTGCTTAGCTAAATGAATTGTGGGGTTCAGTCCCTGAGCCCATTATGTGCCTCTGTAACCCTTTCCACTACCTCCCACAAGATGAGTATGGGGTGCATAATAAATGAACAAAACTAAACGATCGTGACTATTTAGGTCAAAGATATTTAATCAAATCACATTTTTAGTGCTGCATGAGCATCATTTGCGTGTGCACGTGCACAGGCGCATTTGTGTGCTGTGTTTTGCCTTTATTTTGTCATAAAATACTTCAGTTTCTAAATATCACTTTCAAATTGTAAATCATTTGCTAAATATCTTTAACAACTCCTATAGGTAAACTAACTTTCTGTTTAGTTTTAAGTATTACCCATTTATACATGTAAATAAATATCCAAATTATGTTTACATCAGCCCATCCTCCTGTTTTGATAGTACTGTTGTTGTTGATATAGGGGCGATGACGATCGAGGACTCGGATGCGCCCCAGCTGCACGATACCAGAAAAGTGCGGAGAGGGATGGTAACCCTAAAGTCTCTACTGTTGACAGACGTGTCCAATAAAGTGAAAGGTATAGAGAAGGTTGCCATAATGGACGTCCTCATCTTCTGCACCCGCTCTATCAAGGAGAATGGGAACCGTGAGGCAAGGAATATGCAGCCTACAGACAGCACTGTAGTCTGACGTGCACTGTGAAACCGTGGGCAATGGAGAAATAGATGTTCCACAGTATCCTCCTGGTTCGAACATCACTGACAGTAGGGGGAATCCACCAACTTAAAGACGATGGAGATGCGCACCCAGAGAGGTTTACCTTATCCGAAGGCGAGTAAGGGTCATGTCAAGAAGATGCGAGTGTTGACGGGCCTGAGGACGGGGAGAGGCACTCTATCGGAGGCAACCCAGAGAAAACATAAGGAAGGTCAACATCTCCTCCACCCAAGCCGTGAGGCAGGCTGCTTGAAGATGCTACAGAGTCTTTTTTAGATCCAGAAGTACCTGTGTAACTTCATGGTGAGCATACACCAATCCCGCTACTTCATCTACCTTCTCATTGCCATGATTTCGGCATAAGATGGAACCCAGTGCAGAGACTGACCAACCCGGGAAAATTGAGTAAGACAGCAATTCCCCACGGATCTGTGCCACCATATTATGGTGGACCCGCAAACGCTGAAATGATATCAGACACAGGGCTGCAAGACAGTCCACGTAGAAGACAACCAATGAGGGCCCGGAAACTTGATGGAGGAGTCTTAATACGAGCAAAATTGCGAAGTTCCCCAGCCAGGCACGAATGATCAGGAGAAAGTTACCATGTCTGATACAAGGAAAAAGGAGCGTAGAAAGCAGCCGCCGAGGTTGTCGGCAACTGATTAACATGGGACCCATCTGTGTAAACCTTCAGGTATCCTTGGTATAAAGCACGCAGGTCAGGGAATATCGAAGGGTCTAGACCCTCTAAATTCTTCTTCCGGCAAGGAGGCATGAAAACGTCCACCGAAACACTGATAACCAAACCAGGGACGGGTTCTGGGACTGGAACGGAAAACTCTGAATAAGCGTCAAAGGCTCAGACTACGAAAGACAGATGACGGCGCCTGAAACGTCCCGCCGGCACATCCCACAAGTGTTCATCGGACTGCAAGCGAGTAAGCAAAAGTGCAGCTGGGAGACGCACTATCCGTTGGAGTCGTCGACAAAGGACTAGAAGGCGTCCAAATCGCAGTGGCCAAACCCCCGACTTTGCATGGAGAGAGAGCACTGGCAAGGAGGGCATAACCCCAAACGCAGAGCGAAGGGCACCATTTTGGAAAGAATAAAGCTGCGCTAAGACCGATGGAGCCGCCGAACCATAAACTTTAATCTCATACATGATCCTGCTACATAGGAAGGCCTTATAGAGAACTAAGAGAGAGGGACACCCGCGAAACCCCCCATGCCATCCCGGAAAGCCGCTTCATGATGGTGATGTGGTGCAGATAGGAGCCCGCCCCCCTCCCCCAAGGAAGCTACGTGACGCTTTTACGATAGCCGAGGGCCATCAACAACCACTCCTAGCCACCTGTGATCCGTGGCGACCGGGAGACGACGACCCTCGATAGTCACCACCAGTTGAGCCTGTAAGCAGGTCCAGGTCCAGGTCCACCTGCAAGTCTTCTTCGGACTGATTGAGAGCCTCTTCCCCATCACATTTGAAGAGAGCGCATACTCCGCCTCCCGTAGGAAACTCTGCGCCTCCAGAAGAATGGCACCATCTCCACAAGCCTATAAGTTAGCTGCCTAACCTAAAACCTGGGCACCACAGAAAACTGGAAGATCAGAGAGAATGATGGAGAATGGGAGTGGGGTGAGTATCGCTCCGTGGGAAACATCATGGGTGACCAGGCAGGACGAAGGGACGACACCACCCACCGCCACTCCAAAAGACGACACTTTAGATAGTTTTGAAACCATCTTATTGCGGAACCTGAGAGTCCTAGTCGAGCCAAGCCCTGAAGGACAGCAGTGTGTGATGCAGAGTCAGACGCATTCTGGATGTCAAAGAAAGCTGCAAGAAGCAGCCTCCTCCGGCGATTATTGCCCATTATTCCAGCCCGTCCTCCAAAAATGGGGTGGTAAATGTAAGGAGACAAATAAGTGCAATTATGTACTATTCATAGCAGTTAGGAATTGTACTTATTTTCACTTAGTATTAAATCGTACTGTCAAATATATTGTGAATATTTGAGTTTACCCAAAAAACTGAATAGAAAACCACAACCTCACCTAACCGTCTTAGTTTTTGAAGATAATAATTTTATTGCTTCTTAATTACAATTAGTACTTAACCTATAGCTATATTGATATTACAGTTTTATAAAACTAATAAAACAAAACTCAAATATATCAATAAATTGTAAAATAACTCAGGATATTTTAAAATTTTGTATAAAATATATATTGTTTAATAAACCAGAAAAAAAAATTCTTGATATTTAAAACTTGTGTATTGCAACTTGAAATTGAAAATTTCATCCTAAAATTCTGTGTCTTAACAGAAAACGAGGGGAATTAAATCGGGGGAGGGAGTTGGGTAAATGTAACAGCCCCATAAGTGCAATTATGCACTGGTTATGACAGTTAGAAAGTGTACTTATTACACTTAGTATTAAATCGTACTGTCAATTCATAGGATGGGTTGCACACACTGCTGTCCTTCAGGGCTTGGCTCGACTAGGACTCTCAGGTTCCGCAATAAGATGGTTTCAAAACTATCTAGAGTGTCGTCTTTTGGAGTGGCGGTGGGTGGTGTCGTCCCTTCGTCCTGCCCGGTCACCCATGATGTTTCCCACGGAGCGATACTCACCCCACTCCCATTCTCCATCATTCTCTCTGATCTTCCAGTTTTCTGTGGTGCCCAGGTTTTAGGTTAGGCAGCTAACTTATAGGCTTGTGGAGATGGTGCCATTCTTCTGGAGGCGCAGAGTTTCCTACGGGAGGCGGAGTATGCGCTCTCTGCAAATGTGATGGGGAAGAGGCTCTCAATCAGTCCGAAGAAGACTTGCAGGTGGACCTGGACCTGGACCTGCTTACAGGCTCAACTGGTGGTGACTATCGAGGGTCGTCGTCTCCCGGTCGCCACGGATCACAGGTGGCTAGGAGTGGTTGTTGATGGCCCTCGGCTATCGTAAAAGCGTCACGTAGCTTCCTTGGGGGAGGGGGGGCGGGCTCCTATCTGCACCACATCACCATCATGAAGCGGCTTTCCGGGATGGCATGGGGGGTTTCGCGGGTGTCCCTCTCTCTTAGTTCTCTATAAGGCCTTCCTATGTAGCAGGATCATGTATGAGATTAAAGTTTATGGTTCGGCGGCTCCATCGGTCTTAGCGCAGCTTTATTCTTTCCAAAATGGTGCCCTTCGCTCTGCGTTTGGGGTTATGCCCTCCTTGCCAGTGCTCTCTCTCCATGCAAAGTCGGGAGTTTGGCCACTGCGATTTGGACGCCTTCTAGTCCTTTGTCGACGACTCCAACGGATAGTGCGTCTCCCAGCTGCACTTTTGCTTACTCGCTTGCAGTCCGATGAACACTTGTGGGATGTGCCGGCGGGACGTTTCAGGCGCCGTCATCTGTCTTTCGTAATCTGAGCCTTTGACGCTTATTCAGAGTTTTCCGTTCCAGTCCCAGAACCCGTCCCTGGTTTGGTTATCAGTGTTTCGGTGGACGTTTTCATGCCTCCTTGCCGGAAGAAGGATTTAGAGGGTCTAGACCCTTCGATATTCCCTGACCTGCGTGCTTTATACCAAGGATACCTGAAGGTTTACACAGATGGGTCCCATGTTAATCAGTTGCCGACAACCTCGGCGGCTGCTTTCTACGCTCCTTTTTCCTTGTATCAGACATGGTAACTTTCTCCTGATCATTCGTGCCTGGCTGGGGAACTTCGCAATTTTGCTCGTATTAAGACTCCTCCATCAAGTTTCCGGGCCCTCATTGGTTGTCTTCTACGTGGACTGTCTTGCAGCCCTGTGTCTGATATCATTTCAGCGTTTGCGGGTCCACCATAATATGGTGGCACAGATCCGTGGGGAATTGCTGTCTTACTCAATTTTCCCGGGTTGGTCAGTCTCTGCACTGGGTTCCATCTTATGCCGAAATCATGGCAATGAGAAGGTAGATGAAGTAGCGGGATTGGTGTATGCTCACCATGAAGTTACACAGGTACTTCTGGATCTAAAAAAGACTCTGTAGCATCTTCAAGCAGCCTGCCTCACGGCTTGGGTGGAGGAGATGTTGACCTTCCTTATGTTTTCTCTGGGTTGCCTCCGATAGAGTGCCTCTCCCCGTCCTCAGGCCCGTCAACACTCGCATCTTCTTGACATGACCCTTACTCGCCTTCGGATAAGGTAAACCTCTCTGGGTGCGCATCTCCATCGTCTTTAAGTTGGTGGATTCCCCCTACTGTCAGTGATGTTCGAACCAGGAGGATACTGTGGAACATCTATTTCTCCATTGCCCACGGTTTCACAGTGCACGTCAGACTACAGTGCTGTCTGTAGGCTGCATATTCCTTGCCTCACGGTTCCCATTCTCCTTGATAGAGCGGGTGCAGAAGATGAGGACGTCCATTATGGCAACCTTCTCTATACCTTTCACTTTATTGGACACGTCTGTCAACAGTAGAGACTTTAGGGTTACCATCCCTCTCCGCACTTTTCTGGTATCGTGCAGCTGGGGCGCATCCGAGTCCTCGATCGTCATCGCCCCTATATCAACAACAACAGTACTATCAAAACAGGAGGATGGGCTGATGTAAACATAATTTGGATATTTATTTACATGTATAAATGGGTAATACTTAAAACTAAACAGAAAGTTAGTTTACCTATAGGAGTTGTTAAAGATATTTAGCAAATGATTTACAATTTGAAAGTGATATTTAGAAACTGAAGTATTTTATGACAAAATAAAGGCAAAACACAGCACACAAATGCGCCTGTGCACGTGCACACGCAAATGATGCTCATGCAGCACTAAAAATGTGATTTGATTAAATATCTTTGACCTAAATAGTCACGATCGTTTAGTTTTGTTCATTTATTATGCACCCCATACTCATCTTGTGGGAGGTAGTGGAAAGGGTTACAGAGGCACATAATGGGCTCAGGGACTGAACCCCACAATTCATTTAGCTAAGCAAGTTACAATCTTGATGAGCTAGTTACAAAATTCAGTATAAATCGTCACATCATAAATGGGTTTGAGATCGACTACAAGTACAATTTATAAATTAAGCAACTGACATATGTGGAGAGCTAGTGTCACAATTTATATGTTTGTCCTGCACACCGCCCCCCATCCAGTGGGCAGCGGTGGAGAGGTTAGAATCACTTAGATACTACCTACTGTTTGCAAACTGGGGATATTTGGCTAAAATTTCTGGTAGCAGATCATTTTCAATGAAATATTTACACATTGTTGGAACATTGGTTATAGAATTGTCCCTGAATTTATGTATCTTTTCGCACTCCATCACATAGTGACGGAGAGTGTCCGAATAATTTTGTTGACAGTTTACATTTGGTCAGGTCTAAATCAGCAGACAATGAGAATTCCCAGAGATACTTGTAACCGAGTCAAAGCCGAGCAGTAGTAACATCTAGAAGTCTTCTGATTTTATTGGATGAACCATAGATGTGTGGCTCCTCTTGCATGATAGTGTGATGATAGATGGAATTACTGGTGTCGGATTCACTTTGCCTCAGATCTACAAGATCTTGTTGAAGTTCTTGGTGTACTGCTGCTCTCAGATCGCTCATTGACAATCCAAGGTTACACTCAACGTCTCCTTTAATCCTTTTGTACCAAGCTCTCTCTCTATCTATACTGTTTTTCAGATCCTTAAAAAGACAGCCGCATTTTTCCTGTTGCTGACTTGGCTAGTTGGGTTCATCCTTATTCATCATTAGACTGATGATTATTCATTGGCGTTGTTGTTTTAGATTCAGCTACTGGGAACAAAAAGTTCCAAGTACCACGGGCTATGGTGAGCCCGTAGTGGACTTGCCTGGCACAGGAGCGGGACTGTATGTTCGGTGAAAGATTACTGTCATATCATTCACTATGCCAAAGAAACAGGGAAAGATACGACAGTAATCACACGCACCGACGATCGTAGGAGGCTTCGTATACATAAGGAGGTGTTCATTCGGTAGCTGACACCAGTAATCAACATCCAGATGAATTCTACTTCGAGCATACAACTGTTCGATGGTCCTCCACTGATCCGAAGGGACGATGTAAGACCTAGCGGACAGCTAAAAGCCGGAGTCAGGCAACAATCACCTCACCCTACCCTTCGCCACTCCCTACGATTAAGGGGCTTAATTTTGGTGAATCGTAGAGTGGGGTGTATCCACACTAATAAATGTCTAGATTTCTTCTTGTAAGTGCCCCCTACCCAGCACCGCACTGTGGTGTTTGTGTGTTACTGAGGAAGTCTTGGTTGTAGGGTTGATGTAAAGTCATTGCTTGGTTACTGACTTTAATACTTAATATGATTACATGACTAGTAGCTACCAAGCTTGGCGGGCGTCCTGTACGCTCTTGTTTACCTCCCTCTCTCCCGTCTCAGCCGCCGCACATAGAAAACGGATGGTACCATTTTCTGTGAACATGACATCCCTCCTTTTCTTTAAAAAGAATGAATACAGGATGTCTACCATGCTTGTATCACAAAGCAAAGTTATTGACACAAAGTAAGTTATTAACATATCAAGAGATACTGCATACATTTAACATTAATTAAGCACACAAAGAATTTAAACAACTTAATCTTTTCCACAAAGGATTTCAATGTTAAAAATACATATGCAATGTTAAACAAACATGAAAGAAACTGTAATACAAAGTTACAAAATATTGAATGAGATATCTGCATTATTCAAACAATATTAAATTTAGTTTAGCATAATAAGTACATACTTTTCATTACATAGGAACACAATTAATCATCAAATCGTGTAGGGCGTTTAACATGACGTTTAGGACGAGAGTCCTTAAATGCAATAACATCCCTTGATGAATTGTTTGTCGGGTTATAACTATTTTTTTCTTTTTCTTTTGCACGACTTTGCACTTCATCATTTTCTACACTAGTTGGAATCACTTTGAAATAAGCCATATTACGTGTTATACTATGATCTCTATTACTAGCTGTTACCATAGTTCCTTTTACACTAATCACTTTATATGGTTTTGTATCATACGGCATATCTAACTTTCCCTCTTTTTTCTTTTTAACGAGAACAGTGTCACCAACCTTTATGAACTGTTCCTTTGCACGTTGATCATGAGCAATTTTCATCTTGGCCTTGGCTAGTGCATCCTTCTGAGCGAGACGTTTATCCGTTACCTCGGCTGGCATGACGGGTAGTGCGATTCTCATAGGACGTCCAAATAAAAGTTCGCCAGGCGACTTGCCCAGTGTTCCATGTGGTGTTGCACGGTAGTTCCTGAGAAAAGCATACATAGCTTGTTTCCAGGATCGTCCTTCGGCATGAGCACAGCGTACCGCTTTCATGAGAGGTTGCATGAATCTCTCAACTTCTCCATTTGCTTGAGGATGTAGTGGCATCACACGGCGGTGTTTGAATCCAATATGCTCAGAAAAGTTGACGAAGTCTTGTCCATTGAATGGCGGTCCATTGTCTGTCTTGACAACTTCAGGAATGCCAAAGTTTGAAAAGATCTTGTCGAGTTTCGGGATGACAGCCTTTGCAGATGTGGAAGTGATGATTTCTACTTCTGGATAACGTGAGTGATCATCAATGACTACCATAAAGTACTCTCCAGTTGGTAGTGGTCCGCAGAAGTCCATTGATACTTCCGTCCATGGTGCAGCAGGTAGTGGTGAAGGTTGTAGAGGTGTTGGTCTTGAAGTATCCACTGCAGCTTGGCAAGGGACACAGGCATCATGCATATCCTTTGCTTGACGATCAATGCCAGGAAACCACACCTTTTCTCGTAGCAGCTGTTTCGTCCTAACAAGACCTTGGTGTCCTTGATGTGCAAGCTTCAGAGCACGTTGCTGGAGAACAGCTGGAATCACGATACGAGTACCTCGCAGCACAGTGTCGCGTTGTTGCGTAACACTTAATTCTGTCTGGATGCGTTCAAGTGCTTTGAATGCATCTTGGTCAACTCCTGAGGGTGGGATGCGTGGAAACTTTTTCTTAGTCAATGCATCCACTGTTGCTTGCAGAGTTGGGTCCTCTAGGGTTGCAGTACGGATTTCATCAAGAGTGAGAGCCTTAGGGACTGCATCACAGGTTACAGAGTGTACATATTCCTCGGCAACTTGCTGATGCTTGGTGATGGTGAAACTGTTGGCAGGATGTCGACTGATGTAATCAGCGGGATTGCCTGCACCCGGCTTGTATTTCACCGTAAAGTTGTATGGTTGTAAACGAAGAGCCCATCTCTCAATGCGAGCTGGTGGTTTGGACTTTGGATTATTGAAGATGGTCTCCAACGGTTTGTGGTCAGTGACTATCGTGGTGAAGGGTGCACCAAGCAGATACACATTGAAGTGTTCACAGCCCCATACAAGAGCAAGAGCTTCCTTCTCTGTCTGACTGTATCGTTGCTCAACATCTGTGAGAGAACGGCTGGCGTAGGCAATTACTACTCTGGAATCTGGTTGACCAGGTTTGTGTTGGGCTAAAACAGCACCTAATCCAACAGGACTAGCATCCACCGTTAATTCAGTGTCCATTGATGGATCAAAGTATGCAGCAGTCGCATTCTCTACTAGTGCATCTTTCACAGCATCAAATGCATTTTGCTCGATATCGCTCCAGTACCATGATGCATTTTTCTTCAGGAGCTCACGTAGAGGCTTTGTAATGGTAGCAAAATCTGGAATGAAGCGAGAACAGTAGTTTGCCATTCCCAGAAAACTATGTACTTCAGTGGACGTTGAAGGAGGTGCAGCGTTCTTGATATCTGCAACTTTCTTAGGATCTGGAGACAGACCTTTGTCACTAAGTACATGTCCAAAGAATTCAATTTTATGTTGATTGAACTCACACTTTGCTCGGCTTAACGTCAAATTCTTTTCTCGTAAGCGTTGCAATGTTGCACGAAGAGCTTTGTCGTGTTCAGCTTGGGTACGGCCATAAACAATGATGTCATCAGACATGTTGTCAGCATTAGGTATGTCTTGCAATACCTGGCTGATGATGTGCTGGAATACCTCGGCAGCACTGTTAATACCAAAACTCAGGCGCTTGTACCTATACAGACCTCGATGTGTCGTAAACGTTGTGATGAATCGACTCTCCTCATCAAGTTCAAGCTGATGATAGCCCTTGTTTAAATCTAACTTGCTGAATACAGTTGCACCATTCAAGCGGTAGATCATATCATCTACAGTCGGTGTAGGATGGCGTTCACGCATTATTGCCTTGTTGGGAACACGCATGTCCACACAAATGCGTGTCTCATCTGGATTCTTCGGCTTTGGTGGAGTGACAATTGGGCTTACCCATGGTGTTGGGGCTGTTACTGGTTCAATGATATCTAGTTCTATCAGCCTATCCAGTTCGGCATCGACTTTCTTGCGAGTATGGAATGGTTGTCGGCGATGTGGTTGGGCAACTGGAATTACATCTGGGTTGATATGCAGATGTACTTTGCTATCAGTATAACAACCTATGGATTTAAATCGATCAGAAAATTCAGCAACAATACCATCAACATTGTTTGCAGATTCCACTGCTACAGCATTAGAAAGCTGAAGTAGCCCCAATTTGGTTGAAGTCTTGTAACTGAGTAAAGACTCCTTTGCATTCCTAACAACATGGAATGTAGTAATGAGCATTGCATTCTTTGACTTAATCTCTGCAGTGAAAGTTCCAATCACTGGCAAGGCTACCTTTGAAGCATAGGCAGTGGCTTTGCCATTATAATTTTCAAGCTTTGGGAACTGTTTTTTAAATTTTTCATAGTGGCACTCAGCAATGGTATCAATGTTTGATCCAGTGTCAATGAGAACTTTGAGACAAATACCAGCAATGTATACACATGTCTCTGGGTTGTTTGGAAGATCATTCCATTCTGTGATTGCTTGTACTCCATAAGTATAATCACATTCACTGTCATCTGAGACTGGTTGTAATGAAATGTTGTCTTGTACATTGTTAACATTCTTGATTTGAGGTGCAATATTGTGTTTACCACCTCGACCCCTATGACCTGATCCTCGTACAGTGTTTTTATTCATTGACTGTGGTTTCTTTAGTGCAGAACGACACATAGCACCAAAATGACCTAGTTTTCCACACTCATAGCACTTCTTACCTTGAGCAGGACAAACATTATCTTGGTGTGGGTAGTCTCCTCCACAATTGTAACATTTATTGTTGACACCCTCTGATGTGGGTCGTTGTGACTGCTTGAGCCTTGTTCCTTGACCCCAGTTGTGACGTGGTTCTCGGCTAAATTTACTGTTAGGTTTGCCATGATATCTTCTTTGATCACGGTGTCCTCCCTGAACCTTACGTACCTCATCACTGTTAGTAACAGTGGCAGAACCGTTATTGGCACTGCACTCCATGACACGAGCATCACGTGCAGCATCTTCCATTCGACGAGCCATATCCAGTATCTTGGTAAGAGAACTATCATCATCAACAAGTTCTAGAGCTCTTCGACGGAGACGTGTAGATGTGCATGTTTCAATTATTTGCTGTTTGATTTCTTTGTCAACATCAGCAAACTCACAATGGGCTGCTAAACCCTGCAGACGTGTGTGGTATTGATCCACAGTTTCATTAGAGAGTTGTTTTGCTCTCCTGAAATGCATAATTTCCATTGCAGTATTTTGCCTTGGTTTGAAATGCTATGTTAGTTTGGCTTTGGCAGTGTCATAATCTTTGGCACCACCAGTGTCTTTCAGTGTGTCAAAGATGTCACAAACTCTATCACCTGCATAATGAAGTAGAAAGGCACGCTTTCTTTCAGCACTTTTGATGTCAGAAACTATCAACAAATTTTCAAACTTTTTAAGCCATTTGACCCACCTCTGTGACAGGTTTGTCTGGTCACAGTCAGGATCAAATGCAGGAAACTGAGGTATATTTGCCATTTTTTACTGAATAAATGTAAACTTATCACTTAAATGTTCCTCAGAATATTAAACACTTACTGCACTGAATATGTTAGTCAAGAATTCACTGTAATTACTTTAATTTTGCAAAGCACACAAGCATTTTAATGCAAAAGTTCACAACAGTGCACAATATAGCAGCAACTGGCTTCTTACCTAGCCCTTGTGTACATGTGTTGTTCCTACTCACAGCAGCAGCACAGCAGTTGGTACAGCAGCAGTTGGTACAGCAGTTGGTACAGCAGTTGGTGCAGCAGTTGGTACAGCAGTCGGTACAGCAGTCAGCTCAGTGTGATGAATTTTGTAGCACGAAGCGTCGTTTCGTAACCAAAACATCAGGTTTTGTACACATCAAAGCGTCGTTTCGTACACAACGTCGGCAGATTCCTCAGTACACAGTTTCTTCAGCACAACTTGGGTAGCACACAGCTTGGGTAGTACACAGCATCGGTTAGCACACAGCATCGTTTAGCACACAGCATTGGTTAGCACACAGCATCGGTTAGCATACAGCATCGGGTATGGCGCTCACAGCTTCTCTTCCTCCTCCAGGCAGCATGCTTCTCCCTTGTGTTTGAAACTGAACAAATACCTGCGTTCACAGTTCATCCTCGTCGCCAATGTGGTGTTTGTGTGTTACTGAGGAAGTCTTGGTTGTAGGGTTGATGTAAAGTCATTGCTTGGTTACTGACTTTAATACTTAATATGATTACATGACTAGTAGCTACCAAGCTTGGCGGGCGTCCTGTACGCTCTTGTTTACCTCCCTCTCTCCCGTCTCAGCCGCCGCACATAGAAAACGGATGGTACCATTTTCTGTGAACATGACACGCACCTGTGCCAGGTAAGTCCACTACGGGCTCACCATTAGCTCTTTTGTCCAGCCTCTCAACTGTCGATCAACTGGTATACAGATTCCTGAGCCTACTGTGCTCTATCCTATCTACATTTGAAACTGTGTATGGAGTCAGCCTCCACCACATCACTGCCTAATGCATTCCCTCCATTAACTACTCTAACACTGAAAAAGTTATTTCTAACGTCCCTGTGGCTCATTTGGGTACTCAGTTTCCACCGGTGTCCCCTTGTTTGCGTACCACCCATATTGAACAGTTTATCCTTTTCAACCCTGTCAATTCCATAGCTCATGCTACCTGCCCCGCTCCTGTGCCAGGTAAGTTACGGGCTCCCCATAGCTCGTGCTTGTTGGAACTAGTTCTGAGTAGCTGAATCTATAACAACAACAAACATCTTGTAAGGGTGTCTGTAATAAATTTGCTTACTGTTATGGGGGGTATAGAGTATTAAGGAGAAGGGCCAACAGCTAGAATCAGGATGTATCAAAATTAGTGGAGATCAGATAGGCCCGGCCGGCCCCCAATAAGAACATAAACAATATTAATTTAGTGGCTTCACGAAAATATGTCAGCCTAGAAATTGATCATTGATCCCCTACACAGGAAGAATGGATACTCCTTTAAAAACATATTTATTAAACCCTCTTAACAACCCCCAATATACATTAACAACAATAACAATAACTACTTTGCCACACTATCTTACGTTAAAAGCCTTGGTCCACATAAGCAAAATACAAGGTTTTACAATTAGGACAAGCTAGGGTAAAGTCTACTTGTAAAGAACTCTAAAGCTTAAAGCAGCTTGGGGTAGTGAGCCTCACGTGGTACCCTGTCGCAATACAAACACTTAGGGACGCCCAAAACACTGGCTTATACTACACAATCACTATACAAGTCACATAAGCCTATCTAGTAGCACGGTTACATAGGAGGATACTTATCTTAGCTGTTGTGGAAGCTTAAGGTAAGGTAAAGGGGGAAGGAGGAGGAGAATGAAGGCAGAGCCCCACAGGAAGATGTTGTCACACCACAGCCAGACCCGAGAAGAGCGCACCCCAGGCGCCCCGTCTCTGAGATCCTCAGTTGTTGTTGTTGTTGCCGAGAAGATAACCTAACTGATCGTGCAGCTACAAACAATACAAGTCTTCACCGGCCTTCGTTACTTTACTAGTTCTGAGAATAGTTGATAATTAATTCACTGATATAATTAATCCACAACAAGCTTAAGAGTCTGAATGCTCTGTGAGAAACAAGATTCGATTTACGTCTGGCAAGGAAGATAGGAACAAATGTGCATCAGCAATCTTATCAAATAATGAAACGTAAATTATTTAGAACTCAATTTGACCTCTGGTTTCCAACTAAGGAATCCAGGGTCATAACAGTGTCACAGTAACAAGGTTATCGCGAATAACCAAACTCGATTACGGGCTCACCATAACCCATGCTACATGGACATTTCGTTCTAAGTAACTAAATCTAAAACAACAACAACAATCTTGTAAGCTCAGTATAGCTAAAAAATAACGCTCAAGAGTCATATTTCCGATAGGCATCGTATTTTGAAAACTGGGAGTAGATTTTGAAAAATCTGACCAATCGCCGTTTGAACTAATTTCCATATTTTCGGTATAAAAAGTAGCAATATAAAACTCCAAATACGTGTAATCACCCTGAATTCTGCTCAGAAATAATGCTCAATAATAATATTTCCGTATTTAAAAAAAACTGCAAGGGGATTTGGGCAAAACCTAACCAATAGCAATTTTCACTAATTTGCATATTTTCGGTATAAAAAGTCGTAATCTAAAACTCCAAATACTTGCAATCACCTTGAATTCTTCTCAGAAATAGCGCTCAAGGGTCATATTTCTTATGAATATAGGTAATATGTAGGCCAGGCTACATGTGCAGAGCCCGGCCTTCCATCACAGTCCGACTCGTGGGGCCAGGTCGCTCACCCCACGAGTCTGGGATGTTAAAAGAGGGTCAGATGTCGTCATATAAATGAACGGGTAATAATTTTATCCACGAATAAGCCCCCATACCCACCATGGAGCCACAGTTAGAGCATAGGACACCCGACAAGTCTTTTTTGCACCCCCCCCCCCCCCCCCCCCGACAAGACGATAGGACACCCGAGAAGACGATCTGCACCCCCCATGGGTGCATGAAACATGAAACATAAGGAAGAGGAAAAAGCATCTAGCACAATTTGTGAAGACGGCAGTAGGAGCATAAGGCTTCAACATGACAGAGGACTGTCCCATGGAGCATCACACTCTGACAGCCGCCCACGAAGGCCCCCTCACGACGGCAACGGGCTGTAAAGGGACAGGGACAAAAAGGACGAGATCCATGATTCTATCCCGAATCGTCTCTACTTGTCTCATATTTTTTTACTTTAGAAGAAAGTTGAAAAATTAACTCTCCAAAATTCCTTTTACAATTTAATCAAAGCACTAAGAGGTGAGTTTCGTTGACTCTTGTCAACATTATCAAAAGCAAAAGCAGGTTACAAGTTACATGTGATTGATTGATTGATGAAGATTAAGCCATCCAAGAGGTGGAACAGGTATGAGTAAGTTATAAGTGTTATTGTTTTAGATTCAGCTACTTACCTGCCCAGTAAATACAAATTTTGAAAATTAACTGAGAATTCGACGTTCATAAGTGACAATCAGACAATCCTGCCGGGGACGCCATACCTGCGAGCGTCGTCACAGGAAGTACAACTACACAGAGTGTTCATTTTTTTATATACAAGATATTTTACATTTTTGTAAAGCCACTAGCACGCATAGCGTTTCGGGCAAGTCCTTAATCCTATTTTTTTCCCCCGGAATACGACCCGCCAAATCCTTTAACAAACTGGTACCCATTCACTGCTGGTTAAAGAGGCTACAGATAAGGATTGGCGCTCAGTCAATCCTCCCAGGCCAGAATACGAAACAGGCCAAAGCGTTCGCAAAGCGCCCGCCGAGTGCTTTACCACTACGCCACGGAGACGGCTATGAAAACAAGATTGTCGTGAGAGGCTAACTGTTGATGGGCTCACTGAGAGGATTCACTTGTGTTTGTCTCCATAACGGGGTTCCTCAGGCGAGATTTCTTGTTTCTCCTAATCAGCACGATGAAGATTATTGTGTTGACGGACATGAGACAAGCATAGAAGAAGGCTTCGTGAGAGGGTCGGTGCTTGAAGGCCCCCGTGGCAGAGCTCAGGCTCGTTAGTCCTGCAAAGAGCCACAAGCCGACAGTAATTGTGAAGAGATTGGCTGCCTGCAGTGAAGACTTCATGGCCATCGGGGCCTGCGAGTAAGCAAAGTCCATGCCAGAGACTGAGAAGAGGACCTCGCCGATGGTGATGAGGACGTACTGGGGAAGGAGCCACAACATGTGGACGTTTGCAGGGGCCGTCATGGGGAAGAGGAAGACGTCGGTGGTGGTGATGACGATGTCGTACACACCGTCCTGGTACACTGCAGCCTCTCCAACTTCCACCTCTTCCACCATCACCTTGTACTCCTGGGGACTGATGCGCTGGAACTCCGTCTTTCCCTCCAGGAGCTGGAAGTTGTGGAGGATGGTGTCGTACGTGAGCGTCACGTTGAGCTCGTTGTGCGCAGGCGCCAACACCCGCACCTGTCAGGGCGAACCAACACAACTGAACAACACCAGGAAATCAGGCCCAAAATTTTACAGAATATTTATTTCTAAGGCACCATCAAATAATATTAACAATAACAATGATAATATCAGTAATGAGAAAATCACTTCAGCAGTGGGGATCGAAGCAACATCTTTTTGAATGTCAAACGCGCGCTAGGCCCCCCCATAACATGCTACAAAAGATATTCATCCAGACGCTACTTTGTTCTCTAAGGATTTTGTTGCTCAGGAAATTGTCTTAAGATGAAGTGGCATCTTTAGACGAAGCAGCATTTTAAGACGAACCAGCAGCTTAAGATGCTGGACCAATCCCTGCTCGGCTCCAGTGATTTTATCATTGATAAATCACGCTGTTGTGATTGCCTTGTGACTATCAATAATAATAGTAACAAAACTCATAAAAACTACTTAATAGACCTGTAATAAATGGCTCTTATTTATTAGTTAAAAGCATTCAAAAACTTGTTTAATGAATTTATGAGGATGGAGAAAGTTGTAAAAATCTCATATTATGAAAATGTTTCAATATTTGTAAAAGTAAAAATAATTGCGAGGATATTATCATTCTCTGCCTGAACTGTGTTGTGAATACTCGCCCGTTGTTGTGTTTTATTAATGTATTTTACAGTTGACTTGGCGTCATGGTGACACTTTATGAGACACTTTCCAGCAGCTAGTTACTTGAAATGATTAGTGCTGAATCTTTAGTAAAGTCTGCTCTCATTTTTAGCATTTAGCCTTTTTACACCCAAGAAACCCAAGGAGCGGAAATGATTGGGTACGGAGACTCACTTTGGTGTCGGCATCTTCGTCCTTGATGTACTCGAGTGTGGGAGGGAGAGCCAGCACGCCAGTGGAGGTGACAAGGAGTGTTGTTTCATGGGCACCCAGCACCCTCACTCTCACCTGCCTCATGTCCGGGGCGAGGCAGGGGGTGTCACCTTGGCCTCCACCTCATCACCATGTGTGACAGTCAAGCTAGGCAGAACCACCTGGCCTCCGCTCTCCACACTCAGCTGACCGGTCTTGACGAAGGGCACCTCCACCACCATCTGGCAAGGCAGTGCGTTGTAAACGTGGATTCTCGCCTGCTCTGGAGGAATGAAAGTCTGTTCCACGCTCATGTTCACCAGTGCGTAGACCAGGAAGGCGATGATGGTGAAGCACATCCCCGCGATCATCCGGGATGTGGTCTTGGTGAGGACGCCAACGCGGGCCAACAAGGGGTAGACCACAAAATCAAAGAGAGGAATGAGAGCTAAAACGAGCAGTGAGTTGGCAGTGGAAGACATATCTGGCGGGATCCTATAGCTGCCCACCATACCGTCGAGACGTTTAGCCAGGAATATCATACTAGTGAAGGTCTGGTAGAAGAGAACCCAAAAGAGCGGGAAGGTGCAGAACAGCAGAAGGACACGCAAGGTCACCTTCACGTCCAGCAGCAACTGAACATCAAATTTGTCCTGAGCACGGTCAAGCCAGTGCTGCACGGGCTTTCGGTCCTTATCCCAGGTCTTAGTGACCGCGTATGCAACGCAGCGAACTGTTTTTAACATCATTGTGTCTGGGGGCCCCTCCTTGTACTGCGACCGACCTGTAATATTACAAATACATAACAGCTAATAGAGATAATGTTAGAGAATTAAAACACAGAAATCACATTAAAGTGATGTATATCAATGAGAAAATCCACTAGGGTCACGAACCTACGACCTTGGCATTACCAAGCCGAATACTCCACCACTAGACCATCGCTGATTTGTAAAAGTCATACAACCGGATTTCTACTGAAATCACAGAAAGTCTGGAGGCCCCTACTGAAGTCAGTCCAAATTTTACGTATAACCCACAATTTAATTTATTTTAATTATCAGGGGGAAAGCGCCAAGCCACTACGACTTTATAGCACTTGGAATTAAATGATCAGGATAAGGATTTGAGATGGGACAGGGTAGGGGGGGGGGAAGGGAAGGGAATTGTCGGGAAAGCGCCAAGACATTACGACTATATAGCACTGGGAAAGAGTCAGGATAAGGATTTGGGATGGGACGGGGAAAAGGAATGGTGCCCAACCACTTGGACGGTCGGGGCTTGAACGCCGACATGCATGGAGCGAGACCGTCGCCCTACCTTAGATTTAAATTTAGATTTTTTATTCAGGTAAATCTACATACATTGAAGATAAGATTGAATACATTGAATTGATTGAAGATACATTGAAGATAAAGTCTCCGTGGTGTAGTGGTAAGACACTCGCCTGGCGTTCCGCGAGCGCTATGTCATGGGTTCGTATCCTGGCCGGGGAGGATTTACTGGGCGCAATTCCTTAACTGGAGCCTCTGTTTAACGCAACAGTAAAATGTGTACTTGGATGAAAAAACGATTCTTCGCGGCGGGGATCGTATTCCAGGGACCATAGGATTAAGGACTTGCCCGAAACGCTACGCGTACTAGTGGCTGTACAAGAATGTAACAACTCTTGTATATATCTCAAAAAAAAAGAAAAGAAAAAAAGTTACAAACATAATATTGGATTTAAAGATAGAGCTAGTACATACAATACCTAAAGCCACTAATACGCATAGCGTTTCGGACAAGGTGTGGGGGGGGGGGGAACACTTAGACTAAAACTTAATAGTAATTGAGCTTAAAGTATAAATTGTGTTGAAAAAAGGAGTAAAAAATAAGTGGGTGGGGGGGGGGGGTGACATGGCAGAAAATAGCAATTATGCAAGTTGGTCAACAAACAGCAGGTACAGACTTTGACATGATTGGGCCATGACCCTTGACCTTCCAGTCAAAGTGACCCACAAGCACTCAGATGGAATGGCAGAGTGGTGCCACACCTTACGCCTCAACTTCAGAAACACACAACGTGTTCCTGTGTTTTTTACGTAAAACTTGGACTGGCTTCAATAGGGGCCTCCAGACTTCCTGTGATTTCAGCAGAAATCCGGTTGTATGACTTTTACAAGTTACGGTGGTCAATTGGTAGTGTATGCGGCTTGGCCATGCTAAGGTCGTAAGTTCGTGTCCTCTTCATTGCCCTAGTGGAATTTCCCATTTTCTGAGAGAATTAATGCCACAGCTGACTTAATGGTGTACATTGTGTGAACTACTGTAGGGAAATCAGCTTGTGAATGCAAGAGTATACATATTACGGTTGTACACAATATGCATGCAGAACCACATATGCATGGATCTAAAATCATTATGTATGGACTTGGGTCTATCATGTTGGTCTCTGATGAGCCTACATTACCATCAGGCCATTGCTATCACCAGGGTTGTTGTGCATTAAAACTGTAACTTGCTTAGCTTATTGAATTGTGGGGTTCAATCCCTGAACCCATTATGTGCCTCTGTAACCCTTTCCACTACTGCCCACAAGATGGGTATAGGGTGCATAACAAATGAAATAAACTAACTAACTGTCCAGTTATGATTAATTAGGCCGAATTAAACATCCTTATCTTAGAAGCAATCAATAGCCAAGGAGTTGGCCATTGTATTTGGTGTTCAGTATGAATTTTCTGTCTACGCACGGTGAGAGCGAAGGTAAGGAGACCCCATCTTGAATTTCCCAACGACCGCCATGTCCATAGCCTACAAGCTAGGGGGGAGGACATGGATAAGGATAAGGCTACAGGCTAGGGACAAGCCTACGAAAAGGCAAGTGTGACAATCACGTAGGCGCAAATCTACGTGATTGTGGGAGGCATCAGTGCCTCTTCCTCAATGGTCAAATTCATAGATCTGACGGCTGGTTCCCCATGAATGCTTGTGGGGTCCCATAAAAGCCCGCCAAAGCATCCCTTCTGCCCCTAAAGTTTTCTAAGCCAGACGTGTGAGGTCTTACTAGATGAGCCAACTAATGGTGCACTACCTGAGCTGTCAAGCGGAGACACTGGGGAGAATATTGCACAATTATATATCAAGAGACAGTCTACAAGTCTCGTTGATGAAATAAAGATTATCATATGTATGCGAATTATCTTCAAGAATATATATACCCGTCTTAAGTTTTTAAGAAGAATGTTCTAAACTCTGTTTTCCTAATGAACAAACATGAGTGAGTACTGCTGTATGAGACAAAACATAAATTGATTGATTGATGAAGATTAAGCCACCCAAGAGGTTGCATGGGTATGAATAGCCCGTAACAAAACATAGGAAAAGGAAAGAGATTAAAGGCATAGTGGGACACACCGTTGGACTAATTACCTGCTCGCTCGCCTTCTACACTTTACAGGCTTCTCTGGCTGCGTCTAATATGCTACGGTGACATCTGGGACTAATATGCTACGGTGTCATCTGGGACTAATATGCTATGGTGTCATCTGGGACTAATATGCTACGGTGTCATCCGGGACTAATATGCTACGGTGTCATCTGGGACTAATATGCTACGGTGTCATCTGGGACTAATATGCTACGGTGTCATCTGGGACTAATATGCTACGGTGTCATCTGGGACTAATATGCTATGGTGACATCTGGGACTAATATGCTACGGTGTCATCTGGGACTAATATGCTACGGTGTCATCTGGGACTAATTTGCAGCATTACACACATATGTTTGTGGCTTTACAAAAACGTTTTATTTAGTCACAAAATTTGTATTAAAATAGTCCATGGTGCCATCTTGAAAATACATCAATAAATAATAAAAATTGTTTAAAGATTATTATCCTAGAGGACTGACCAGCAGCGAAGATGACGGTGGAGACAACCATGAGGCCGGCCATTATAATGTAGGAGAGGAAGTAGCAGTCATCGCCGAAGCACTGGACAGAGTCTCGTATTTGAGCTGTTATGAATAGCCCGACGAAGGCGCCAGCGTTAACCATCCAGTAGAAGGCGTAAAAGAACCTGCAACAGAAATAACAAGTTGAGAGAATGCTAAGATGACAACTTACCAGTTATCTGGTTTATGTGCAAAGAAACGAATTAATAACTCCATCTAACACGTCATCAAGAGCAGGATTGTTTTTTCTTTCCTAACTACTTGACCATTTCAACAAAATTACAAAGTATTATTGAAGCAAACTAAAATGTACACGTCTTATACACAGATTTCGCTAAATATGACCATGGAATAGGAGCCATGATCCTTCTTCCATAGTTTTCCATCATAAAGCATGAAGTCCTTGTGAACGCTTTCCTCTGCGAGTCTGTTCGGGAACTTGGCTGCAACTTTTTAATTGCACTTCCTACCGTGTATAGCAAGGACAAATATCAGCCACACCACAAACCCATCTAACTCCTTTACAAAACCCACCAACCTGTGAACTCCCTCTTCCCAGCCTTCCCTCACCCATCAATATCCCCAATTCACCTCCTGATGAACCTCTCCCACTTTAACATACCTCTTCTGTTGCTCCCGTTGTTCTGGGACTTTGAACTGGTCGGCCCCGAGGGAGGAATACACAGCTTTCATGAGCCCTGTGCAGATGCCCAGCGCCAGCATGCCCAAGACCCCTGTGAACTTGGCAGCGCTGAAGGAGGCCATGATGGGAGTGACCGAAGAAAGGGTAAAGATGACGGCGCCCACTGTGTACCCGCAGCACATCAGGAACACTGTGCGAGCCTGTATGAGGAAGGTGACAGAGACTAAGAGGTGTTGAAGAGGTACGGGGAGTATTATAGTGTGAGGTTGCTTGAGCGAGAGTGAAGTTCAGCTTAGAAGATATATACAGATAACAGGACCTTCACTAAGTCAACTTAGTGAAACAGAAGTTAACTTTTGCTTTTATCTCAAGACCGGATAAGACGCGTTCCGCGAGCGCTTTGTCCTGGATTCGTATCTTGTCCGGGGAAGATTTACTTGGCGTCAATCCTTATTAACTGTAGCCTCTCTTTACCCACCAATAAAATGGGAACCTGGTTATTAAACGATTTGGCGGGTCGTATTCCGGGGAACACAGGATTATGGACTTGTCCGAAACGCTACGCCTGATAGTGGCTCTACAATAAATAATGTAAGAACTCTTGTATAAATAAATAATAATAATAAAAAACTAATGTTTGATGTTCATTACACATGATACATACAATCAACACGCATACACACCTGGGTGAATGTTTTCACTGTGCGTACCTACCTGTGCGTAGGAGGCCTGGTCGACGACCGGGTCGCGGGGATGCTAAGCCCCGGAAGCACCTCAAGGTAACCTTCACTAGTGGCAGGTCCTAGTTATGCTTGTCTGCAGTGACAATCTTCACTACACCCACATAGTTCTCCCGAGCTGTGACCCTCACAACTCACGACCATCACTATACAACATTCACAATTCTCATTATACACAATCCTCACTACATGCAAAGAGGCGAAGATCATTAGTATATATACTGAATACAATGAATCACGATCTTCACGCAAAGTATATTATGGTAAGGATCCACAATACACACGATCTTCACCTGGGGTCTCTGACCAGGAGACCTGGTCAGAGACCGGACCGCGGGGACCTTAACTCCCGGAATCATCGCAAGGAAAGGTAGTAGTAGTAGTAGTAGGCATCTATCAGTCTCAAGAGACTATGGCGTTACGTTCTGGTTGTCGGTCTGGAGTGGCCTCTCCAGGGCGCAAAGGCAGAGTAGGTTGATACAGGGGAGAAGCTGTCACCCATGCAGCAGGTCCCCCTCTCCGCGGCACCGAAAGTCTCCAATGGAAAGGCAAACGCTAATACGATTGATTCCAGCGTCGTCGCAGGAACTGTCAGCATGAAGTTGAAGGCAACAACGAACTGCTCCAGAGGCTCCAGCTCCGGAGTTTAAGGTAAGGTAGTAGGCATCCATCAGTCTCAGTACACTATGGACTTGCGCACTGGCGTCGGCCTGGTCTGGAGTGGCCTCACCAGGGCACATAGCCAGGGTAAGTTGATTAGGGGAAGAAGCTGTTACCCAGGCAGCAGATCTCTCCACGGCGCTGAAAGTCTCCAATGGAAAGGCATACACCAATACGATTGGTTCCAGCGCCGTCAATCCTACGTCAGACCTACCCCCAGATAGGTCTGGGATAAACATACGAGGCTATACACACAATCCTCATTATACATGACCTTCCCCTTGGCTACGCCTGGCCAACTTCGTCAGTATACACGCCGACCACGAAAACAGGTTCGTATTGATATATAAGATGCAATTTGCTACCTTAATTCTACCTTGATTAAAGACCAAACACGTACACTTGTTTGTCTTGCCCGCCTTTCTCCTTATAATTCTGAGCGCGCTCCCTGATGCCGTCATTCCTTACCCCTACCTGATGTATACCTTGATAATCCCGGCTGTTGTTTATTGACAGTTACCCCGACTGCTCTTTACGGCAATCTTTTGGTGCTCTCACAACCATGGCTGGCAATGTTTATTGGTATGCCCAGATCCTGGTTCCCCATATCATGGTAACCCGGGTCCTGACATTCCTGCTCATGCACCCCTTACACAAACACTCACAGAAACCTCCTTCCATCGCAGTAGCACCAATTTCCCTCTCCCATCAATTGCAACCTACCAACCACCAATTGCCACCCATTTAGCATCAACTACCACCTATACCGCTTCCTACATTTCTCCTTGGAACTCAGTCACTCTCGTCTGCCATCTTCCCTTCACCAGCCCCCAAGCCAAACAATTTCCACTCCACCAAAGTGAAACCCCCAGCTCAATGCCACACAGACATCCAACACCCTGTTCCCTTTCACATCCCAAATGTACCTTCCTATGATACCTACCCTACCTACGAACTCAACTGAACATAACCAAACCTACCCTAACCTAACCTAAGCCCCATACTCAGACTGGAAACTAACTGCCCAGAGGACAGGACACCAGTGCAAACTCTGAAGATCTGGTAGACCAATGTTGATGGACTATCAAATAAAGCAGATGAACTCAAAGAAAGGACTGAGGATGCAAACTCTGATGGAGACCAAACTAACTGCTATGATTAGTACTGAAATGCAATATTTCCAATGAAACACTAGGTAATGAGAGAGGAAAGACTTCAGAGAGAAGACAGGTGTGGCACTGTTGGTAAAAATAAACTGGATCTCTGAAGGGGTTTGTTTAGAGGTGGCAAACAACTACAAGAACTGCATCATGCGAATAATTTAATTGGATATTGAGAAAGAGGTTGTGGCTGTAATCTACAACCCTTCAAAGAACAACAGAAGACTGAGGTAAGAATACCAAAGGGTGGTAGCCCATAGACTGAAAGTGAAACTTATATATAGTAACAGGAGACTTCAGTCATGGCCAAACTGACTGAGAAACAATTGTCGGAAAATCCGACAGCATTTAATAATCATACAGATAATAACTGTATTACCAACAAGTTACCCATAGAAAACGTAACTTGTAGTGGAATTACCGTCTATAGAAAACGGGATATCATCACCACATACTATTATAATTCACCAGCTATTCTGCTGGGAATTGTTCTTAAATACATTAGTCTTTGGACTTTACCATCATAAAAACATCTTATATAAATTAACTTAATTATCAATATTAAAGTAGAGTAAATGTGACCCTTCTATCACTTTCTGACATCTGGACAAGTAGGCCAGGCGTCAGAGTGAGGAAGGAGGCAGCCATTGTTGTGTCACCTCCGAGACGTGTGGAGCAAACGGCTCCTATCATTCTGGACAATGTCGGCCAGTAACGTCAATAGGATGGAGTGTTAAACAGCCATTGTTTTGTTTATATTGAGACCAGAGGCTCACACGGGAGCAAATTCGGCTCCTGTTAAATTTACTTGGACGTAGTGTTATGGAAGCCAAAGGTGTACCATTGTCAACACGCTGTCTACAAATTCAAGTTAAGTCTATCCGAAACCCGTTTATCATTCATTTATGGCCATTAATGTCAGGATATAGGGTGACCCGGTTAGATCGCGAAATCGCCTCAAACTAAAGGTAATTAAGCCAGGTCTTCATGTTCCATGTACTGTTTTCTCTGATATACTTGTCATATATAGGTATCTGGCTTCACAGCTAGCGCACTTTTGACAGGTCAAGACGAGGATGCAAGATTTTGTGCACCAGTTACTGGGTGATATGGAAGCTACCTCAAAGAGGATAATTTGGTGTCTACACCCTAGTTATACCTGGTGGACTAACCTGCTGTACTATAAGATAAGGAACCTCATCAATGTATGTAGCTATTACTGTAGTTTGATTGGCTGCATATATATAAATATAAACCCCCCTAATGTGTAGAGGATCGATTTGTGAGATTGAGATTATCGCAGAAATACAGTCCACTCATTATTATACAAATTGCTATCGAAGTATATAAATTAACGTAAATATAAATTCATATAAATTAAATAAATATAAATCTCACAGGTCGGTTCCCACATTAATTGGTCATCTTCGAACCGGATGACGGATTATTTGATCCTTTGAACCCACATTTGGTCATCTTAGTACCGGATGAACCAGTTAACCAGTGGATTCATTAAATATACTAGTGCAGTGTTATTTAAACAAAGCCAGTCAAAGACAGCGCCTCGTGGGAGCTCACGAGCCCCGCTCAGTTCAGATCAGCCTTAGTCAGCGGTTTCATGCACACCCACAGATATTTGGTGGCGTGTTATTTCGTGAAATGACAGCGCTAATATAGAATCCAGCCATATTAGTGACTGTGTCTTCGCGAGATTGTTCACGGATTTCGTGGTGTTACATTTCGCGAGAGATTATCTACGAATTTTGTGGACTGTATTTCGCGAGGTCACTAATAATATTTAATACTTCTTGATAATATTAGAAGTTTCATAGAGGCTAATTAAGAGGCTATTATCAATAATTGTGTATATTATTTCTCCAAAATAGAGAATTATTTAATATATATTGCACTAGTGATCACAGTATAATATTTACTAATTGCCAACCCACAACAGGGTAGGATATGACTAGTTGAACTATTATTGTTCATCCTAGTCCCATTATTACAATAGTCAGTTGTACTATATTGAACAACCTAACACCATTAATGAATGGTCCAGACCCTATTTTGGGTGTAATTTTTATCAACTCAAGTTGAGTTGTATATATAATAAATTACTTATGATCATTACACCTTTGAGTGATTAATTAGTGTCTCTACCATCCTAGGGTGATATAGAAGAGCTAACCTAAAGGTACTTCCAGTGACACTGGTTTATCACTCAAATCATTAGTGTGTATGTATATATATATAATGTGTATTAATTTTAAGTGCTAACCTCTAGTAGAGGTAGGATTATTGCCTAGTGAGTTCAGAATTTACCCTAGGCTACCATTAGAGCTTGTTCAGTATTATGAGCAGCCCAAGTACAAGCCCCACAAGGCTTCACCAACTAGCCAGTATGGATAATGCAGGGAGAATGAAAAGAACCCTTGCAGGTCTTAAAGGCCACTTAACAAGACAGATCAAGAAATGTGAAGATTTGTCACAACAATCTCAAGTTGATTATGCTGACCTGGAAAGCTATTATCAAGCAGCTGCAGGTAAATTTGAGCAAATCAAATGCCAAATGGCTGTCCTTGTGGGGACAGGCTACTACCGTCAATTCATCGGTAGCCCTACTAAATATCAGGGTATAACCATGTTAAACTCTGCAGGAGGTAAATTACTCTCAGGCCCAGTATCAAGCCTGAGGAGACCTATGCCTGCAGATAAACGATACCAGTAGAAACCTAAATTTGTCAGCTGATTATATTTCTCCAGTAGCATTATACTAAGGAGATTACAGCTGACTATAGTAACAGAGGTTGATGTTAGTATCATCATTTGAAGCTGAAGATGAGTTCTTGAGGCCTCAGTGGCAAATCAGTGAACAGTAGCCTAAAACAGCTACAAGTCACTGCGACCAATGTCACTGAACCCACTGCAGTCTCAGAACCATACTTTACTTTAATGATGAGCTATTCAATCTTCTGAATCAATTAACTAAATTAAACCCCAATAAATCTGATGACTGATTTGATACATTTATTATTTAATCAAGATGTATTCCATGGGCCTCAGTGTTTATATATCAGTGACCAGTTACCTGAAGAAACTTCAAGTTATATCTAATGTCACTGATCTCACTGCAGTCCCTGAATCATACTTGACTGTAGTACTTGATCACATCCAGTCTTCTGGGTTAAATAATATGTAATAAGGCTTGAATATTAGCCTTTCAAGAGTTGACAGGGAAATGAAATCGCATTAGACTTCTAACCCCTGCAACTCTAGTACGGGACATCCGTCCTGTACGAACAGACACACAAACGTGTGATTACTAACTACTAACATCAAATTAATGTAATAATTCGATGGAGGAGTATCGGTGTTCGTCTGTTCTAATTAGGACTTCGACCCGTGAGCAGCCCCTGGGGAATTATGTCGGAAAATCCGACAGCATTTAATAATCATACAGATAATAACTGTATTACCAACAAGTTACCCATAGAAAACGTAACTTGTAGTGGAATTACCGTCTATAGAAAATGGGATATCATCACCACATACTATTATAATTCACCAGCTATTCTGCTGGGAATTGTTCTTAAATACATTAGTCTTTGGACTTTACCATCATAAAAACATCTTATATAAATTAACTTAATTATCAATATTAAAGTAGAGTAAATGTGACCCTTCTATCACTTTCTGACATCTGGACAAGTAGGCCAGGCGTCAGAGTGAGGAAGGAGGCAGCCATTGTTGTGTCACCTCCGAGACGTGTGGAGCAAACGGCTCCTATCATTCTGGACAATGTCGGCCAGTAACGTCAATAGGATGGAGTGTTAAACAGCCATTGTTTTGTTTATATTGAGACCAGAGGCTCACACGGGAGCAAATTCGGCTCCTGTTAAATTTACTTGGACGTAGTGTTATGGAAGCCAAAGGTGTACCATTGTCAACACGCTGTCTACAAATTCAAGTTAAGTCTATCCGAAACCCGTTTATCATTCATTTATGGCCATTAATGTCAGGATATAGGGTGACCCGGTTAGATCGCGAAATCGCCTCAAACTAAAGGTAATTAAGCCAGGTCTTCATGTTCCATGTACTGTTTTCTCTGATATACTTGTCATATATAGGTATCTGGCTTCACAGCTAGCGCACTTTTGACAGGTCAAGACGAGGATGCAAGATTTTGTGCACCAGTTACTGGGTGATATGGAAGCTACCTCAAAGAGGATAATTTGGTGTCTACACCCTAGTTATACCTGGTGGACTAACCTGCTGTACTATAAGATAAGGAACCTCATCAATGTATGTAGCTATTACTGTAGTTTGATTGGCTGCATATATATAAATATAAACCCCCCTAATGTGTAGAGGATCGATTTGTGAGATTGAGATTATCGCAGAAATACAGTCCACTCATTATTATACAAATTGCTATCGAAGTATATAAATTAACGTAAATATAAATTCATATAAATTAAATAAATATAAATCTCACAGGTCGGTTCCCACAACAATGGGCCCAAAATTAGGAGATAAGACAGAGTGCAAAGCTTGTAGAAGTGGTTGAGATAAAATTCTTAGTGTAATATGTCAGGAAGTAAACAAGAAGAGGTGGTGACAAACCAGCTACATTAGACCTGGTCTTCACACAGAGTGAGATGACATTAAAAACATTGGCCATAAAACGCCAATAAGCGACCACTATGTCTTAGTCTTTGAATACATAAGATCAGAGAATTCCTGGAGGGAATAAATGAGGAGACCTCAGAGGAAAATCAACACGACATGATGGACTACGTAACGAACAAACTCAAAGAAGCTGAAGAAAGATTTATACCACCACTAAGGGTTAAAGGAAGCACGACGAACATTACCCGATGGTTAAAGTGGCAGTGTTTGGGAAGTAAAGAAAAGGTAAGGTAATTACCAGGAGAAAGTGATAAGACAATATAACCTATATAGCACTTGGAAGGGGTCAGGATAAGGATTTGAGATGGGACGGGGGAGGGAATTGTGCCCAACCACTTAGACGGTCGGGGATTGACGCCGACCTGCATGAAGCGAGTCCGTCGCTCTACCGTCCACCACAAATGGTTGGGCTGGAAGTTGAGAAAATAAGCAAAAGAACGTGGAAGAAATATAGAGAACACAGAGCAGAAGGAAATCACAATGTATACACAGAGTCCAGAAATGATTACACAGAAACCAGAGAGAGGCAGAGAAACAGTATAAGAATGACTATGAATTCAGTGCTAAGTCCCAGCCAAAACTGTTGTGTAGCAACATCAAGAGGAAGATGACTGCGAACAACCAGGTTATCAGACTTGTAAAACATAAGGAAGTAATGCTACGAATGATGAGAAACTTAACATCAGTTTTTAAGAAGTATTCAAGCTGGAACCTGATTTTGCCACTACAGTTAAGAGTCCAAACCGAATGGGGACTTCCACAGGAAAGCCTCACTGAAATTATAATGACGACCAGATGAAGTAAGGACGCAATTACAGTTTCTGAACGTGACGAAAGCTGTAAGACCAGACGAAATATTCCCATTGACTCTAAAAAGAGGCAACTGAAGCAATTGTGCAGCACCCCCCCCTTGCTATAATATTAATTCTTTGTCAAAAACAGGAAAACATCCTGATTGCTGGAAGATACCTAATGTGGTACGACTCTGCATTCTATACTATAAAGGCAGAAACCGTTATACTATAGAACCTTTTCACTGACGAGTATCCCCAGCCACTTACTAGAGAGACTGATCGGAAGCAGGTTAATCGAACATTTAAAACAGATAAATTTTGTCTCAAACCACCAGCACGGATTTTGTAAAGCTAAATCCTGCTTGACAAATTTGCTGCAGTTCTGCAGTAAGGAGACAGAAATGAAATAAGAGAGAGAAGGTTGGGTATACTGTATATTCTTTGATTATCAGAAAACATTTGATAATGTCCCATACAAGAGACGCCTTCATATCAATGTTTGCAGGTGATGCAAAGTGAATGAGGAGAATCATTAGGGGGCGCGCAGAGGGACACAGGTGGAAACTTATTAACTAATTGAGTCACAAACACTAGAAAGAATTTTTTCAGTGTCCGGGTAGTTAGAAAATGGAATGCACTAGGCAGCAGTGTGGTGGAGGATGACTCCACACACAGTTTCAAATGTAGATATGATAAGAGCCCAACAGGCTCAGCAATCTTTACACCAGTTGATTGACGGTTGAGAGACGGGCCAAAGAGCCAAAGCTCAATCCACGCAAGCACAACACGGGGAGTATACACACACACCCGACCCACCTTGCCCAGATAGACATCGGCCAGGATGGCGCCGGCAATGGGCGCGAGATAGACGAGGCCTTCCATGATGGCCGTGACCGTCGTGGCCAAGGAGGAGGTGAAACCCAACATCCGCTGCATGTAGAACACAGCACCGCCGAAGAGCCCGTAGTAGACGAGGCGCTCGAGCAGGTAGGACACCAGGATGACTATGGCCCCTCGAGGGTAGGCCATCATGACCGCCCTGCCAGACCTCCTTCCATACGCCATGACGCCTCTCTTACTTCACCTGTTTCAGTATAAACACAATTAAAAACCATAATGAAGGATGCCTGGATTTTTTCTTATTTTAAACATTGTGAGAGAAGCCTATGCTAAACTTGCATAATTTCAAAATAACTTTTAAATACATGGATGAAAGGGGATACTTTGCAAAAATTCACGAGATTTGTGAAACTGACATCGGAGTTCGCAGTAGTTGTATAGTGGCCATATCTAAAAAGATACATACACAAAATATAAAGGGTAAAAAGACAAGCCACCAAACGGCTTCCAGACCAAAAGCCCACAAGAGCTATGAGCTTGAGGCGCAAAACAGGCACAAGCCAGGAATGAGAAGGTAAATAGATATAATCACAACATAAAATCCCCTCACAGGAATCGAAAAATTTACCAAAGTGGGATTATTAAAACTTGAGACTTCTGGAATAAGAGGCCACAGACTAAAGCTTAGAAAGCAACAGTGTCGAAAAGGTATGCAAAAGTTCTCTTTTGCGAACAGAGTTGTAGAAGGTTGCAACAATTTAAGGGATGCCTATACAACCTCAAGCTCATATGCAAAAATATCAACATGATAACAACGACCTCTGCACATTCAGAGATGACATGTTACTGTATAAAATACGAGCAGTAATGGTGAGCTTACCAGAGTGAACAACTGTGGTGGGGAGGAGCTGCGGTACCCACCGTGTTCAGGTCCACACTGACCCCAGTAGCATCAGTAACAGCCAGCCGCCCAACAGTTGTGGTGGGGAGGCTGGCTGTTACTTTAACATAGATATTAATATCATCTACAGATTTGATGATGAAGTTTGTAATATCCTATTCTCTGTCATTCACGTATGTGACAGAAAACTATTCCACTCACCACATTTCTCCCGTCAGCTTAATAATAATAATCATAAAAATAATTTATATTGATAGAAAAACACATAAATTTTATACATGATACAGTTGAGAACTCGTTGGTAAACACTGTACATTATAAAAGTCACTAATACACAGTTTTGGGCACAATGTAAACCTGCCCACCCTCCTGTTTAGATAGTACCTCTCGTAATTATATGGACTGTCGTACATATATTGACGTAAAGGACAATTAGAGAGAATTTGGTACTAATACCTTTATTGAGCCTGGAAAAAATCAAGCTAAAACCAAACTTAAATATTCTTAGGACTAATATAGCACTTTGTTACTTGGTTGAAACAGGGGGAGGCCTTAAAGGCCTTGTTAGGCTTTAAATAGCGTGTATTAGGCCTAGGGTGGTTAGGTTTTATTAGCAAAATATATACAAAACCTTTCCCGATTTGTCCAAATTCAATAGTACCAAATTCTACTTTATAATTGTCCATTACGTCAATATATGTATGATGGTCCACATCGTTACTATTAGTATTATTAAAACAGTGGGTTTCGAGCGGGAAGGAGCACCATGGACTGTCTTCTCAGCATGGAACATTGAATAATGGGCAATAATCGCCGGAGGAGGCTGCTTCTTGCAGCTTTCTTTGACATCCAGAGTGCGTCTGACTCTGCATCACACACTGCTGTCCTTCAGGGCTTGGCTCGACTAGGACTCTCAGGTTCCGCAATAAGATGATTTCAAAACTATCTAGAGTGTCGTCTTTTGGAGTGGCGATGGGTGGTGTCGTCCCTTCGTCCTGCCCGGTCACCCATAGTGTTCCCCACAGAGCGATACTCACCCCACTCCCATTCTCCATCATTCTCTCTGATCTTCCAGTTTTCTGTTGTGCACAGGTTTTAGGTTAGGCAGATGACTTATAGGCTTGTGGAGATGGTGCCATTCTTCTGGAGGCGCAGTTTCCTGCAGCAGGCGGAGTATGCGCTCTCTGCAAATGTGATGGGGAAGAGGCTCTCAATCAGTCTAAAGAAGACTTGCAGGTGGACCTGGACCTGGACCTGCTTACAGGCTCAACTGGTGGTGACTATCGGGGGTCGTCGTCTCCCGGTCGCCAAGGATCACAGGTGGCTAGGAGTGGTTGTTGAAGGCCCTCGGCTATCGTAAAAGCGTCACGTAGCTTCCTTGGGGGAGGGGGGGGGCGGGCTCCTATCTGCACCACATCACCATCATGAAGCGGCGTTCCGGGATGGCATGGGGGGTTTCGCGGGTGTCCCTCTCTCTTAGTTCTCTATAAGGCCTTCCTATGTAGCAGGATCATGTATGAGATTAAAGTTTATGGTTCACCGGCTCCATCGGTCTTAGCGCAGCTTTATTCTTTCCAAAATGGTGCCCTTCGCTCTGCGCTTGGGGTTATGCCCTTCTTGCCTATGCCTCTCCATGCAAAGTCGGGAGTTTGGCCACTGCGATTTGGACGGCTTCTAGTCCTTTGTCGACGACTCCAACGGATAGTGCGTCTCCCAGCTGCACTTTTGCTTACTCGCTTGCAGTCCGATGAACACTTGTGGGATGTGCCGGCGGGACGTTTCAGGCGCCGTCATCTGGCTTTCGTAGTCTGAGCCTTTGACGCTTATTCAGAGTTTTCCGTTCCAGTCCCAGAACCCGTCCCTGGTTTGGTTATCAGTGTTTCGGTGAACGTTTTCATGCCTCCTTGCCGGAAGAAGGATTTAGAGGGTCTAGACCCTTCGATATTCCCTGACCTGCGTGCTTTATACCAAGGATACCTGAAGGTTTACACAGATGGGTCCCATGTTAATCAGTTGCCGACAACCTCGGCGGCTGCTTTCTACGCTCCTTTTTCCTTGTATCAGACATGGAAGTTTTCTCCTGATCATTCGTGCCTGGCTGGGGAACTTCGCAATTTTGCTCGTATTAAGACGCCTCCATCACGTTTCCGGGCCCTCATTGGTTGTCTTCTACGTGGACTGTCTTCCAGCCCTGTGTCTGATATCATTTCAGCGTGCGCCGGTCCACCATCATACGGTGGCACAGATCCGTGGGAAATTGCTGTCTTACTCAGGTTTCCCGGGTTGGTCAGTCTTTGCACTGGTTTCCATCTTATGCCGGGTTTCATGGCAATGAGAAGGTAGATGAAGTAGGGGATTGGTGTATGCTCACCATAAAGTTACACAGGTACTTCTGGATCTAAAAAAGACTCTGTAACATCTTCAAGCAGCCTGCCTCACGGCTTGGGTGGAGATGTTGACTGTCCTTATGTTTTCTCTGGGTTGCCTCCGATAGAGTGCCTCTCCCCGTCCTCAGGCCCGTGAACAGACGCATCTTCCTGACATGACCCTTACTCGCCTTCGGATAAGGTAAACCTCTCTGGGTGCGCATCTCCATCGTCTTTAAGTTGGTGGATTCCCCCTACTGTCAGTGATGTTCGAACCAGGAGGATAGTGTGGAACATCTATTTCTCCATTGCCCACGGTTTCACAGTGCACGTCAGACTACAGTGCTGTCTGTAGGCTGCATATTCCTTGCCTCACGGTTCCCATTCTCCTTGATAGAGCGGCTGCAGAAGATGAGGACGTCCATTATGGCAACCTTCTCTATACCTTTCACTTTATTGGACACGTCTGTCAACAGTAGAGACTTTAGGGTTACCATCCCTCTCCGCACTTTTCTGGTATCGTGCAGCTGGGGCGCATCCGAGTCCTCGATCGTCATCGCCCCTATATCAACAACAACAGTACTATCAAAACAGGAGGATGGGCTGATGTAAACATAATTTGGATATTTATTTACATGTATAATTGGGTAATACTTAAAACTAAACAGAAAGTTAGTTTACCTATAGGAGTTGTTAAGGATATTTAGCAAATGATTTACAATTTGAAAGTGATATTTAGAAACTAGTATTTTATGACAAAATAACGGCAAAACACAGCACACAAATGCGCCTGTGCACGTGCACACGCAAATGATGCTCATGCAGCACAAAAAATGTGATTTGATTAAATATCTTTGACCTAAATAGTCACGAGCGTTTAGTTTTGTTCATTTATTATTGTTACGGCCCTATTGGGTCGGAACTGGGGTTCTTCTCTGATGTTATTAGAGTTTGGGTATCCGGCCCCAATTTAGTAGTGGCTTTCAAGGGGTGTGTTCCGTATCGCAAGTAAATTAAAGGGGAAGGGATACAAACGCACTAAATTAAATATATATTCACCACCACCAATAAATAAATATATAAACACTCGCTGGGGCTATAACTACACTTATGTATATTAACTGGTCTTCCTCTGAAGACGCAGGATGCTCTACGGTGCTCAAGACGAGTAGCCCTGGTTCTCTTCTTGTGGCCTCATGATGAATCCTTCGATTCCCTAGGCGAATCTACCCAGGCCACAAGCCAGCCAAATCACAGTCCCACTGGGTGCACCGTCGTGGAGGCCTTCAATCCAAATCCAACCACAAATCCGGGGGGGGGGGGGGTGACTCACAGCTTCTGCAGCAACCACGTGGAGATACTATGGCTGCCTTAGGTAGACTGCCCATCGTCCAATCCAGCAGTCCCAGGTCGACTCTGTAATCAGACACGTCATCAGTACTAGGGACACCCTAGGGCACCTCACTTACAGGCTTAGACACAAACGCCCACCTATCCACTCCATAGATGGCGTTGCTGTCTAAGCGTCACCTCGCCAGAGGTCAGCAACGGCTACGTTACGAGCTGATTAAGACGGGAAACCAGCCCCTGTGGCCGGTATATCCCACCCTCGCTAGATGGCGTCGTCCATTTGGAGGGGGTTTCGGGAGCTGACTCACAGATGGCATGGACGTCACTGCTCCGTACTACGACACTCGGCTCGGGTCCGTAACAATTATGCACCCCATACTCATCTTGTGGAAGGTATTGGAAAGGGTTACAGAGGCACATAATGGGCTCAGGGACTGAACCCCACAATTCATTTAGCTAAGCAAGTTACAATCTTGATGAGCTAGTTACAAAATTCAGTATAAATCGTCACATCATAAATGGGTTTCAGATCGACCATAAATACAATTTATAAATTAAGCAACTGACATATGTGGAGAGCTAGTGTCACAATTGATATGTTTGACCTACACACCGCCCCCATCCAGTGGGTAGCGGTGGAGAGGTTACAATCACTTAGATACTACCTACTGTTTGCATACTGGGGATATTTGGCTAAAATTTCTGGTAGCAGATCATTTTCAATGAAATATTTACACATTGTTGGAACATTGGTTATAGAATTGTCCCTGAATTTATGTATCTTTTTGCACTCCATCACATAGTGACGGAGAGTGTCCGAATAATTTTGTTGACAGTTTACGTTTGGTCAGGTCTAAATTAATCAGCCGACAATGAGAATTCCCAGAGATACTTGTAACAAAGTCAAAGCCGAGCAGTAGTAACATCTAGAAGTCTTCTGATTTTATTGGATGAACCAGAGATGTGTGGCTCCTCTTGCATAATAGTGTGATGATAGATGGAATTACTGGTGTCGGATTCACTTTGCCTCAGATCTACAAGATCTTGTTGAAGTTCTTGGTGTACTATTGCTCTCAGATTGCTCATTGACAATCCAAGGTTACACTCAACGTCTCCTTTAATCCTTTTGTACCAAGCTCTCTCTCTCTATCTATACTGTTTTTCAGATCCTTAAAAAGACAGCCGCATTTTTCCTGTTGCTGACTTGGCTAGTTGGGTTCATCCTTATTCATCATTAGACTGATGATTATTCATTGGTGTTGTTATTTTAGATTCAGCCACTCAGAACAAAAACTTCCAAGTACCACGGGCTATGGTGAGCCCGTAGTGGACTTACCTGGCACAGGAGCGGGGCTGTATGTTCGGTGAAAGATTACTGTCATATCATTCACTATGCCCAAGACATAGCGAAAGATACGACAGTAATCACACGCACCGACGATCGTAGGAGGCTTCGTATACATAAGGAGGTGTTCATTCGGTAGCTGACACCAGTAATCAACATCCAGATGAATTCTACTTCGAGCATACAACTGTTCGATGGTCCTCCACTGATCCGGAGGGAAGATGTAAGACCTAGCGGACAGCTAAAAGCCGGAGTCAGGCAACAATCACCTCACCCTACCCTTCGCCACTCCCTACGATTAAGGGGCTTAATTTTGGTGAATCGTAGAGTGGGGTGTATCCACATTAATAAATGTCTAGATTTCTTCTTGTACGTCACAGAGCAGGGCACCGCTCCAGTGCCAGGTAAGTCCGCTACGGGCTGACCATAGCCCGTGCTACTTGCCCCACTCCAGTGCCAGGTAAGTCCGCTACGGGCTCACCATAGCCCGTGCTACTTGCCCCGCTCCTGTGCCAGGTAAGTTACGGGCTCACCATAGCCCGTGCTACTTGCCCCACTCCAGTGCCAAGTAAGTCCACTACGGGCTCCCCATAGCTCGTGCTTCTTGGAACTAGTTCTGAGTAGCTGAATCTATAACAACAACAACAAACATCTTGTAAGGCTGTCTGTTACAAATTTGCTTACTATTATGGGGGGTATAGAGTATTAAGGAGAAGGGCCAACAGCTAGAATCAGGATGTATCAAAATTAGTGGAGATCAGATAGGCCCGGCCGGCCCCCAATAAGAACATAAACAATATTAATTTAGTGGCTTCACGAAAATGTCAGCCTAGAAATTGATCATTGATCCCATACACAGGAAGAATGGATACTCATTTAAAAACTAACTTATTTATTAAACCCTCTTACCAACCCCCATATACATTAACAACAATAACAATAACTACTTTACCACACTATCTTATGTCCACATAAGCAGGATACAAGGTTTTACAATTAGGACAAGCTAGGGTAAAGTCTACTTGTAAAGAACTCTAAAGCTTAAAGCAGCTTGGGGTAGTGAGCCCCACGTGGTACCCTATCACAACACAAACACTTAGGGATGCCCAAAACACTGGCTTATACTACACAATCACTATACAAGTCACATAAGCCTATCTAGTAGCACGGTTACATAGGAGGATACTTATTTTAGCTGTTGTGGGAGCTTAAGGTAAGGTAAAGGGGGAAGGAGGAGGAGAATGAAGGCAGAGCCCCACAGGAAGATGTTGTCACACCACAGCCAGACCAGAGAAGAGCGCACCCCAGGCGTTCCGTCTCCGAGCTCCCCAGTTGTTGTTGTTGTTGTTGCCGGGAAGATAACCTAACTGATCGTGCAGCTACAAACAATACAAGTCTTCACCGGCCTTCGTTACTTTACTAGTTCTAAGAATAGTTGATAATTAGTTCAATGATATAATTAATCCACAACAAGCTCAAGAGTCTGAATGCTCTGTGAGAAACAAGATTCGTCTTACGTCTGGCAAGGAAGATAGGAACAAACGCGCATCAGCAATTCTGTCAAATAATGAAACGTAAATTATTTAGAGCTCAATTTGACCTCTGGTTTCAAACTAAGGAACCCAGGGTCGTAACAGTGTCACAGTAACAAGGTTATCGCAAATAACCAAACTCGATTACGCGTTCACCATAGCCTGTGCTACATGGACATTTCGTTCTAAGTAGCTAAATGTAAAACAACAACAATCTTGTAAGCTCAGTATAGCTCAAAAATAACGCTCAAGAGTCATATTTCCGATAGGCATCGTATTTTGAAAACTGGGAGTAGATTTGTGAAAAATCTGACCAATCGCCGTTTGAACTAATTTCCATATTTTCGGTATAAAAAGTAGCAATATAAAACTCCAAATTCGTGTAATCAATCTGAATTCTGCTCAGAAATAATGCTCAATAGTAATATTTCCGTATTTAAAAAAGAAACTGCAGGGGATTTGGGCAAAACCTAACAAATAGCAATTTTTACTAATTTGCATATTTTCGGTGTAAAAAGTCGTAATCTAAAACTCCAAATACTTGCAATCACCTTGAATTCCTATCAGAAATAGCGCTCAAGGGTCATATTTCTTATGAATATAGGTAGTATGTAGGCCGGGCTACATGTGCAGAGCCCGGCCTTCCATCACAGTCCGACACGGGGGGCCAGGTCGCTCACCCCACGAGTCTGGGATGTTAAAAGAGGGTCAGATGTCGTCATATAAATGAACGGGTAATAATTTTATCCACGAATAAGCCCCCATACCCACCATGGAGCCACAGTTAGAGCATAGGACACCCGAAAAGTCTTTTTGGCACCCCCCCCCCCCCCAAGACGATAAGACACCCGAAAAGACGATCTGCATCCTCCATGGGTGCATGAAACATAAAACATAAGTAAGAGGAAAAAGCATCTAGCACAATTTGTGAAGACGGCAGTAGGAGCATAAGGCTTCAACATGACAGAGGACTGTCCCATGGAGCATCACACTCCGACAGCCGCCCACGAAGGCCCCCTCACGACGGCAACGGGCTGTAAAGGGACAGGGACAGAAAGGACGAGATCCATGATTCTATCCCGAATCGTCTCTACTTGTCTCATATTTTTTTACTTTAGAAGAAAGTTGAAAAATTAACTCTCCAAAATTCCTTTTACAATTTAATCAAAACACTAAGAGGTGAGTTTCGTTGATGCTTGTCAACATTATCAAAAACAAAAGCAGGTTACAAGTTACATGTGATTGATTGATTGATGAAGATTAAGCCGTCCAAGAGGTGGAACAGGTATGAGTAAGTTATAAACGTTATTGTTTTAGATTCAGCTACTCACAACAAAAAGTTCCAAGCAGCCAGGTTATGGTGAGCCCGTTGTACTCACCTGGTACAGGAGACGTGCAAGTTACAAGTGTTATTTGTTGCTGTTTTAGATTCAGCTACTTACGTGCCCAATAAATACGAATTTTGCAAATTAACTGAGAATTCGACGTTCATAAGTGACAATTAGACAATCCTGCCGGGGACGCCATACCTGCGAGCGTCGTCACAGGAAATACGACTACACAGACCGTTCATTTTTTATATACAAGATATTTTACATTTTTGTAAAGCCACTAGCACGCATAGCGTTTCGGGCAAGTCCTTAATCCTAAATTTTTTTCCCCGGAATACAACCCGCCAAATCCTTTAACAATCAGGTACCCATTCACTGCTGGTTAAAGAAGCTACAGATAAGGATTGGCGCCCAGTCAATCCTCTCCAGCCAGAATACGAAACAGGCCAAAGCGTTCGCGAAGCACTCGCCGAGTGCGGAGACGGCTATGAAAACAAGATTGTCGTGAGAGGCTAATTGTTGATGGGCTCACAGACAGGATTCACTTGTGTATGTCTCCATACCGGGGTCCTCAGGCGAGATTTCTTGTTTCTCCTAATCAGCACGATGAAGATTATTGTGTTGACGGACATGAGACAAGCATAGAAGAAGGCTTCGTGAGAGGGTCGGTGCTTGAAGGCCCCCGTGGCAGAGCTCAGGCTCGTTAGTCCTGCAAAGAGCCACAAGCCGACAGTAATTGTGAAGAGATTGGCTGCCTGCAGTGAAGACTTCATGGCCATCGGGGCCTGCGAGTAAGCAAAGTCCATGCCAGAGACTGAGAAGAGGACCTCGCCGATGGTGATGAGGACGTACTGGGGAAGGAGCCACAACATGTGGACGTTTGCAGGGGCCGTCATGGGAAAGAGGAAGACGTCGGTGGTGGTGATGACGATGTCGTACACACCGTCCTGGTACACAGCAGCCTCTCCAACTTCCACCTCTTCCACCATCACCTTGTACTCCTGGGGACTGATGCGCTGGAACTCCGTCTTTCCCTCCAAGAGCTGGAAGTTGTGGAGGATGGTGTCGTACGTGAGCGTCACGTTGAGCTCGTTGTGCGCAGGCGCCAACACTCGCACCTGTCAGGGCGAACCAACACAACTGAACAACACCAGGAAATCAGGCCCTAAATTTTACGGATTATTTATTTCTAAGGCACCATCAAATAATATTAACAATAACAATGATAATATCAGTAATGAGAAAATCACTTCAGCAGTGGGGATCGAAGCAACATCTTGGTGAATGTCAAACACGCGCTAGGCCCCCCATAACATGCTACAAAAGATATTCATCCAGACACTACTTTGTTCTCTAAGGATTTTGTTGCTAATGAAATTGTCTTAAGATGAAGTGGCATCTTTAGACGATGTAGCATCTTAAGATAAACCAGCATCTTAAGATGCTGGACCAATCCCTGCTCGGCTCCAGTGATTTTATCATTGATAAATCACGCTGTTGTGATTGCCTTGTGACTATCAACAATAATAGTAACAAAACTAATTAAAAACTCTTATTTATTAGTCAAAAGCATTCAAAAACTTATTTAATAAATTTTTGAGGATGGAGAAAGTTGTCAAATATCTCAGATTATGAAAATGTTTCAATATTTGTAAAAGTAAAAATAATTGCTAGGATATTATCATTCTCTGCCTGAACTGTGTTGTGAAGCATTATACTCGCCCGTTGTTGTGTTTTATTAATGTATTTTACAGTTGACTTGACGTTATGGTGACACTTTATGAGACACTTTCCAGTTGCTAGTTACTTGAATTGATTAGTGCTGAATTTTTAGTAAAGTCTGCTCTCATTGTTAGCATTTAACTTTTTAAAGCTATGAAACTGAGAGGAAATGATTGGGGGCGGGGACTCACTTTGGTGTCGGCATCTTCGTCCTTGATGTACTCGAGTGTGGGAGGGAGAGCCAGCACGCCAGTGGAGGTGACAAGGAGTGTTGTCTCATGGGCATCCAGCACCCTCACTCTCACCTGCCTCATGTCTGGGGAGAGGCAGGAGGCTGTCACCTTGGCCTCCACCTCATCACCATGTGTGACAGTCAAGCTAGGCAGAACCACCTGGCCTCCGCTCTCCACACTCAGCTGACCGGTCTTGACGAAGGGCACCTCCACCACCATCTGGCAAGGCAGTGCGTTGTAAACGTGGATTCTCGCCTGCTCTGGAGGAATGAAAGTCTGTTCCACGCTCATGTTCACCAGTGCGTAGACCAGGAAGGCGATGATGGTGAAGCACATCCCCGCGATCATCCGGGATGTGGTCTTGGTGAGGACGCCAACGCGGGCCAACAAGGGGTAGACCACAAAATCAAAGAGCGGAATGAGAGCTAAAACGAGCAGTGAGTTGGCAGTGGAAGACATATCTGGCGGGATCCTATAGCTGCCCACCATACCGTCGAGACGTTTAGCCAGGAATATCATACTAGTGAAGGTCTGGTAGAAGAGAACCCAAAAGAGCGGGAAGGTGCAGAACAGCAGAAGGACACGCAAGGTCACCTTCACGTCCAGCAGCAACTGAACATCATATTTGTCCTGAGCACGGTCAAGCCAGTGCTGCACAGGCTTTCGGTTCTTATCCCAGGTCTTGCGAACCGCGTATGCAACGCAGCGAACTGTTTTTAGCATCATTGTGTCTGGGGGCCCCTCCTTGTACTGCGACCTACCTGTAATATAACAAATACATAACAGATAATAGAGATGATGTGAGAGAATTAAAACACACAGAAATCACATTGAAGTGATGTATATCAATGAGAAAATCCACTAGGGTCACGAACCTACGACCTTGGCATTACCAAGCCGAATACTCCACCACTAGACCATCGCTGATTTGTAAAAGTCATACAACCGGATTTCTACTGAATTCACAGAAAGTCTGGAGGCCCCTACTGAAGCCAGTCCAAATTTTACGTATAACCCACAATTTAATTTATTTTAATTATTAGGGGGAAAGCGCCAAGCCATTACGACTATATAGCACTGGGAAAGGGTCAGGATAAGGATTTGGGATGGGACGGGTAAAAGGAATGGTGCCCAACCACTTGGACGGTTGGTGATTGAACGCCGACCTGCATGAAGCGAGACCGTCGCCCTACCTTAGATTTAGATTTAGATTTTTTATTCAAGTAAATCTACATACATTGAAGATAAGTTACAAACATTTAAAGATAGAGCTAGTACATACAATACCTAAAGCCACTAATAAGCATAGCGTTTCGGACAAGGTGTGTGTGTGAGGGGGGGGGGAAACACTTAGACTAAAACTTAATAATAATTGAGCTTAAAGTATAAATTGTGTTGAAAAAAGGAGTAAAAATAAGTGGGGGGGGGGGACATGGCAGAAAATAGCAATTATACAAGTTGGTCAACAAACAGCATTGTTTAAAATAGTAGACATGGGTTGACATTTAGGAGTAAGGTAGGTTACATGGCGTTTATTATGTAAGTTTTAAACTGGTTGAGAGAAGTACAGACTTTGACATGATTGGGCCATGACCCTTGACCTTCCAGTCAAAGTGGCTGGGGTATAACCCACAAGCACTCAGGTGGAATGGCAGAGTGGTGCCACACCTTACGCCTCAACTTCAGAAACACAGTGTGTTCCAGTGTTTTTTACGTAAAACTTGGACTGGCTTCAGTAGGGGCCTCCAGACTTCCTGTGATTTCAGCAGAAATCTGGTTGAATGACTTTTACAAGTTACGGTGGTCTATTGGTAGTGTATGCGGCTTGGCCATGATAAGGTCGTAAGTTCGTGTCCTCTTCATTGCCCTAGTGGAATTTCCCATTTTCTGAGAGAATTAATGCCACAGCTGACTTAATGGTGTACATTGTGTGAACTACAGTAGGGAAATCAGCTTGTGAATGCAAGAGTATACGCATTACGGTTGTACACAATACGCATGCAGAACCACATATGCATGGATCTAAAATCATTATGTATGGACTTGGGTCTATCATGTTGGTCTCTGATGAGCCTACATTACCATCAGGCCATTACTATCACCAGGGTTGTTGTGCATTAAAACTGTAAATTGCTTAGCTAATGAATTGTGGGGTTCAGTCCCTGAACCCATTATGTGCCTCTGTAACCCTTTCCACTACTGCCCACAAGATGGGTATAGGGTGCATAATAAATGAAATAAACTAACTAACTGTCCAGTTATGATTAACTAGACCGAATTAAACATCCTTGCCTTAGAAGCAAACAATAGCCAAGGAGTTGGCCATTGTATTTGGTGTGCAGTATGACTTTTCTGTCTACGCACGGTGAGAGCGAAGGTAAGGAGACCCATCTTGAATTTCCCAACGACCGCCATGTCCATAGTCTACAAGCTAGAGGAGACATGGATAAGGATAAGTCTACAGGCTAGGGACAAGCCTACGAAAAGGCAAGTGTGACAATCACGTAGGCACGTAGGCGCAAATCTATGTGATTGTGGGAGGCATCAGTGCCTCTTCCTCAATGGTCAAATTCATAGATCTGACAGCTGGATCCCCATGAATGCTTGTGGGGTCCCATAAAAGCCCGCCAAAGCATCCCTTCTGCCCCTAAAGTTTGCCTAAGCCAGACGTGTGAGGTCTTACTAGATGAGCCAACTAATAGTGCACTACCTGAGCTGTCAAGTGGAGACACTGGGGAGAGTATTGCACAATTATATATTAAGAGACAGTCTACAAGTCTCGTTGATGAAATAAAGATTATCATATGTATGCGAATTATTTTCAAGAATATTTATACCCGTCTTAAATTTTTAAGAAGAATGTTCTAAACTCTGTTTTCCTAATGAACAAACATGAGTGAGTACTGTTGTATGGGACAAAACATAAATTGATTGATTGATGAATATTAAGCCACCCAAGAGGTTGCATAGGTATGAATAGCCCGTAACAAAACATAGGAAAAGGAAGGAGATTAAAGGCATAGTGGGACACACCGTTGGACTAATTACCTGCTCGTTCGCCTCCTACACTTTACAGCCTTCTCTGACTGCGTCTAATATGCTACGGTGACATCTGGGACTAATATGCTACGGTGTCATCTGGGACTATTATGCTACGGTGTCATCTGGGACTATTATGCTACGGTGTCATCTGGGACTAATATGCTACGGTGTCATCTGGGACTAATATGCTACGGTGACATCTGGGACTAATATGCTACGGTGTCATCTGGGACTAATATGCTACGGTGTCATCTGGGACTAATATGCTACGGTGTCATCTGGGACTAATATGCTACGGTGTCATCTGGGACTAATATGCTACGGTGTCATCTGGGACTAATATGCTACGGTGTCATCTGGGACTAATATGCTACGGTGTCATCTGGGACTAATTTGCAGCATTACACACATATGTTTGTGGCTTTACAAAAACGTTTTATTAAGTCACAAAATTTGTATTAAAATAGTCCATGGTGCCATCTTGAAAATACATCAACAAATAATAAAAATTGTTTAAATATTATTATCCTAGAGGACTGACCAGCAGCGAAGATGACGGTGGAGACAACCATGAGGCCGGCCATTATAATGTAGGAGAGGAAGTAGCAGTCATCACCGAAGCACTGGACAGAGTCTCGTATTTGAGCTGTTATGAATAGCCCGACGAAGGCGCCAGCGTTGATCATCCAGTAGAAGGCGTAAAAGAACCTGCAACAGAAATGACAAGTTGAGAGAATGCTAAGATGACAACTTACCAGTTTTCTGGTTTATGTGCAAAAAACGAATTAATAACTCCATCTAGCACGTCATCGAGAGCAGGAATGTTTTGTCTTTCCTAACTACTTGACCATTTCAAAGTATTATTGAAGCAAACTAAAATGCACACGTCTTATACACAGATTTCGCTAAATATGACCTTGGAATAGGAGCCATGATCACTTCTTCTATAGTTTTCCATCATCAAGCATTAAGTCCTTGTTAACGCTTTCCTCTGCGAGTCTGTTCGGGAACTTGGCTGCAACTTTTTAATTGCACCTCCTACCGTGTATAGCAAAGACAAATATCAGCCACACCACAGACCCCTTTAACTCCTTTACAAAACCCACCAACCTGTGAACTCCCTCTTCCCAGCCTTCCACACCCATCAATATCCCCAATTCACCCTGATGAACCTCCCTGACTTTAACATACCTCTTCTGTTGCTCCCGTTGTTCTGGGACTTTGAACTGGTCGGCCCCGAGGGAGGAGTACACAGCTTTCATGAGCCCTGTGCAGATGCCCAGCGCCAGCATGCCCAAGACTCCTGTGAACTTGGCAGCGCTGAAGGAGGCCATGATGGGAGTGACCGAAGAAAGGGTAAAGATGACGGCGCCCACTGTGTACCCGCAGCACATCAGGAACACTGTGCGAGCCTGTATGAGGAAGGTGACAGAGACTAAGAGGTGTTGAAGAGGTACGGGGAGTATTATAGTGTGAGGTTGCTTGAGCGAGAGTGAAGTTCAGCTTAGAAGATATATACAGATAACAGGACCTTCACTAAGTCAACTTAGTGAAACAGAAGTTAACTTTTGCTTTTATCTCAAGACCGGATAAGACGCGTTCCGTGAGCGCTTTGTCCTGGATTCTTATCTTGTCCGGGGAAGATTTACTTGGCGTCAATCCTTATTAACTGTAGCCTCTCTTTACCCACCAATAAAATGGGAACCTGGTTATTAAACGATTTGGCGGGTCGTATTCCGGGGAACACAGGATTATGGACTTGTCCGAAACGCTACGCCTGATAGTGGCTCTACAATAAATAATGTAAGAACTCTTGTATAAATAAATAATAATAATAAAAAAACTAATGTTTGATGTTCATTACACATGATACATACAATCAACACGCATACACACCTGGGTGAATGTTTTCACTATGCGTACCTACCTGTGCGTAGTAGGCCTGGTCGACGACCGGGTCGCGGGGACGCTAAGCCCCGGAAGCACCTCAAGGTAATCTTCACTAGTGGCAGGTCCTAGTTATGCTTGTCTGCAGTGACAATCTTCACTACACCCACATAGTTCTCCCGAGCTGTGACCCTCACAACTCACGACCATCACTATACAACATTCACAATTCTCATTATACACAATCCTCACTACATGCAAACAGGCGAAGATCATTAGTATATATACTGAATACAATGAATCACGATCTTCACGCAAAGTATATTATGGTAAGGATCCACAATACACACGATCTTCACCTGGGGTCTCTGACCAGGAGACCTGGTCAGAGACCGGACCGCGGGGACCTTAACTCCCGGAATCATCGCAAGGAAAGGTAGTAGTAGTAGGCATCTATCAGTCTCAAGAGACTATGGCGTTACGCTCTGGTTGTCGGTCTGGAGTGGCCTCTCCAGGGCGCAAAGGCAGAGTAGGTTGATACAGGGGAGAAGCTGTCACCCATGCAGCAGGTCCCCCTCTCCGCGGCACCGAAAGTCTCCAATGGAAAGGCAAACGCTAATACGATTGATTCCAGTGTCGTCCCAGGAACTGTCAGAAAGAAGTTGAAGGCAACAACGAACTGCTCCAGAGGCTCCAGCTCCGGAGTTTAAGGTAAGGTAGTAGGCATCCATCAGTCTCAGTTCATATGGACTTGCGCACTGGCGTTGGCCTGGTCTGGAGTGGCCTCACCAGGGCGCAAAGCCAGGGTAAGTTGATTAGGGGGAGAAGCTGTTACCCAGGCAGCAGGTCTCTCCACGGCGCTGAAAGTCTCCAATGGAAAGGCATACACCAATACGACTGGTTCCAGCGCCGTCAATCCTACGTCAGACCTACCCCAGATAGGTCTGGGGTAAACATACGAGGCTATACACACAATCCTCATTATACATGACCTTCCCCTTGGCTATTCCTGGCCAACTTCGTCAGTATACACGCCGACCACGAAAACAGGTTCGTATTGATATATAAGAAGCAATTTGCTACCTTAATTCTACCTTGATTAAAGACCAAACACGTACACTTGTTTGTCTTGCCTGCCTTTCTCCTTATAATTCTGAGCGCGCTCCCTGATGCCGTCATTCCTTACCCCTACCTGATGTATACCTTGATAATCCCGGCTGTTGTTTATTGACAGTTACCCCGACTGCTCTTTACGGCAATCTTTTGGTGCTCTCACAACCATGGCTGGCAATGTTTATTGGTATGCTCAGATCCTGGTTCCCCATATCATGGTAACCCGGGTCCTGACTTTCCTGCTCATGCACCCCTTACACAAACACTCACAGAAACCTCCTTCCATCGCAGTAGCACCAATTTCACTCTCCCATCAATTGCAACCCACCAACCACCAATTGCCACCCATTTAGCATCAACTACCACCTATACCGCTTCCTACATTTCTCCTTGGAACTCAGTCACTCTCGTCTGCCATCTTCCCTTCACCAGCCCCCAAGCCAAACAATTTCCACTCCACCAAAGTGAAACCCCCAGCTCAATGCCACACAGACATCCAACACCCTGTTCCCTTTCGACGGGGGAGGGAATTGTGCCCAACCACTTAGACGGTCGGGGATTGACGCCGACCTGCATGAAGCGAGTCCGTCGCTCTACCGTCCACCACAAATGGTTGGGCTGGAAGTTGAGAAAATAAGCAAAAGAACGTGGAAGAAATATAGAGAACACAGAGCAGAAGGAAATCACAATGTATACACAGAGTCCAGAAATGATTACACAGAAACCAGAGAGAGGCAGAGAAACAGTATAAGAATGACATGAATTCAGTGCTAAGTCCCAGCCAAAACTGTTGTGTAGCAACATCAAGAGGAAGATGACTGCGAACAACCAGGTTATCAGACTTGTAAAACATAAGGAAGTAATGCTACGAATGATGAGAAACTTAACATCAGCTTTTAAGAAGAATTCAAGCTGGAACCTGATTTTGCCACTACAGTTAAGAGTCCAAACCGAATGGGGACTTCCATAGGAAAGCCTCACTGAAATTATAATGACGACCAGATGAAGTAAGGACGCAATTACAGTTTCTGAACGTGACGAAAGCTGTAAGACCAGACGAAATATTCCCATTGACTCTAAAAAGAGGCAACTGAAGCAATTGTGCAACCCCCCCCCTTGCTATAATATTAATTCCTTGTCAAAAACAGGAAAACATCCTGATTGCTGGAAGATACCTAATGTGGTACGACTCTGCATTCTGTACTATAAAGGCAGAAACTGTTATACTATAGAACCTTATCACTGACGAGTATCCCCAGCCACTTACTAGAGAGACTGATCGGAAGCAGGTTAATCGAACATTTAAAACAGATAAATTTTGTCTCAAAACACCAGCACGGATTTTGTAAAGCAAAATCCTGCTTGACAAATTTACTGCAGTTTTGCAGTAAGAAGACAGAAATGAAATAAGAGAGAGAAGGATGGGTAGACAGCATATTCTTTGACTATCAGATAACATTTGATAATGTCCCATTCAAAAGACGCCTTCATATCAATGTTTGCAGATGATGCAAAGTGAATGAGAAGAGTCATTAGGGGGCGCGCAAGGGGACACAGGTGGAAACTTATTAACTAATTGAGTCACAGACACTAGAAAGAATTTTTTCAGTGTTCGGGTAGTTAGAAAATGGAATGCACTAGGCAGCAGTGTGGTGGAGGATGACTCCACACACAGTTTCAAATGGAGATATGATAAGAGCCCAACAGGCTCAGCAATCTTTACACCAGTTGATTGACGGTTGAGAGACGGACCAAAGAGCCAAAGCTCAATCCACGCAAGCACAACAAGGGGAGTATACACACACACCCGACCCACCTTGCCCAGATAGACATCGGCCAGGATGGCGCCGGCAATGGGGGCGAGGTAGACGAGGCCTTCCATGATGGCCTTGACCGTCGTGGCCGAGGAGGAGGTGAAGCCCAACATCCGCTGCATGTAGAACACAGCACCGCCGAAGAGCCCGTAGTAGACGAGGCGCTCGAGCAGGTAGGACACCAGGATGACTATGGCCCCTCGAGGGTAGGCCATCATGACTGCCCCGCCAGACCTCCTTCTTCCGTACGCCATGACGCCTCTCTTACTTCACCTGTTTCAGTATAAACACAATTAAAAACCATAATGAAGGATGCCTGGATTTTTTCTTATTTTAAACATTGTGAGAGAAGCCTATGCTAAACTTGCATAATTTCAAAATAAATTTTAAATACATGGATGAAAGGAGATACTTTACAAAATTTGACGAGATTTGTGAAACTGACATCGGAGTTCGCAGTAGTTGTATGGTGGCCATATCTAAAAAGATACATACACAAAATATAAAGGGTAAAAAGACAAGCCACCAAACGGCTTCCAGACCAAAAGCCCACAAGAGCTATGAGCTTGAGGTGCAAAACAAGCACAAGCGAGGAAAGAGAAGGTAAAGAGATATAATCACAACATAAAACCCCTCACAGGAATCGAAAAATTTACCAAAGTGGGATTATTAAAACTTGAGACTTCTGGAATAAGAGGCCACAGCCTAAAGCTTAGAAAGCAACAGTGTCGAAAAGGTATGCAAAAGTTCTGCTTTGCGAACAGAGTTGTAAAAGGTTGCAACAATTTAAGGGATGTCGGTAGATGCCAAAATTATCAGCGGGTTCTGTCATATGACAAAGATGAAGGGGAAGACGGGACACCACGAGCGTAGCTCACATCCTGCAACTACACTTAGATAATTATAAACTCACACACACATAATGTAATTGCAGGTACCTCTTGATCTTGGTAGCATAATACAAATTTTATCACCACCTAAAAGATGGCTTATTTAGTAAAATTCAGTTTTTTTTCAGTCATGAGTAGTCATTATGAATTATATAATACTGTCAACATTCCTTATTTTTTTCGATCAACTTTTCCCAGAATTTCATTACTTGAACAGACGCGTGGATTTACTTCATGTACACAGAACATGAAGTAAACCTTGATGAATAATATGGTAATGTTGTTTGTAGGCAACGTCACCCCTCCTAACGTAACCCCACAACCATTCCTGGAACTGTCTACCCCACACAACCTCAAGCTCATATGCAAAAATATCGACATGATAACACCGACCTCTGCACATTCAGAGATGACATTTTACTGTATAAAATACGAACAGCAATGGTGAGCTTACCAGAGTGAACAACTGTGGTGGGGAGGAGCTGCGGTACCCACCGTGTTCAGGTCCACACTGACCCCAGTAGCATCAGTAACAGCCAGCCGCCCAACAGTTGTGGCGGGGAGGCTGGCTGTTACTTTAACATAGATCTTAATGTCATCTACAGATTTGATGATGAAGTTTGTAATATCCTATTCTCTGTCATTCACTTATGTGACAGAAAACAGTATTCCACTCTCCACATTTCTCCCGTCAGATTAATAATAATAATAATCCTAATAATAATTTATATTTATAGAATAATACATAAATTTGATCAAAGATGCAGTTGAGAACTCGTAGGTAAACAATGTACATTATAAAAGTCACTAATACACAGTTTTGGGCACAATGTAAACCTGCCCATCCTCCTGTTTAGATAGTACCTCTCGTAATTATATGGACTGTCGTACATATATTGACGTAAAGGACAATTAGAGAGAATTTGGTACTAATACCTTTATTGAGCCTGGAAAAAATCAAGCTAAAACCAAACTTAAATATTCTTAGGACTAATATAGCACTTTGTTACTTGGTTGAAACAGGGGGAGGCCTTAAAGGCCTTGTTAGGCCTTAAATAGCGTGTATTAGGCCTAGGGTGGTTAGGTTTTATTAGCAAAATATATACAAAACCTTTCCCGATTTTTCCAAATTCAATAGTACCAAATTCTACTTTATAATTGTCTATTACGTCAATATATGTATGATGGTCCACATCGTTACTATTAGTATTATTAAAACAGTGGGTTTCGAGCGGGAAGGAGCACCATGGACTGTCTTCTCAGCATGGAACATTGAATAATGCAGGATATTTTAAAATTTTGTATAAAATCTATATTGTTTAATAAACCAGAAAAAAAAATTCTTGATATTTAAAACTTGTGTATTGCAACTTGAAATTGAAAATTTCATCCTAAAATTCTGTGTGTCTTAACAGAAAACGAGGGGAATTAAATCGGGGGAGGGAGTTGGGTAAATGTAACAGCCCCATAAGTGCAATTATGCACTGGTTATGACAGTTAGAAAGTGTACTTATTACACTTAGTATTAAATCGTACTGTCAATTCGGAGGATGGGTTGATTATTCAATGTTCCATGCTGAGAAGACAGTCCATGGTGCTCCTTCCCGCTCGAAACCCACTGTTTTAATAATACTAATAGTAACGATGTGGACCATCATACATATATTGACGTAATGGACAATTATAAAGTAGAATTTGGTACTATTGAATTTGGAAAAATCGGGAAAGGTTTTGTATATATTTTGCTAATAAAACCTAACCACCCTAGGCCTAATACACGCTATTTAAGGCCTAACAAGGCCTTTAAGGCCTCCCCCTGTTTCAACCAAGTAACAAAGTGCTATATTAGTCCTAAGAATATTTAAGTTTGGTTTTAGCTTGATTTTTTCCAGGCTCAATAAAGGTATTAGTACCAAATTCTCTCTAATTGTCCTTTACGTCAATATATGTACGACAGTCCATATAATTACGAGAGGTACTATCTAAACAGGAGGATGGGCAGGTTTACATTGTGCCCAAAACTGTGTATTAGTGACTTTTATAATGTACAGTGTTTACCTACGAGTTCTCAACTGCATCTTTGATCAAATTTATGTATTATTCTATAAATATAAATTATTATTAGGATTATTATTATTATTAATCTGACGGGAGAAATGTGGAGAGTGGAATACTGTTTTCTGTCACATAAGTGAATGACAGAGAATAGGATATTACAAACTTCATCATCAAATCTGTAGATGACATTAAGATCTATGTTAAAGTAACAGCCAGCCTCCCCGCCACAACTGTTGGGCGGCTGGCTGTTACTGATGCTACTGGGGTCAGTGGGGACCTGAACACGGTGGGTACCGCAGCTCCTCCCCACCACAGTTGTTCACTCTGGTAAGCTCACCATTACTGTTCGTATTTTATACAGTAAAATGTCATCTCTGAATGTGCAGAGGTCGGTGTTATCATGTCGATATTTTTGCATATGAGCTTGAGGTTGTGTGGGGTAGACAGTTCCAGGAATGGTTGTGGGGTTACGTTAGGAGGGGTGACGTTGCCTACAAACAACGTTACCATATTATTCATCAAGGTTTACTTCATGTTCTGTGTACATGAAGTAAATCCACGCGTCTGTTCAAGTAATGAAATTCTGGGAAAAGTTGATCGAAAAAAATAAGGAATGTTGACAGTATTATATAATTCATAATGACTACTCATGACTGAAAAAAACTGAATTTTACTAAATAAGCCATCTTTTAGGTGGTGATAAAATTTGTATTATGCTACCAAGATCAAGAGGTACCTGCAATTACATTATGTGTGTGTGAGTTTATAATTATCTAAGTGTAGTTGCAGGATGTGAGCTACGCTCGTGGTGTCCCGTCTTCCCCTTCATCTTTGTCATATGACAGAACCCGCTGATAATTTTGGCATCTACCGACATCCCTTAAATTGTTGCAACCTTTTACAACTCTGTTCGCAAAGCAGAACTTTTGCATACCTTTTCGACACTGTTGCTTTCTAAGCTTTAGGCTGTGGCCTCTTATTCCAGAAGTCTCAAGTTTTAATAATCCCACTTTGGTAAATTTTTCGATTCCTGTGAGGGGTTTTATGTTGTGATTATATCTCTTTACCTTCTCTTTCCTCGCTTGTGCTTGTTTTGCACCTCAAGCTCATAGCTCTTGTGGGCTTTTGGTCTGGAAGCCGTTTGGTGGCTTGTCTTTTTACCCTTTATATTTTGTGTATGTATCTTTTTAGATATGGCCACCATACAACTACTGCGAACTCCGATGTCAGTTTCACAAATCTCGTCAAATTTTGTAAAGTATCTCCTTTCATCCATGTATTTAAAATTTATTTTGAAATTATGCAAGTTTAGCATAGGCTTCTCTCACAATGTTTAAAATAAGAAAAAATCCAGGCATCCTTCATTATGGTTTTTAATTGTGTTTATACTGAAACAGGTGAAGTAAGAGAGGCGTCATGGCGTACGGAAGAAGGAGGTCTGGCGGGGCAGTCATGATGGCCTACCCTCGAGGGGCCATAGTCATCCTGGTGTCCTACCTGCTCGAGCGCCTCGTCTACTACGGGCTCTTCGGTGGTGCTGTGTTCTACATGCAACGGATGTTGGGCTTCACCTCCTCCTCGGCCACGACGGTCAAGGCCATCATGGAAGGCCTCGTCTACCTCGCCCCCATTGCCGGCGCCATCCTGGCCGATGTCTATCTGGGCAAGGTGGGTCGGGTGTGTGTGTATACTCCCCTTGTTGTGCTTGCGTGGATTGAGCTTTGGCTCTTTGGTCCGTCTCTCAACCGTCAATCAACTGGTGTAAAGATTGCTGAGCCTGTTGGGCTCTTATCATATCTCCATTTGAAACTGTGTGTGGAGTCATCCTCCACCACACTGCTGCCTAGTGCATTCCATTTTCTAACTACCCGAACACTGAAAAAATTCTTTCTAGTGTCTGTGACTCAATTAGTTAATAAGTTTCCACCTGTGTCCCCTTGCGCGCCCCCTAATGACTCTTCTCATTCACTTTGCATCATCTGCAAACATTGATATGAAGGCGTCTTTTGAATGGGACATTATCAAATGTTATCTGATAGTCAAAGAATATACTGTCTACCCATCCTTCTCTCTCTTATTTCATTTCTGTCTTCTTACTGCAAAACTGCAGTAAATTTGTCAAGCAGGATTTTGCTTTACAAAATCCGTGCTGGTGTTTTGAGACAAAATTTATCTGTTTTAAATATTCGATTAACCTGCTTCCGATCAGTCTCTCTAGTAAGTGGCTGGGGATACTCGTCAGTGATAAGGTTCTATAGTATAACAGTTTCTGCCTTTATAGTATAGAATGCAGAGTCGTACCACATTAGGTATCTTCCAGCAATCAGGATGTTTTCCTGTTTTTGACAAGGAATTAATATTATAGCAAGGGGGGGGGGTTGCACAATTGCTTCAGTTGCCTCTTTTTAGAGTCAATGGGAATATTTCGTCTGGTCTTACAGCTTTCGTCACGTTCAGAAACTGTAATTGCGTCCTTACTTCATCTGGTCGTCATTATAATTTCAGTGAGGCTTTCCTATGGAAGTCCCCATTCGGTTTGGACTCTTAACTGTAGTGGCAAAATCAGGTTCCAGCTTGAATTCTTCTTAAAAGCTGATGTTAAGATTCTCATCATTCGTAGCATTACTTCCTTATGTTTTACAAGTCTGATAACCTGGTTGTTCGCAGTCATCTTCCTCTTGATGTTGCTACACAACAGTTTTGGCTGGGACTTAGCACTGAATTCATGTCATTCTTATACTGTTTCTCTGCCTCTCTCTGGTTTCTGTGTAATCATTTCTGGACTCTGTGTATACATTGTGATTTCCTTCTGCTCTGTGTTCTCTATATTTCTTCCACGTTCTTTTGCTTATTTTCTCAACTTCCAGCCCAACCATTTGTGGTGGACGGTAGAGCGACGGACTCGCTTCATGCAGGTCGGCGTCAATCCCCGACCGTCTAAGTGGTTGGGCACAATTCCCTCCCCCGTCGAAAGGGAACAGGGTGTTGGATGTCTGTGTGGCATTGAGCTGGGGGTTTCACTTTGGTGGAGTGGAAATTGTTTGGCTTGGGGGCTGGTGAAGGGAAGATGGCAGACGAGAGTGACTGAGTTCCAAGGAGAAATGTAGGAAGCGGTATAGGTGGTAGTTGATGCTAAATGGGTGGCAATTGGTGGTTGGTGGGTTGCAATTGATGGGAGAGTGAAATTGGTGCTACTGCGATGGAAGGAGGTTTCTGTGAGTGTTTGTGTAAGGGGTGCATGAGCAGGAAAGTCAGGACCCGGGTTACCATGATATGGGGAACCAGGATCTGAGCATACCAATAAACATTGCCAGCCATGGTTGTGAGAGCACCAAAAGATTGCCGTAAAGAGCAGTCGGGGTAACTGTCAATAAACAACAGCCGGGATTATCAAGGTATACATCAGGTAGGGGTAAGGAATGACGGCATCAGGGAGCGCGCTCAGAATTATAAGGAGAAAGGCAGGCAAGACAAACAAGTGTACGTGTTTGGTCTTTAATCAAGGTAGAATTAAGGTAGCAAATTGCTTCTTATATATCAATACGAACCTGTTTTCGTGGTCGGCGTGTATACTGACGAAGTTGGCCAGGAATAGCCAAGGGGAAGGTCATGTATAATGAGGATTGTGTGTATAGCCTCGTATGTTTACCCCAGACCTATCTGGGGTAGGTCTGACGTAGGATTGACGGCGCTGGAACCAGTCGTATTGGTGTATGCCTTTCCATTGGAGACTTTCAGCGCCGTGGAGAGACCTGCTGCCTGGGTAACAGCTTCTCCCCCTAATCAACTTACCCTGGCTTTGCGCCCTGGTGAGGCCACTCCAGACCAGGCCAACGCCAGTGCGCAAGTCCATATGTACTGAGACTGATGGATGCCTACTACCTTACCTTAAACTCCGGAGCTGGAGCCTCTGGAGCAGTTCGTTGTTGCCTTCAACTTCTTTCTGACAGTTCCTGGGACGACGCTGGAATCAATCGTATTAGCGTTTGCCTTTCCATTGGAGACTTTCGGTGCCGCGGAGAGGGGGACCTGCTGCATGGGTGACAGCTTCTCCCCTGTATCAACCTACTCTGCCTTTGCGCCCTGGAGAGGCCACTCCAGACCGACAACCAGAGCGCAACGCCATAGTCTCTTGAGACTGATAGATGCCTACTACTACTACCTTTCCTTGCGATGATTCCGGGAGTTAAGGTCCCCGCGGTCCGGTCTCTGACCAGGTCTCCTGGTCAGAGACCCCAGGTGAAGATCGTGTGTATTGTGGGTCCTTACCATAATATACTTTGCGTGAAGATCGTGATTCATTGTATTCAGTATATATACTAATGATCTTCGCCTGTTTGCATGTAGTGAGGATTGTGTATAATGAGAATTGTGAATGTTGTATAGTGATGGTCGTGAGTTGTGAGGGTCACAGCTCGGGAGAACTATGTGGGTGTAGTGAAGATTGTCACTGCAGAAAAGCATAACTAGGACCTGCCACTAATGAAGATTACCTTGAGGTGCTTCCGGGGCTTAGCGTCCCCGCGACCCGGTCGTCGACCAGGCCTACTACGCACAGGTAGGTACGCACAGTGAAAACATTCACCCAGGTGTGTATGCGTGTTGATTGTATGTATCATGTGTAATGAACATCAAACATTAGTTTTTTTATTATTATTATTTATTTATACAAGAGTTCTTACATTATTTATTGTACAGCCACTATCACGCGTAGCGTTTCGGACAAGTCCATAATCCTATGTTCCCCGGAATACGACCCGCCAAATCGTTTAACAACCAGGTTCCCATTTTATTGGTGGGTAAAGAGAGGCTACAGTTAATAAGGATTGACGCCAAGTAAATCTTCCCCGGACAAGATACGAATCCAGGACAAAGCGCTCACGGAACGCGTCTTATCCGGTCTTGAGATAAAAGCAAAAGTTAACTTCTGTTTCACTAAGTTGACTTAGTGAAGGTCCTGTTATCTGTATATATCTTCTAAGCTGAACTTCACTCTCGCTCAAGCAACCTCACACTATAATACTCCCCGTACCTCTTCAACACCTCTTAGTCTCTGTCACCTTCCTCATACAGGCTCGCACAGTGTTCCTGATGTGCTGCGGGTACACAGTGGGCGCCGTCATCTTTACCCTTTCTTCGGTCACTCCCATCATGGCCTCCTTCAGCGCTGCCAAGTTCACAGGAGTCTTGGGCATGCTGGCGCTGGGCATCTGCACAGGGCTCATGAAAGCTGTGTACTCCTCCCTCGGGGCCGACCAGTTCAAAGTCCCAGAACAACGGGAGCAACAGAAGAGGTATGTTAAAGTCAGGGAGGTTCATCAGGGTGAATTGGGGATATTGATGGGTGTGGAAGGCTGGGAAGAGGGAGTTCACAGGTTGGTGGGTTTTGTAAAGGAGTTAAAGGGGTCTGTGGTGTGGCTGATATTTGTCTTTGCTATACACGGTAGGAGGTGCAATTAAAAAGTTGCAGCCAAGTTCCCGAACAGACTCGCAGAGGAAAGCGTTAACAAGGACTTAATGCTTGATGATGGAAAACTATAGAAGAAGTGATCATGGCTCCTATTCCATGGTCATATTTAGCGAAAACTGTGTATAAGACGTGTGCATTTTAGTTTGCTTCAATAATACTTTGAAATGGTCAAGTAGTTAGGAAAGACAAAACATTCCTGCTCTCGATGACGTGCTAGATGGAGTTATTAATTCGTTTTTTGCACATAAACCAGAAAACTGGTAAGTTGTCATCTTAGCATTCTCTCAACTTGTCATTTCTGTTGCAGGTTCTTTTACGCCTTCTACTGGATGATCAACGCTGGCGCCTTCGTCGGGCTATTCATAACAGCTCAAATACGAGACTCTGTCCAGTGCTTCGGTGATGACTGCTACTTCCTCTCCTACATTATAATGGCCGGCCTCATGGTTGTCTCCACCGTCATCTTCGCTGCTGGTCAGTCCTCTAGGATAATAATATTTAAACAATTTTTATTATTTGTTGATGTATTTTCAAGATGGCACCATGGACTATTTTAATACAAATTTTGTGACTTAATAAAACGTTTTTGTAAAGCCACAAACATATGTGTGTAATGCTGCAAATTAGTCCCAGATGACACCGTAGCATATTAGTCCCAGATGACACCGTAGCATATTAGTCCCAGATGACACCGTAGCATATTAGTCCCAGATGACACCGTAGCATATTAGTCCCAGATGACACCGTAGCATATTAGTCCCAGATGACACCGTAGCATATTAGTCCCAGATGTCACCGTAGCATATTAGTCCCAGATGACACCATAGCATATTAGTCCCAGATGACACCGTAGCATAATAGTCCCAGATGACACCGTAGCATAATAGTCCCAGATGACACCGTAGCATATTAGTCCCAGATGTCACCGTAGCATATTAGACGCAGTCAGAGAAGGCTGTAAAGTGTAGGAGGCGAACGAGCAGGTAATTAGTCCAACGGTGTGTCCCACTATGCCTTTAATCTCCTTCCTTTTCCTATGTTTTGTTACGGGCTATTCATACCTATGCAACCTCTTGGGTGGCTTAATATTCATCAATCAATCAATTTATGTTTTGTCCCATACAACAGTACTCACTCATGTTTGTTCATTAGGAAAACAGAGTTTAGAACATTCTTCTTAAAAATTTAAGACGGGTATAAATATTCTTGAAAATAATTCGCATACATATGATAATCTTTATTTCATCAATGAGATTTGTAGACTGTCTCTTAATATATAATTGTGCAATACTCTCCCCAGTGTCTCCACTTGACAGCTCAGGTAGTGCACTATTAGTTGGCTCATCTAGTAAGACCTCACACGTCTGGCTTAGGCAAACTTTAGGGGCAGATGGGATGCTTTGGCGGGCTTCTTTGGGACCTCACAAGCATTCATGGGGAACCAGCTGTCAGATCTATGAATTTGACCATTGAGGAAGAGGCACTGATGCCTCCCACAATCACATAGATTTGCGCCTACGTGCCTACGTGATTGTCACACTTGCCTTTTCGTAGGCTTGTCCCTAGCCTGTAGACTTATCCTTATCCATGTCTCCCCTAGCTTGTAGGCTATGGACATGGCGGTCGTTGGGAAATTCAAGATGGGTCTCCTTACCTTCGCTCTCACCGTGCGTAGACAGAAAAGTCATACTGCACACCAAATACAATGGCCAACTCCTTGGCTATTGTTTGCTTCTAAGGCAAGGATGTTTAATTCGGTCTATTTAATCATAACTGGACAGTTAGTTAGTTTATTTCATTTATTATGCACCCTATACCCATCTTGTGGGCAGTAGTGGAAAGGGTTACAGAGGCACATAATGGGTTCAGGGACTGAACCCCACAATTCATTAGCTAAGCAATTTACAGTTTTAATGCACAACGACCCTCGTGATAGCAATGGCCTGATGGTAATGTAGGCTCATCAGAGACCAACATGATAGACCCAAGTCCATACATAATGATTTTAGATCCATGCATATGTGGTTCTGCATGCGTATTGTATACAACCGTAATGCGTATACTCTTGCATTCACAAGCTGATTTCCCTACTGTAGTTCACACAATGTACACCATTAAATCAGCTGTGGCATTAATTCTCTCAGAAAATGGGAAATTCCGCTAGGGCAATGAAGAGGACACGACTTACGACCTTATCATGGCCAAGCCGCATACACTACCAATAGACCACCGTAACTTGTAAAAGTCATTCAACCAGATTTCTGCTGAAATCACAGGAAGTCTGGAGGCCCCTACTGAAGCCAGTCCAAGTTTTACGTAAAAAACACTGGAACACACTGTGTTTCTGAAGTTGAGGCGCAAGGTGTGGCACCACTCTGCCATTCCACCTGAGTGCTTGTGGGTTATACCCAGCCACTTTGACTGGAAGGTCAAGGGTCATGGCCCAATCATGTCAAAGTCTGTACTTCTCTCAACCAGTTTAAAACTTACATAATAAACGCCATGTAACCTACCTTACTCCTAAATGTCAACCCATGTCTACTATTTTAAACAATGCTGTTTGTTGACCAACTTGTATAATTGCTATTTTCTGCCATGTCCCCCCCCCCCCCCCCCCCACTTATTTTTACTCCTTTTTTCAACACAATTTATACTTTAAGCTCAATTATTATTAAGTTTTAGTCTAAGTGTTTCCCGCCCCCCTCACACACCCACCTTGTCCGAAACGCTATGCTTATTAGTGGCTTTAGGTATTGTATGTACTAGCTCTATCTTTAAATGTTTGTAACTTATCTTCAATGTATGTAGATTTACTTGAATAAAAAATCTAAATCTAAATCTAAGGTAGGGCGACGGTCTCGCTTCATGCAGGTCGGCGTTCAATCACCAACCGTCCAAGTGGTTGGGCACCATTCCTTTTACCCGTCCCATCCCAAATCCTTATCCTGACCCTTTCCCAGTGCTATATAGTCGTAATGGCTTGGCGCTTTCCCCCTAATAATTAAAATAAATTAAATTGTGGGTTATACGTAAAATTTGGACTGGCTTCAGTAGGGGCCTCCAGACTTTCTGTGAATTCAGTAGAAATCCGGTTGTATGACTTTTACAAATCAGCGATGGTCTAGTGGTGGAGTATTCGGCTTGGTAATGCCAAGGTCGTAGGTTCGTGACCCTAGTGGATTTTCTCATTGATATACATCACTTCAATGTGATTTCTGTGTGTTTTAATTCTCTCACATCATCTCTATTATCTGTTATGTATTTGTTATATTACAGGTAGGTCGCAGTACAAGGAGGGGCCCCCAGACACAATGATGCTAAAAACAGTTCGCTGCGTTGCATACGCGGTTCGCAAGACCTGGGATAAGAACCGAAAGCCTGTGCAGCACTGGCTTGACCGTGCTCAGGACAAATATGATGTTCAGTTGCTGCTGGACGTGAAGGTGACCTTGCGTGTCCTTCTGCTGTTCTGCACCTTCCCGCTCTTTTGGGTTCTCTTCTACCAGACCTTCACTAGTATGATATTCCTGGCTAAACGTCTCGACGGTATGGTGGGCAGCTATAGGATCCCGCCAGATATGTCTTCCACTGCCAACTCACTGCTCGTTTTAGCTCTCATTCCGCTCTTTGATTTTGTGGTCTACCCCTTGTTGGCCCGCGTTGGCGTCCTCACCAAGACCACATCCCGGATGATCGCGGGGATGTGCTTCACCATCATCGCCTTCCTGGTCTACGCACTGGTGAACATGAGCGTGGAACAGACTTTCATTCCTCCAGAGCAGGCGAGAATCCACGTTTACAACGCACTGCCTTGCCAGATGGTGGTGGAGGTGCCCTTCGTCAAGACCGGTCAGCTGAGTGTGGAGAGCGGAGGCCAGGTGGTTCTGCCTAGCTTGACTGTCACACATGGTGATGAGGTGGAGGCCAAGGTGACAGCCTCCTGCCTCTCCCCAGACATGAGGCAGGTGAGAGTGAGGGTGCTGGATGCCCATGAGACAACACTCCTTGTCACCTCCACTGGCGTGCTGGCTCTCCCTCCCACACTCGAGTACATCAAGGACGAAGATGCCGACACCAAAGTGAGTCCCCGCCCCCAATCATTTCCTCTCAGTTTCATAGCTTTAAAAAGTTAAATGCTAACAATGAGAGCAGACTTTACTAAAAATTCAGCACTAATCAATTCAAGTAACTAGCAACTGGAAAGTGTCTCATAAAGTGTCACCATAACGTCAAGTCAACTGTAAAATACATTAATAAAACACAACAACGGGCGAGTATAATGCTTCACAACACAGTTCAGGCAGAGAATGATAATATCCTAGCAATTATTTTTACTTTTACAAATATTGAAACATTTTCATAATCTGAGATATTTGACAACTTTCTCCATCCTCAAAAATTTATTAAATAAGTTTTTGAATGCTTTTGACTAATAAATAAGAGTTTTTAATTAGTTTTGTTACTATTATTGTTGATAGTCACAAGGCAATCACAACAGCGTGATTTATCAATGATAAAATCACTGGAGCCGAGCAGGGATTGGTCCAGCATCTTAAGATGCTGGTTTATCTTAAGATGCTACATCGTCTAAAGATGCCACTTCATCTTAAGACAATTTCATTAGCAACAAAATCCTTAGAGAACAAAGTAGTGTCTGGATGAATATCTTTTGTAGCATGTTATGGGGGGCCTAGCGCGTGTTTGACATTCACCAAGATGTTGCTTCGATCCCCACTGCTGAAGTGATTTTCTCATTACTGATATTATCATTGTTATTGTTAATATTATTTGATGGTGCCTTAGAAATAAATAATCCGTAAAATTTAGGGCCTGATTTCCTGGTGTTGTTCAGTTGTGTTGGTTCGCCCTGACAGGTGCGAGTGTTGGCGCCTGCGCACAACGAGCTCAACGTGACGCTCACGTACGACACCATCCTCCACAACTTCCAGCTCTTGGAGGGAAAGACGGAGTTCCAGCGCATCAGTCCCCAGGAGTACAAGGTGATGGTGGAAGAGGTGGAAGTTGGAGAGGCTGCTGTGTACCAGGACGGTGTGTACGACATCGTCATCACCACCACCGACGTCTTCCTCTTTCCCATGACGGCCCCTGCAAACGTCCACATGTTGTGGCTCCTTCCCCAGTACGTCCTCATCACCATCGGCGAGGTCCTCTTCTCAGTCTCTGGCATGGACTTTGCTTACTCGCAGGCCCCGATGGCCATGAAGTCTTCACTGCAGGCAGCCAATCTCTTCACAATTACTGTCGGCTTGTGGCTCTTTGCAGGACTAACGAGCCTGAGCTCTGCCACGGGGGCCTTCAAGCACCGACCCTCTCACGAAGCCTTCTTCTATGCTTGTCTCATGTCCGTCAACACAATAATCTTCATCGTGCTGATTAGGAGAAACAAGAAATCTCGCCTGAGGACCCCGGTATGGAGACATACACAAGTGAATCCTGTCTGTGAGCCCATCAACAATTAGCCTCTCACGACAATCTTGTTTTCATAGCCGTCTCCGCACTCGGCGAGTGCTTCGCGAACGCTTTGGCCTGTTTCGTATTCTGGCTGGAGAGGATTGACTGGGCGCCAATCCTTATCTGTAGCTTCTTTAACCAGCAGTGAATGGGTACCTGATTGTTAAAGGATTTGGCGGGTTGTATTCCGGGGAAAAAATTTAGGATTAAGGACTTGCCCGAAACGCTATGCGTGCTAGTGGCTTTACAAAAATGTAAAATATCTTGTATATAAAAAAATGAACGGTCTGTGTAGTCGTATTTCCTGTGACGACGCTCGCAGGTATGGCGTCCCCGGCAGGATTGTCTAATTGTCACTTATGAACGTCGAATTCTCAGTTAATTTGCAAAATTCGTATTTATTGGGCACGTAAGTAGCTGAATCTAAAACAGCAACAAATAACACTTGTAACTTGCACGTCTCCTGTACCAGGTGAGTACAACGGGCTCACCATAACCTGGCTGCTTGGAACTTTTTGTTGTGAGTAGCTGAATCTAAAACAATAACGCTTATAACTTACTCATACCTGTTCCACCTCTTGGACGGCTTAATCTTCATCAATCAATCAATCACATGTAACTTGTAACCTGCTTTTGTTTTTGATAATGTTGACAAGCATCAACGAAACTCACCTCTTAGTGTTTTGATTAAATTGTAAAAGGAATTTTGGAGAGTTAATTTTTCAACTTTCTTCTAAAGTAAAAAAATATGAGACAAGTAGAGACGATTCGGGATAGAATCATGGATCTCGTCCTTTCTGTCCCTGTCCCTTTACAGCCCGTTGCCGTCGTGAGGGGGCCTTCGTGGGCGGCTGTCGGAGTGTGATGCTCCATGGGACAGTCCTCTGTCATGTTGAAGCCTTATGCTCCTACTGCCGTCTTCACAAATTGTGCTAGATGCTTTTTCCTCTTACTTATGTTTTATGTTTCATGCACCCATGGAGGATGCAGATCGTCTTTTCGGGTGTCTTATCGTCTTGGGGGGGGGGGGGTGCCAAAAAGACTTTTCGGGTGTCCTATGCTCTAACTGTGGCTCCATGGTGGGTATGGGGGCTTATTCGTGGATAAAATTATTACCCGTTCATTTATATGACGACATCTGACCCTCTTTTAACATCCCAGACTCGTGGGGTGAGCGACCTGGCCCCCCGTGTCGGACTGTGATGGAAGGCCGGGCTCTGCACATGTAGCCCGGCCTACATACTACCTATATTCATAAGAAATATGACCATTGAGCGCTATTTCTGATAGGAATTCAAGGTGATTGCAAGTATTTGGAGTTTTAGATTACGACTTTTTACACCGAAAATATGCAAATTAGTAAAAATTGCTATTGGTTAGGTTTTGCCCAAATCCCCTTGCAGTTTTTTTTTAAATACGGAAATATTACTATTGAGCATTATTTCTGAGCAGAATTCAGATTGATTACACGAATTTGGAGTTTTATATTGCTACTTTTTATACCGAAAATATGGAAATTAGTTCAAACGGCGATTGGTCAGATTTTTCACAAATCTACTCCCAGTTTTCAAAATACGATGCCTATCGGAAATATGACTCTTGAGCGTTATTTTTGAGCTATACTGAGCTTACAAGATTGTTGTTGTTTTACATTTAGCTACTTAGAACGAAATGTCCATGTAGCACAGGCTATGGTGAACGCGTAATCGAGTTTGGTTATTTGCGATAACCTTGTTACTGTGACACTGTTACGACCCTGGGTTCCTTAGTTTGAAACCAGAGGTCAAATTGAGCTCTAAATAATTTACGTTTCATTATTTGACAGAATTGCTGATGCGCGTTTGTTCCTATCTTCCTTGCCAGACGTAAGACGAATCTTGTTTCTCACAGAGCATTCAGACTCTTGAGCTTGTTGTGGATTAATTATATCATTGAACTAATTATCAACTATTCTTAGAACTAGTAAAGTAACGAAGGCCGGTGAAGACTTGTATTGTTTGTAGCTGCACGATCAGTTAGGTTATCTTCCCGGCAACAACAACAACAACAACTGGGGAGCTCGGAGACGGAACGCCTGGGGTGCGCTCTTCTCTGGTCTGGCTGTGGTGTGACAACATCTTCCTGTGGGGCTCTGCCTTCATTCTCCTCCTCCTTCCTCCTTTACCTTACCTTAAGCTCCCACAACAGCTAAAATAAGTATCCTCCTATGTAACCGTGCTACTAGATAGGCTTATGTGACTTGTATAGTGATTGTGTAGTATAAGCCAGTGTTTTGGGCATCCCTAAGTGTTTGTGTTGTGATAGGGTACCACGTGGGGCTCACTACCCCAAGCTGCTTTAAGCTTTAGAGTTCTTTACAAGTAGACTTTACCCTAGCTTGTCCTAATTGTAAAACCTTGTATCCTGCTTATGTGGACATAAGATAGTGTGGTAAAGTAGTTATTGTTATTGTTGTTAATGTATATGGGGGTTGTTAAGAGGGTTTAATAAATAAGTTAGTTTTTAAATGAGTATCCATTCTTCCTGTGTATGGGATCAATGATCAATTTCTAGGCTGACATTTTCGTGAAGCCACTAAATTAATATTGTTTATGTTCTTATTGGGGGCCGGCCGGGCCTATCTGATCTCCACTAATTTTGATACATCCTGATTCTAGCTGTTGGCCCTTCTCCTTAATACTCTATACCCCCCATAACAGTAAGCAAATTTGTAACAGACAGCCTTACAAGATGTTTGTTGTTGTTGTTATAGATTCAGCTACTCAGAACTAGTTCCAAGAAGCACGAGCTATGGGGAGCCCGTAGTGGACTTACTTGGCACTGGAGTGGGGCAAGTAGCACGGGCTATGGTGAGCCCGTAGCGGACTTACCTGGCACTGGAGTGGGGCAAGTAGCACGGGCTATGGTCAGCCCGTAGCGGACTTACCTGGCACTGGAGCGGTGCCCTGCTCTGTGACGTACAAGAAGAAATCTAGACATTTATTAATGTGGATACACCCCACTCTACGATTCACCAAAATTAAGCCCCTTAATCGTAGGGAGTGGCGAAGGGTAGGGTGAGGTGATTGTTGCCTGACTCCGGCTTTTAGCTGTCCGCTAGGTCTTACATGTTCCCTCCGGATCAGTGGAGGACCATCGAACAGTTGTATGCTCGAAATAGAATTCATCTGGATGTTGATTACTGGTGTCAGCTACCGAATGAACACCTCCTTATGTATACGAAGCCTCCTACGATCGTCGGTGCGTGTGATTACTGTCGTATCTTTCGCTATGTCTTGGGCATAGTGAATGATATGACAGTAATCTTTCACCGAACATACAGCCCCGCTCCTGTGCCAGGCAAGTCCACTACGGGCTCACCATAGCCCGTGGTACTTGGAACTTTTTGTTCCCAGTAGCTGAATCTAAAACAACAACGCCAATGAATAATCATCAGTCTAATGATGAATAAGGATGAACCCAACTAGCCAAGTCAGCAACAAGAAAAATGCGGCTGTCTTTTTAAGGATCTGAAAAACAGTATAGATAGAGAGAGAGCTTGGTACAAAAGGATTAAAGGAGACGTTGAGTGTAACCTTGGATTGTCAATGAGCAATCTGAGAGCAATAGTACACCAAGAACTTCAACAAGATCTTGTAGATCTGAGGCAAAGTGAATCCGACACCAGTTATTCCATCTATCATCACACTATCATGCAAGAGGAGCCACACATCTCTGGTTCATCCAATAAAATCAGAAGACTTCTAGATGTTTCTACTGCTCGGCTTTGACTTTGTTACAAGTATCTCTGGGAATTCTCATTGTCGGCTGATTTAGACCTGACCAAACGTAAACTGTCAACAAAATTATTCGGACACTCTCCGTCACTATGTGATGGAGTGCAAAAAGATACATAAATTCAGGGACAATTCTATAACCAATGTTCCAACAATGTGTAAATATTTCATTTAAAATGATCTGCTACCAGAAATTTTAGCCAAATATCCCCAGTATGCAAACAGTAGGTAGTATCTAAGTGATTGTAACCTCTCCACCGCTACCCACTGGATGGGGGCGGTGTGTAGGTCAAACATATCAATTGTGACACTAGCTCTCCACATATGTCAGTTGCTTAATTTATAAATTGTATTTGTGGTCGATCTGAAACCCATTTATGATGTGACGATTTATACTGAATTTTGTAACTAGCTCATCAAGATTGTAACTTGCTTAGCTAAATGAATTGTGGGGTTCAGTCCCTGAGCCCATTATGTGTCTCTGTAACCCTTTCCAATACCTTCCACAAGATGAGTATGGGGTGCATAATTGTTACGGACCCGAGCCGAGTGTCGTAGCACGGAGCAGTGACGTCCATGCCATCTGTGAGTCAGCTCCCGAAACCCCCTCCAAATGGACAACGCCATCTAGCGAGGGCGGGATATACCGGCCACAGGGGCTGGTTTCCCGTCTTAATCAGCTCGTAACGTAGCCGTTGCTGACCTCTGGTGAGGTGACGCTTAGACAGCAACGCCATCTATGGAGTGGATAGGTGGGCGTTTGTGTCTAAGCCTGTAAATGAGGTGCCCTAGGGTGTCCCTAGTACTGATGACGTGTCTGATTACAGAGTCGACCTGGGACTGCTGGATTGGACGATGGGCAGTCTACCCAAGGCAGCCATAGTATCTTCACGTGTTTGCTGCAGAAGCTGTGAGTCACCCCCCCCCCCCCCCGGATTTGTGGTTGGATTTGGATTGAAGGCCTCCACGACGGTGCACCCAGTGGGACTGTGATTTGGCTGGCCTGTGGCCTGGGTAGATTCGCCTAGGGAATCGAAGGATTCATCATGAGGCCACAAGAAGAGAACCAGGGCTACTCGTCTTGAGCACCGTAGAGCATCCTGCGTCTTCAGAGGAAGACCAGTTAATGTACATGAAAGTGTAGTTATAGCCCCAGCGAGTGTTTATATATTTATTTATTGGTGGTTGTGAATATATATTTAATTTAGTGCGTTTGTATCCCTTCCCCTTTAATTTACTTGCGATACGGAACACACCCCTTGAAAGCCACTACTAAATTGGGGCCGGATACCCAAACTCTAATAACATCAGAGAAGAACCCCAGTTGCGACCCAATAGGGCCGTAACAATAATAAATGAACAAAACTAAACGCTCGTGACTATTTAGGTCAAAGATATTTAATCAAATCACATTTTTAGTGCTGCATGAGCATCATTTGCGTGTGCACGTGCACAGGCGCATTTGTGTGCTGTGTTTTGCCGTTATTTTGTCATAAAATACTACAGTTTCTAAATATCACTTTCAAATTGTAAATCATTTGCTAAATATCTTTAACAACTCCTATAGGTAAACTAACTTTCTGTTTAGTTTTAAGTATTACCCAATTATACATGTAAATAAATATCCAAATTATGTTTACATCAGCCCATCCTCCTGTTTTGATAGTACTGTTGTTGTTGATATAGGGGCGATGACGATCGAGGACTCGGATGCGCCCCAGCTGCACGATACCAGAAAAGTGCGGAGAGGGATGGTAACCCTAAAGTCTCTACTGTTGACAGACGTGTCCAATAAAGTGAAAGGTATAGAGAAGGTTGCCATAATGGACGTCCTCATCTTCTGCAGCCGCTCTATCAAGGAGAATGGGAACCGTGAGGCAAGGAATATGCAGCCTACAGACAGCACTGTAGTCTGACGTGCACTGTGAAACCGTGGGCAATGGAGAAATAGATGTTCCACAGTATCCTCCTGGTTCGAACATCACTGACAGTAGGGGGAATCCACCAACTTAAAGACGATGGAGATGCGCACCCAGAGAGGTTTACCTTATCCGAAGGCGAGTAAGGGTCATGTCAAGAAGATGCGTCTGTTGACGGGCCTGAGGACGGGGAGAGGCACTCTATCGGAGGCAACCCAGAGAAAACATAAGGACAGTCAACATCTCCTCCACCCAAGCCGTGAGGCAGGCTGCTTGAAGATGTTACAGTCTTTTTTAGATCCAGAAGTACCTGTGTAACTTCATGCATGGTAAGCATACACCAATCCCCTACTTCATCTACCTTCTCATTGCCATGAAACCCGGCATAAGATGGAAACCAGTGCAGAGACTGACCAACCCGGGAAACCTGAGTAAGACAGCAATTTCCCACGGATCTGTGCCACCGTATGATGGTGGACCGGCGCACGCTGAAATGATATCAGACACAGGGCTGGAAGACAGTCCACGTAGAAGACAACCAATGAGGGCCCGGAAACGTGATGGAGGCGTCTTAATACGAGCAAAATTGCGAAGTTCCCCAGCCAGGCACGAATGATCAGGAGAAAACTTCCATGTCTGATACAAGGAAAAAGGAGCGTAGAAAGCAGCCGCCGAGGTTGTCGGCAACTGATTAACATGGGACCCATCTGTGTAAACCTTCAGGTATCCTTGGTATAAAGCACGCAGGTCAGGGAATATCGAAGGGTCTAGACCCTCTAAATCCTTCTTCCGGCAAGGAGGCATGAAAACGTTCACCGAAACACTGATAACCAAACCAGGGACGGGTTCTGGGACTGGAACGGAAAACTCTGAATAAGCGTCAAAGGCTCAGACTACGAAAGCCAGATGACGGCGCCTGAAACGTCCCGCCGGCACATCCCACAAGTGTTCATCGGACTGCAAGCGAGTAAGCAAAAGTGCAGCTGGGAGACGCACTATCCGTTGGAGTCGTCGACAAAGGACTAGAAGGCGTCCAAATCGCAGTGGCCAAACTCCCGACTTTGCATGGAGAGGCATAGGCAAGGAGGGCATAACCCCAAGCGCAGAGCGAAGGGCACCATTTTGGAAAGAATAAAGCTGCGCTATGACCGATGGAGCCGCCGAACCATAACCTTTAATCTCATACATGATCCTACTACATAGGAAGGCCTTATAGAGAACTAAGAGAGAGGGACACCCGCGAAACCCCCCATGCCATCCCGGAACGCCGCTTCATGATGGTGATGTGGTGCAGATAGGAGCCCGCCCCCCCCCTCCCCCAAGGAAGCTACGTGACGCTTTTACGATAGCCGAGGGCCATCAACAACCACTCCTAGCCACCTGTGATCCGTGGCGACCGGGAGACGACGACCCCCGATAGTCACCACCAGTTGAGCCTGTAAGCAGGTCCAGGTCCAGGTCCACCTGCAAGTCTTCTTCAGACTGATTGAGAGCCTCTTCCCCATCACATTTGCAGAGAGCGCATACTCCGCCTGCCGCAGGAAACTGCGCCTCCAGAAGAATGGCACCATCTCCACAAGCCTGTAAGTCATCTGCCTAACCTAAAACCTGTGCACTACAGAAAACTGGAAGATCAGAGAGAATGATGGAGAATGGGAGTGGGGTGAGTATCGCTCCGTGGGGAACACTATGGGTGACCGGGCAGGACGAAGGGACGACACCACCCATCGCCACTCCAAAAGACGACACTCTAGATAGTTTTGAAATCATCTTATTGCGGAACCTGAGAGTCCTAGTCGAGCCAAGCCCTGAAGGACAGCAGTGTGTGATGCAGAGTCAGACGCACTCTGGATGTCAAAGAAAGCTGCAAGAAGCAGCCTCCTCCGGCGATTATTGCCCCATATTCAATGTTCCATGCTGAGAAGACAGTACATGGTGCTCCTTCTCGCTCGAAACCCACTGTTTTAATAATACTAATAGTAACGATGTGGACCATCATACATATATTGACGTAATGGACAATTATAAAGTAGAATTTGGTACTATTGAATTTGGACAAATCGGGAAAGGTTTTGTATATATTTTGCTAATAAAACCTAACCACCCTAGGCCTAATACACGCTATTTAAAGCCTAACAAGGCCTTTAAGGCCTCCCCCTGTTTCAACCAAGTAACAAAGTGCTATATTAGTCCTAAGAATATTTAAGTTTGGTTTTAGCTTGATTTTTTCCAGGCTCAATAAAGGTATTAGTACCAAATTCTCTCTAATTGTCCTTTACGTCAATATATGTACGACAGTCCATATAATTACGAGAGGTACTATCTAAACAGGAGGATGGGCAGGTTTACATTGTGCCCAAAACTGTGTATTAGTGACTTTTATAATGTACAGTGTTTACCAACGAGTTCTCAACTGTATCATGTATAAAATTTATGTGTTTTTCTATCAATATAAATTATTTTTATGATTATTATTATTAAGCTGACGGGAGAAATGTGGTGATTGGAATAGTTTTCTGTCACATACGTGAATGACAGAGAATAGGATATTACAAACTTCATCAAATCTGTAGATGATATTAATATCTATGTTAAAGTAACAGCCAGCCTCCCCACCACAACTGTTGGGCGGCTGGCTGTTACTGATGCTACTGGGGTCAGTGTGGACCTGAACACGGTGGGTACCGCAGCTCCTCCCCACCACAGTTGTTCACTCTGGTAAGCTCACCATTACTGTTCGTATTTTATACAGTAACATGTCATCTCTGAATGTGCAGAGGTCGTTGTTATCATGTCGATATTTTTGCATATGAGCTTGAGGTTGTATAGGCATCCCTTAAATTGTTGCAACCTTCTACAACTCTGTTCGCAAAGCAGAACTTTTGCATACCTTTTCGACACTGTTGCTTTCTAAGCTTTAGTCTGTGGCCTCTTATTCCAGAAGTCTCAAGTTTTAATAATCCCACTTTGGTAAATTTTTCGATTCCTGTGAGGGGATTTTATGTTGTGATTATATCTCTTTACCTTCTCATTCCTGGCTTGTGCCTGTTTTGCGCCTCAAGCTCATAGCTCTTGTGGGCTTTTGGTCTGGAAGCCGTTTGGTGGCTTGTCTTTTTACCCTTTATATTTTGTGTATGTATCTTTTTAGATATGGCCACCATACAACTACTGCGAACTCCGATGTCAGTTTCACAAATCTCGTGAATTTTTGCAAAGTATCCCCTTTCATCCATGTATTTAAAAGTTATTTTGAAATTATGCAAGTTTAGCATAGGCTTCTCTCACAATGTTTAAAATAAGAAAAAATCCAGGCATCCTTCATTATGGTTTTTAATTGTGTTTATACTGAAACAGGTGAAGTAAGAGAGGCGTCATGGCGTATGGAAGGAGGTCTGGCAGGGCGGTCATGATGGCCTACCCTCGAGGGGCCATAGTCATCCTGGTGTCCTACCTGCTCGAGCGCCTCGTCTACTACGGGCTCTTCGGCGGTGCTGTGTTCTACATGCAGCGGATGTTGGGTTTCACCTCCTCCTCGGCCACGACGGTCACGGCCATCATGGAAGGCCTCGTCTATCTCGCGCCCATTGCCAGCGCCATCCTGGCCGATGTCTATCTGGGCAAGGTGGGTCGGGTGTGTGTGTATACTCCCCGTGTTGTGCTTGCGTGGATTGAGCTTTGGCTCTTTGGTCCGTCTCTCAACCGTCAATCAACTGGTGTAAAGATTGCTGAGCCTGTTGGGCTCTTATCATATCTACATTTGAAACTGTGTGTGGAGTCATCCTCCACCACACTGCTGCCTAGTGCATTCCATTTTCTAACTACCCGGACACTGAAAAAATTCTTTCTAGTGTTTGTGACTCAATTAGTTAATAAGTTTCCACCTGTGTCCCTCTGCGCGCCCTCTAATGATTCTCCTCATTCACTTTGCATCATCTGCAAACATTGATATGAAGGCGTCTCTTGTATGGGACATTATCAAATGTTTTCTGATAATCAAAGAATATACAGTATACCCAACCTTCTCTCTCTTATTTCATTTCTGTCTCCTTACTGCAGAACTGCAGCAAATTTGTCAAGCAGGATTTAGCTTTACAAAATCCGTGCTGGTGGTTTGAGACAAAATTTATCTGTTTTAAATGTTCGATTAACCTGCTTCCGATCAGTCTCTCTAGTAAGTGGCTGGGGATACTCGTCAGTGATAAGGTTCTATAGTATAACGGTTTCTGCCTTTATAGTATAGAATGCAGAGTCGTACCACATTAGGTATCTTCCAGCAATCAGGATGTTTTCCTGTTTTTGACAAAGAATTAATATTATAGCAAGGGGGGGGGGTGTTGCACAATTGCTTCAGTTGCCTCTTTTTAGAGTCAATGGGAATATTTCGTCTGGTCTTACAGCTTTCGTCACGTTCAGAAACTGTAATTGCGTCCTTACTTCATCTGGTCGTCATTATAATTTCAGTGAGGCTTTCCTCTGGAAGTCCCCATTCGGTTTGGACTCTTAACTGTAGTGGCAAAATCAGGTTCCAGCTTGAATACTTCTTAAAAACTGATGTTAAGTTTCTCATCATTCGTAGCATTACTTCCTTATGTTTTACAAGTCTGATAACCTGGTTGTTCGCAGTCATCTTCCTCTTGATGTTGCTACACAACAGTTTTGGCTGGGACTTAGCACTGAATTCATAGTCATTCTTATACTGTTTCTCTGCCTCTCTCTGGTTTCTGTGTAATCATTTCTGGACTCTGTGTATACATTGTGATTTCCTTCTGCTCTGTGTTCTCTATATTTCTTCCACGTTCTTTTGCTTATTTTCTCAACTTCCAGCCCAACCATTTGTGGTGGACGGTAGAGCGACGGACTCGCTTCATGCAGGTCGGCGTCAATCCCCGACCGTCTAAGTGGTTGGGCACAATTCCCTCCCCCGTCCCATCTCAAATCCTTATCCTGACCCCTTCCAAGTGCTATATAGGTTATATTGTCTTATCACTTTCTCCTGGTAATTACCTTACCTTTTCTTTACTTCCCAAACACTGCCACTTTAACCATCGGGTAATGTTCGTCGTGCTTCCTTTAACCCTTAGTGGTGGTATAAATCTTTCTTCAGCTTCTTTGAGTTTGTTCGTTACGTAGTCCATCATGTCGTGTTGATTTTCCTCTGAGGTCTCCTCATTTATTCCCTCCAGGAATTCTCTGATCTTATGTATTCAAAGACTAAGACATAGTGGTCGCTTATTGGCGTTTTATGGCCAATGTTTTTAATGTCATCTCACTCTGTGTGAAGACCAGGTCTAATGTAGCTGGTTTGTCACCACCTCTTCTTGTTTACTTCCTGACATATTACACTAAGAATTTTATCTCAACCACTTCTACAAGCTTTGCACTCTGTCTTATCTCCTACTTTTGGGCCCATTGTTTCTCAGTCAGTTTGGCCATGACTGAAGTCTCCTGTTACTATATTCTATATAGTCTCTATGAAGTCTCCTGTTACTATATTCTATACTACACATTCTAAACATATCAAAAAAAGTTTCAAAAACTGTGGGCATTCTTTCTAAGATCAGATATTATGTACCACGCCCTGCCCTGGTGACTCTCTATTACTCCCTTATCTATCCATATCTCAACTATGGTATTTGTGCTTGGGGCTCTACTACCCAAAATCACTTACGTCCTCTAATTACTCAACACAAAGCTGCTATTAGGACAATATCCAATTCTGGCCCCAGACATCACTCGGTACCCCTACTCAAATCTCTGAATATGTTAGACATTAAGTCACTGCACATTCTCTCATGTGTATTATACATATATGAAACGCTAAACTATAATGCCAATCCTGATCTCAAAAGCTTCATAGAAGGTTGTAACAGAACCCATGAGCACCACACCAGAAATAAATACAGTTTTGATATTCCTAGAGTACGACTAAATCAAACCAGAAATGCTCTACAAATCAAGGGGCCCAGAATGTGGAATGACCTTCCCAACCATGTTAAAGACTGTACCTCTCTCAACCAGTTTAAGTTAAAAACGAAGCTATACCTAATAAATTCCATGTAACCCACCTTACCACCCTGTTGTCAACCCATGTATATTTTTTGTTTTTTTGTTTTTCAAATCAACGCTGTTTGAATGTAATTTTCTGTAATAATTTGTAATTGTATTTGTGCTGCTTTTTCAACAATGTTCCCCCCTCTTTTACCTCTATTTTTTATATGTACTCATCACATCTTTTCTTTTTACCCATTAGTTTTAAGCTGTAGTCATTAATGTTTTTCCTGCCCGAAACGCTTTGCGTAATAGTGGCTTTAGGCATTGTATGTACTAGCTCTATCTATAAAGCCAACAAACTTTGTAAATCTCTTTATGTATGTACCTTACCTAAATAAAGATTATTATTATTATTATTATATATAAGTTTCACTTTCAGTGTATGGGCTACCACCCTTTGGTATTCTTACCTCAGTCTTCTGTTGTTCTTTGAAGGGTTGTAGATTACAGCCACAACCTCTTTCTCAATATCCAATTAAATTATTCGCATGATGCAGTTCTTGTAGTTGTTTGCCACCTCTAAACAAACCCCTTCAGAGATCCGGTTTATTTTTACCAACAGTGCCACACCTGTCTTCTCTCTGAAGTCTTTCCTCTCTCATTACCTAGTGTTTCATTGGGAATATTGCATTTCAGTACTAATCATAGCAGTTAGTTTGGTCTCCATCAGAGTTTCCATCCTCAGTCCTTTCTTTGAGTTCATCTGCTTTATTTGATAGTCCATCAACATTGGTCTACCAGATCTTCAGAGTTTGCACTGGTGTCCTGTCCTCTGGGCAGTTAGTTTCCAGTCTGAGTATGGGGCTTAGGTTAGGTTAGGGTAGGTTTGGTTATGTTCAGTTGAGTTCGTAGGTAGGGTAGGTATCATAGGAAGGTACATTTGGGATGTGAAAGGGAACAGGGTGTTGGATGTCTGTGTGGCATTGAGCTGGGGGTTTCACTTTGGTGGAGAGGAAATTGTTTGGCTTGGGGGCTGGTGAAGGGAAGATGGCAGACGAGAGTGACTGAGTTCCAAGGAGAAATGTAGGAAGCGGTATAGGTGGTAGTTGATGCTAAATGGGTGGCAATTGGTGGTTGGTGGGTTGCAATTGATGGGAGAGGGAAATTGGTGCTACTGCGATGGAAGGAGGTTTCTGTGAGTGTTTGTGTAAGGGGTGCATGAGCAGGAATGTCAGGACCCGGGTTACCATGATATGGGGAACCAGGATCTGGGCATACCAATAAACATTGCCAGCCATGGTTGTGAGAGCACCAAAAGATTGCCGTAAAGAGCAGTCGGGGTAACTGTCAATAAACAACAGCCGGGATTATCAAGGTATACATCAGGTAGGGGTAAGGAATGACGGCATCAGGGAGCGCGCTCAGAATTATAAGGAGAAAGGCAGGCAAGAAAAACAAGTGTACGTGTTTGGTCTTTAATCAAGGTAGAATTAAGGTAGCAAATTGCATCTTATATATCAATACGAACCTGTTTTCGTGGTCGGCGTGTATACTGACGAAGTTGGCCAGGCGTAGCCAAGGGGAAGGTCATGTATAATGAGGATTGTGTGTATAGCCTCGTATGTTTATCCCAGACCTATCTGGGGGTAGGTCTGACGTAGGATTGACGGCGCTGGAACCAATCGTATTGGTGTATGCCTTTCCATTGGAGACTTTCAGCGCCGTGGAGAGACCTGCTGCCTGGGTAACAGCTTCTCCCCCTAATCAACTTACCCTGGCTATGTGCCCTGGTGAGGCCACTCCAGACCAGGCCGACGCCAGTGCGCAAGTCCATAGTGTACTGAGACTGATGGATGCCTACTACCTTACCTTAAACTCCGGAGCTGGAGCCTCTGGAGCAGTTCGTTGTTGCCTTCAACTTCATTCTGACAGTTCCTGCGACGACGCTGGAATCAATCGTATTAGCGTTTGCCTTTCCATTGGAGACTTTCGGTGCCGCGGAGAGGGGGACCTGCTGCATGGGTGACAGCTTCTCCCCTGTATCAACCTACTCTGCCTTTGCGCCCTGGAGAGGCCACTCCAGACCGACAACCAGAACGTAACGCCATAGTCTCTTGAGACTGATAGATGCCTACTACTACTACTACTACCTTTCCTTGCGATGATTCCGGGAGTTAAGGTCCCCGCGGTCCGGTCTCTGACCAGGTCTCCTGGTCAGAGACCCCAGGTGAAGATCGTGTGTATTGTGGATCCTTACCATAATATACTTTGCGTGAAGATCGTGTACATATGATTCATTGTATTCAGTATATATACTGATGATCTTCGCCTGTTTGCATGTAGTGAGGATTGTGTATAATGAGAATTGTGAATGTTGTATAGTGATGGTCGTGAGCTGTGAGGGCCACAGCTCGGGAGAACTATGTGTGTATAGTGAAGATTGTCACTGCAGACAAGCATAACTAGGACCTGCCACTAGTGAAGGTACGCACAGTGAAAACATTCACCCAGGTGTGTATGCGTGTTGATTGTATGTATCATGTGTAATGAACATCAAACATTAGTTTTTTATTATTATTATTTATTTATACAAGAGTTCTTACATTATTTATTGTAGAGCCACTATCACGCGTAGCGTTTCGTACAAGTCCATAATCCTGTGTTCCCCGGAATACGACCCGCCAAATCGTTTAATAACCAGGTTCCCATTTTATTGGTGGGTAAAGAGAGGCTACAGTTAATAAGGATTGACGCCAAGTAAATCTTCCCCGGACAAGATACGAATCCAGGACAAAGCGCTCGCGGAACGCGTCTTATCCGGTCTTGAGATAAAAGCAAAAGTTAACTTCTGTTTCACTAAGTTGACTTAGTGAAGGTCCTGTTATCTGTATATATCTTCTAAGCTGAACTTCACTCTCACTCAAGCAACCTCACACTATAATACTCCCCGTACCTCTTCAACACCTCTTAGTCTCTGTCACCTTCCTCATACAGGCTCGCACAGTGTTCCTGATGTGCTGCGGGTACACAGTGGGCGCCGTCATCTTTACCCTTTCTTCGGTCACTCCCATCATGGCCTCCTTCAGCGCCGCCAAATTTACAGGAGTCTTGGGCATGCTGGCGCTGGGCATCTGCACAGGGCTCATGAAAGCTGTGTATTCCTCCCTCGGGGCCGACCAGTTCAAAGTCCCAGAACAACGGGATCAACAGAAGAGGTATGTTAAAGTGGGAGAGGTTCATCAGGAGGTGAATTGGGGATATTGATGGGTGTGGAAGGCTGGGAAGAGGGAGTTCACAGGTTGGTGGGTTTTGTAAAGGAGTTAGATGGGTTTGTGGTGTGGCTGATATTTGTCCTTGCTATACACGGTAGGAAGTGCAATTAAAAAGTTGCAGCCAAGTTCCCGAACAGACTCGCAGAGGAAAGCGTTCACAAGGACTTAATGCTTTATGATGGAAAACTATGGAAGAAGGATCATGGCTCCTATTCCATGGTCATATTTAGCGAAATCTGTGTATAAGACGTGTACATTTTAGTTTGCTTCAATAATACTTTGTAATTTTGTTGAAATGGTCAAGTAGTTATGAAAGAAAAAACAATCCTGCTCTTGATGACGTGTTAGATGGAGTTATTAATTCGTTTTTTTGCACATAAACCAGAAAACTGGTAAGTTGTCATCTTAGTATTCTCTCAACTTGTCATTTCTGTTGCAGGTTCTTTTACGCCTTCTACTGGATGATCAACGCTGGCGCCTTCGTCGGGCTATTCATAACAGCTCAAATACGAGACTCTGTCCAGTGCTTCGGTGATGACTGCTACTTCCTCTCCTACATTATAATGGCCGGCCTCATGGTTGTCTCCACCGTCATCTTCGCTGCTGGTCAGTCCACTAGGATAATAATCTTTAAACAATTTTTATTATTTATTGATGTATTTTCAAGATGGCACCATGGACTATTTTATTACAAATTTTGTGACTAAATAAAACGTTTCTGTAAAGCCACAAACATATGTGTGTAATGCTGCAAATTAGTTCCAGATGACACCGTAGCATATTAGTCCCAGATGACACCGTAGCATATTAGTCCCAGATGTCACCATAGCATATTAGTCCCAGATGACACCGTAGCATATTAGTCCCAGATGACACCGTAGCATATTAGTCCCAGATGACACCGTAGCATATTAGTCCCGGATGACACCGTAGCATATTAGTCCCAGATGACACTGTAGCATATTAGTCCCAGATGACACCGTAGCATATTAGTCCCAGATGACACCGTAGCATATTAGAGGCAGTCAGAGAAGCCTGTAAAGTGTAGAAGGCGAGCGAGCAGGTAATTAGTCCAACGGTGTGTCCCACTATGCCTTTAATCTCCTTCCTTTTCCTATGTTTTGTTACGGGCTATTCATACCCATGCAACCTCTTGGGTGGCTTAATCTTCATCAATCAATCAATTTATGTTTTGTCCCATACAACAGTACTCACTCATGTTTCTTCATTAGGAAAACAGAGTTTAGAACATTCTTCTTAAAAACTTAAGACGGGTATATATATTCTTGAAGATAATTCGTATACATATGATAATCTTTATTTCATCAACGAGACTTGTAGACTGTCTCTTGATATATAATTGTGCAATACTCTCCCCAGTGTCTCCACTTGACAGCTCAGGTAGTGCACCATTAGTTGGCTCATCTAGTAAGACCTCACACGTCTGGCTTAGACAAACTTTAGGGGCAGAAGGGATGCTTTGCGGGGCTTTTATGGGACCCCACAAGCATTCATGGGGAACCAGCTGTCAGATCTATGAATTTGACCATTGAGGAAGAGGCACTGATGCCTCCCACAATCACGTAGATTTGCGCCTACGTGATTGTCCCACTTGCCCTTTCGTAGGCTTGTCCCTAGCCTGTAGCCTTATCCTTATCCATGTCCCCCCTAGCTTGTAGGCTTGAGACATGGCGGTCGTTGGGAAATTCAAGATGGGTCTCCTTACCTTCGCTCTCACCGTGCGTAGACAGAAAAGTCATACTGAACACCAAATACAATGGCCAACTCCTTGACTATTGATTGCTTCTAAGACAAGGGTGTTTAATTAGGCCTAATTATCGTAACTGGACAGTTAGTTACTTTATTTCATTTGTTATGCACCCTATACCCATCTTGTGGGCAGTAGTGGAAAGGGTTACAGAGGCACATAATGGGTTCAGGGACTGAACCCCACAATTCATTTAGCTAAGCAAGTTACAGTTTTAATGCACAACGACCCTCGTGATAGCAATGGCCTGATGGTAATGTAGGCTCATCAGAGACCCAAAATGATAGACTCAAGTCCATACATAATGATTTTAGATCCATGCATATGTGGTTCTGCATGCGTATTGTATACAACAGTAATGCGTATACTCTTGCATTCACAAGCTGATTTCCCTACTGTAGTTCACACAATGTACACCATTAAATCAGCTGTGGCATTAATTCTCTCAGAAAATGGGAAATTCCACTAGGGCAACGAGGAGGACACGAACTTACGACCTTATCATGGCCAAGCCGCATACACTACAATTGACCACCGTAACTTGTAAAAGTCATACAACCGGATTTCTACTGAAATCACAGGAAGTCTGGAGGCCCCTATTGAAGCCAGTCCAAGTTTTACGTAAAAAACACAGGAACACGTTGTGTGTTTCTGAAGTTGAGGCGTAAGGTGTGGCACCACTCTGCCATTCCACCTGAGTGCTTGTGGGTTATACCCCAGCCACTTTGACTGGAAGGTCAAGGGTCATGGCCCAATCATGTCAAAGTCTGTACCTCTCTCAACCAGTTTAAAACTTACATAATAAACGCCATGTAACTTACCTTACTCCTAAATGTCAACCCATCTTTCCTATTTTAAACAATGCTGTTTGTTGACCAACTTGATTAATTGCTATTTTCTGCATTATTTCCCCCCCCCCCCCCAGTTATTTTTACTCCTTTTTTCAACACAATTTATACTTTAAGCTCAATTATTATTAAGTTTTAGTCTAAGTGTTCCCCCCCCCCCCCCTCACACACACCTTGTCCGAAACGCTATGCGTATTAGTGGCTTTAGGTATTGTATGTACTAGCTCTATCTTTAAATGTTTGTAACTTATCTTCAATGTATGTAGATTTACCTGAATAAAAAATCTAAATCTAAATCTAAGGTAGGGCGACGGTCTCGCTTCATGCAGGTCGGCGTTCAAGCCCCGACCGTCCAAGTCGTTGGGCACCATTCCTCTCCCCCCCCCCCCCCTGTCCGACCACCTGAGCTGGACGGAAGAGCGACGGTCTTGCTTCATGCAGGTCGGCGTTCAATCACCAAATCCTTATCCTGACCCTTTCCCAGTGCTATATAGTCGTAATGGCTTGGCGCTTTCCCCCTAATATTTAAAATAAATTAAATTGTGGGTTATACGTAAAATTTGGACTGACTTCAGTAGGGGCCTCCAGACTTTCTGTGAATTCAGTAGAAATCCGGTTGTATGACTTTTACAAATCAGCGATGGTCTAGTGGTGGAGTATTCGCGGTAATGCCAAGGTCGTAGGTTCGTGACCCTAGTGGATTTTCTCATTGATATACATCACTTTAATGTTATTTCTGTGTGTTTTAATTCTCTCACATCATCTCTATTATCTGTTATGTATTTGTAATATTACAGGTAGGTCGCAGTACAAGGAGGGGCCCCCAGACACAATGATCTTAAAAACAGTTCGCTGCGTTGCATACGCGGTTCGCAAGATCTGGGATAAGAACCGAAAGCCTGTGCAGCACTGGCTTGACCGTGCTCAGGACAAATTTGATGCTCAGTTGCTGCTGGACGTGAAGGTGACCTTGCGTGTTCTTCTGCTGTTCTGCACCTTCCCGCTCTTCTGGGCTCTCTTCTACCAGACCTTCACTAGTATGATATTCCTGGCTAAACGTCTCGACGGTATGGTGGGCAGCTATAGGATCCCGCCAGATATGTCTTCCACTGCCAACTCACTGCTCGTTTTAGCTCTCATTCCGTTCTTTGATTTTGTGGTCTACCCCTTGTTGGCCCGCGTTGGCGTCCTCACCAAGACCACATCCCGGATGATCGCGGGGATGTGCTTCACCATCACCGCCTTCCTGGTCTACGCACTGGTGAACATGAGCGTGGAACAGACTTTCATTCCTCCAGAGCAGGCGAGAATCCACGTTTACAACGCACTGCCTTGCCAGATGGTGGTGGAGGTGCCCTTCGTCAAGACCGGTCAGCTGAGTGTGGAGAGCGGAGGCCAGGTGGTTCTGCCTAGCTTGACTGTCACATATAGTGATGAGGTGGAGGCCAAGGTGACAGCCTCCTGCCTCGCCCCAGACATGAGGCAGGTGAGAGTGAGGGTGCTGGGTGCCCATGAGACAACACTCCTTGTCACCTCCACTGGCGTGCTGGCTCTCCCTCCCACACTCGAGTACATCAAAGACGAAGATGCCGACACCAAAGTGAGTCTCCCCACCCAATCATTTCCTCTCAGTTTCATAGCTTTAAAAAGTTAAATGCTAACAATGAGAGCAGACTTTACTAAAGATTCAGCACTAATCATTTCAAGTAACTAGCAACTGGAAAGTGTATCATAAAGTGTCACCATGATGTCAAGTCAACTGTAAAATACATTAATAAAACACAACAACGGGCGAGTATAATGCTTCACAACACAGTTCCATGCAGAGAATGATAATATCCTAGCAATTATTTTTACTTTTACAAATATTGAAAACATTTTCATAATCTGAGATATTTTACAACTTTCTCCATCCTCAAAAATTTATTTAACAAGTTTTTGAATGCTTTTGACTAATAAATAAGAGCCATTTATTACAGGTCTATTAAGTAGTTTTTAATTAGTTTTGTTACTATTATTATTGATAGTCACAAGGCAATCACAACAGCGTGATTTATCAATGATAAAATCACTGGAGCCGAGCAGGGATTGGTCCAGCATCTTAAGATGCTGGTTTATCTTAAGGTGCTGCTTCGTCTAAAGATGCCACTTCATCTTAAGACAATTTCATTAGCAACAAAATCCTTAGAGAACAAAGTAGTGTCTGGATGAATATCTTTTGTAGCATGTTATGGGGGGCCTAGCGCGTGTTTGACATTCACCAAGATGTTGCTTCGATCCCCACTGCTGAAGTGATTTTCTCATTACTGATATTATCATTGTTATTGTTAATATTATTTGATGATGCCTTAGAAATAAATAATCCGTAAAATTTAGGGCCTGATTTCCTGGTGTTGTTCAGCTGTGTTGGTTCGCCCTGACAGGTGCGAGTGTTGGCGCCTGCGCACAACGAGCTCAACGTGACGCTTACGTACGACACCATCCTCCACAACTTCCAGCTCCTGGAGGGAAAGACGGAGTTCCAGCGCATCAGTCCCCAGGAGTACAAGGTGATGGTGGAAGAGGTGGAAGTTGGAGAGGCTGCAGTGTACCAGGACGGTGTGTACGACATCGTCATCACCACCACCGACGTCTTCCTCTTCCCCATGACGGCCCCTGCAAACGTTCACATGTTGTGGCTCCTTCCCCAGTACGTCCTCATCACCATCGGCGAGGTCCTCTTCTCAGTCTCTGGCATGGACTTTGCTTACTCGCAGGCCCCGATGGCCATGAAGTCTTCACTGCAGGCAGCTAATCTCTTCACAATTACTGTCGGCTTGTGGCTCTTTGCAGGACTAACAAGCCTGAGCTCTGCCACGGGGGCCTTCAAGCACCGACCCTCTCACGAAGCCTTCTTCTATGCTTGTCTCATGTCCGTCAACACAATAATCTTCATCGTGCTGATTAGGAGAAACAAGAAATCTCGCCTGAGGACCCCGGTATGGAGACATACACAAATGAATCCTGTCTGTGAGCCCATCAACAATTAGCCTCTCACGACAATCTTGTTTCATAGCCGTCTCCGTGCCGTAGTGGTAAAGCACTCGGCGAGTGCTTCGCGAACGCTTTGGCCTGTTTCGTATTCTGGCTGGGGAGGATAGACTGGGCGCCAATCCTTATCTGTAGCCTCTTTAACCAGCAGTGAATGGGTACCTGATTGTTAAAGGATTTGGCGGGTTGTATTCCGGGGAAAAAATTAGGATTAAGGACTTGCCCGAAACGCTATGCGTGCTAGTGGCTTTACAAAAAATGTAAAATATCTTGTATATAAAAAAATGAACGGTCTATGTAGTCGTATTTCCTGTGACGACCGCTCGCAGGTATGGCGTCCCCGGCAGGATTGTCTAATTGTCACTTATGAACGTCGAATTCTCAGTTAATTTGCAAAATTCGTATTTATTGGGCAGGTAAGTAGCTGAATCTAAAACAGCAACAAATAACACTTGTAACTTGCACGTCTCCTGTGCCAGATGAGTACAACGGGCTCACCATAACATGGCTGCCTGGAACTTTTTGTTGTGAGTAGCTGAATCTAAAACAATAACGTTTATAACTTACTCATGCCTGTTTCACCTCTTGGATGGCTTAATCTTCATCAATCAATCAATCACATGTAACTTGTAACCTGCTTTTGCTTTTGATAATGTTGACAAGCATCAACGAAACTCACCTCTTAGTGTTTTGATTAAATTGTAAAAGGAATTTCGGAGAGTTAATTGTTCAACTTTCTTCTAAAGTGAAAAAAACATGATACAAGTAGAGACGATTCGCGCTAGAATAGTGGCTCTCGTCCTTTCTGTCCCTGTCCCTATACAGCCCGTTGCCGTCGTGAGGGGCCTTCGTGGGCGGCTGTTGGAGTGTGATGCTCCATGGGACAGTCCTCTGTCATGTTGAAGCCTTATGCTCCTACTGCCGTCTTCACAAATTGTGCTAGATGCTTTTTCCTCTTCCTTATGTTTCATGTTTCATGAAACAGAACGTAAATGATTTTGGGTAGTAAAACCCCGAGCACAAATACCATAGTTGAGATAAGGATAGATGAGAGAGTAATAGTGTCACCAGGGCAGGGCGGGGTACATAATATCTGATCTTAGAAAGAATGCCAACAATGTTTGAAACTTTTTTTGATATATTAAGAATGTGTCCCTGGAAATTCAGCTTGTTGTCAATGAGAACGCCAAGAAATTTGCCATCTACTTTGTTACAAATTTTGGTATTGTTTATCCTGAGATTTATTTGATTTGAGGATTTATTGCTAAACAAAATATAGAAAGTTTTGTCAATATTGAGGGTGAGTTTGTTGGCAGTTATCCAGAGATGGACTTTATTTAGCTCAGTATTCACTGTGACATTTAGAGCAAGGAGGTCTGGCCTGGAGTAAATGAAGGTTGTGTCATCAGCAAATAGAATTGGTTTGAGGTGTTGGGAGGCATTTGGAAGGTCATTAATGTAGATGAGAAAGAGGAGAGGGCCAAGTATGCTGCCCTGAGGAACACCAAATGGAACATCAAATGTCCATGTAGCACGGGCTATGGTGAGCCCATAAAGCTTACAAGATTGATTGATTGATAAAGATTAAGCCACCCAAGAGGTGGCACGGGCATGAATAGCCCGTAAGTGGTACAAATTTTTTTTCTCAGTATTCTGAGGTTGCATTTAACCATCAAGCTGTTATCGCGGGGGGAGGATACTGCTTCACAGTCTTTATGAGGGTGTCCAGCTGCTGGACACCTTTGTTGACCAGGAGAGTGGCTGTGTTGATGGCTTCAGGGTGGCCACTGCATGATTCAGGAACTCTTAAAGCTCTTCTAAGGTCATTGGTTGCTTCACATTCCAGAAGATAGTGAAGTAATGGCTTTTCTGTGACAGTTTGGCAGAAGATGCACTCTCTCTGTCGGGGTTCACCAATCTCCCAGTTGCATCTGTAACCTAGACGTAGTCTATATAACCTAACTGCTATTTCCCTGTGGATTCCTTTTGGGATATTTTAACCTTTCTAATTTGGTTGCCTGAAGATACCATGTTGCAGATGGCGAACCTTCAGCTATTCTCTGGTGTAGGTCGGCTTTGTTGAGATGTGAGAGTTTTTTGGTGATGATGTTTTTTATGTTCTCTAGGCTGGGTTGAATTGTTTTATGTACCACTGGATGACGAGTTGCCAATTTAGCAATTTCATCAGCTTTTTCATTTAATGGGATTCCAATATGGGATGGGATCCAGTTTAAAGTTATGTTGAGTCCTTTGCCTTTAGCGACTGCTCCAAGATACAAAATGGTGGTAATTATTTCCACATTATCTTTCCACTGTTTTTGTCCTAGTATTTGAAGTGCAGCTTTTGAGTCTGTGTGTATGATTGCATTTTGAGTGTTTTGTGCAATCACATATGCGAATGCCTGTTGTATGGCAAACAGCTCAGTTTGGGTTGATGATACTAGTCCTCCCAGTCTCCAATATGCCTGTACGCTGGTCGTGCAAAGAGCAGCGCCAGCACTCTCATATTCTGTGTCCACCGACCGTCTGTGAAGATGTGGGTGGCTCCTGCTACTGCTATGCTATACATTTGCTCTTCTATTATGCGCCTTAGGATTGTCGGATCATAGGCAGCCTTTTTCATTGGGAGACTTTCTATTAGTATTTTGAAAGTAGGCTCTTCCCAAAGCGCGGAAGGAGTGTAATTTGGGTGTGGATGATCACCCTCTCTATCAAGAATCATGTTTTTAAATGTAGTCTGTTTAGGACTTTTCCTGCTCTTGCAACCCAAGAGTTTCCATTGTTTCGGCCTAGTCCAACCACCAAGGCCTGCGTACTGGGATTGGATCAGAAGAAATAATTATCTTACTGATAATTGTAGCTGTCCTTTGTGATATTCTTTCTTGTAGAGAGGGCAAACCCGTCTCCAGTCTAAGAGTTTCAAGCCTGGTCCACATGGGGGCTCCCAGTGCAGCTCTCATAGCATTGTTTTGGGCAACTTCAAGCTTTTTCCACTGTTGGTGTGATAGATTTGTGAGTGCAGGTGCGGCATAATCGATCACTGATCTGACTGCCTGTACATAATATGTGCGAAGGACTTGCAGATTGGCTCCTCCAGAAAGGGAGGTTAGCGACCTGAGGATTGCCGTCCGGGCCGCAGTTCGCTCTCTCAAATAAGTGACCTCAGCATTAAAATTCATGTGTGTGTCCAGGATGATTCCTAGATACTGATAGGTGTCGACCCATTCTATTGGTTGACCCTGTACTGTGAGTTGGATGTTGGGCTCTATTTTTATGGGCATGACCTTTGACTTTGAGGGGTTGAGTTTGATCCCAATCTGTTTTGCCTCTTTACTGATGCAGCTTACAAGAAGAAAGCTTGACATTTATAAGTGTGGGTACACCCCACTCTACAATTCACCTACTCACTTACCTAAATTAATCCCCTTAATCGTAGGGAATGGCGAAGGGTAGGGTGAGATGATTGTTGCCTGACTGCGGCTTCTAGCTTTCCGCTAGGTCTCACATCTTCCCTCCGGATCAGTGAGGGACCATCGAACATTTATATGCTCGAAGTCGAATTCATCTAAATGTTGATTACTGGTGTCAGCTACCGAATGAACACAGCCTCATATATACAAAGCCTCCTACGGTCGTCGGTGCGTGTGATTACTGTTGTATCTTTCGCTATGTTTTAGATATTGTGAAAGAGTTGACAGTAATCTTTCACAGAACATACAGCCCCGCTCCTGTGCCAGGTAAGTCCACAACGGGCTCATCATAGCCCGTGGTACTTGGAGCTTTTTGTTTTGAGTAGCTGAATCAAAAACAACAATAATGACTAATCATCAGTCTAATTTCAAAAATGGTTAAGTAAATGTGGGAACCGACCTGTGAGATTTATATTTATTTAATTTATATGAATTTATATAGAATTTATATTAACGTTAATTTATATATTTCGATAGCAATTTGTATGATGATAAGTGGACTGTATTTCTGCAATAAACTCACAAATCGATCCTCTACACATTAGGGAGGTTTATATTGAATTTATATATATGCAGCCAATCAAACTACAGTATTAAACTACATATATTGTTAAACATTGAAGAGGTTCCTTATCTTATTGTACAGTAGGCCTTAGTTCACCAGATATAACTAGGATGTAGGCACCAAATTTCCTCGTGTGAGGTGGCTTCCATCACCCAGTAACTGATACACAAAGCATGCTCCTCGTCTTGACCTGTCAAAAGACGCTAGCTGTAAAGCCAGAATCCTAATATATGACAGCTATATCAGAGAAAACACTGTACAAGGAACCATAAAGACCTAGGCTTAATTACCTTTTATTAAGAGGCAGTTCGTATTCTAACCGGCACGCCCCTATCTAATGACATTAATGGCCACAAATGATAGATAAATGGGTTTCGGCAGAACACTTAACTTGTATTTGTTGACAGTGTTGATGATGGTACACCTTTGGTTTCCATAACACTTCGTCCAAGTAAAATTAACAGGAGCCGAATTGCTCCCGTGCCTCTGTCTAAGTACAGTAACAACAATGGCTGACCACTTCCTCCTCACTGACGCTACTGGCCTACATTGTCCAGATGACAGTAAGTGATAGAAGGGTCACATTTACTCTATTTTAATATTGATAATTAAGTTAATTTATATAAGATGTTTTTAGGATGGTAAAGTCCAAAGACTAATGTATTTAAGAATAATTCCCAGCAGAATAGCTGGTGAATTTATAATAGTATGTGGTAATGATATCCCGTTTTCTATAGACGGAAAATTCCACTACAAGTTACATTTTCTATGGGTTAACTTGTTTATACAATGCAGCAATATTATCTGCCTGTATGATATTATTAAATGGTGTCGGATTTTCCGACAGTAAAGACGCTTGCGAGATACCGCACATCTTCAACATTCACCAACAAGAATGTAACACTCTATGTGTCCAGTTCCTACCCTCACAAGATGCTTCAGCTTCGACATAGACAGACAGACTCCGGCCGCATCGTTTCCATGCTCTCGTCCCGCATCGAGCTCTTCGACTCTGTCCGCATTCAGAGCGCCACGTTTTACGACTCTCATCCCGCATCCGAGCTCTCTACCCCAGGCCTCACTCAGCTCTGCTCTGCTCCAGGCTTCGTCTTAACGACTACGGCACTGCCATCAACGACTGCTGTAACCAAAAACTACAAAATAAATATGAAAAATCACTAAGTAGTAAGTAAGTAATTATCAAAAGAAGGCACCAAACCGGGAAGGCTATGTAGCACCATCAAATACGCAAAATAATCAGAGGGCGCTAAATATCACCAAGGATGCCAATACGAGAACAAAAACGCATAAGGCGAACGATATCAAAAGTATCCAAGTCACCAAGAATTCTATCGAGGGACAGGTGACCGCGAGGGGCGGTCGGACAGCAAGACACATGCTCGTCCTGGAAGTCAGGACATTCAAGAAGGATGCACGACCGTAAGAGGGACAATGCAACTAGGACAACAAGGAGCAGGGCTGCACTCCATCAAGTGACCATGGGTTAAGCGAGTATGGCCAATACGCAACCTCGCCAGAGCTGTTTCCCACCGCCGGTTATGGTGGAAGGAGGACGGCCACGAGAAAACACAACATTTAAGAGTACGTAGCTTGTTACCAGTAACAGACAACCAAGAAGCCTGCCAACGGGTAAGGACTGAGGAATGGATAACCGGGTAAATGTCGGAATACGGAATGCCTTTACGAGAGATGGGACAAGAGCGGACAGAAAAATCACTAAACTTAGTGTAGCTAACTAAGGAAACACGTACACGTTCGGACGTTGCAATAATAATATACTGTCCCTCTGGTGTGTTCATTCGTTTCTGCTTATTCATTCCATGCAGGCCCAAGTATCCTGTGGACATCTCCCTAAGTTGTGAATACGATTGTCACATGTTACAGTATCATCCTCCCGCCCGTAACTATCAAAAGTGCTTTAGAATTACTTGGATGCCAGTGAATAGTGGGAGTCGACCGTATTCTCTCCAACCCCCCCCCCCCCCCCCCGCTTGTGCCAGTGTAGATATTCCGGGTTAGGTCACAACAGGTGAGTGCATGTCCGGGTTCGGTGCCCATGCCACCCCTAGAGTAATTAACAACTTTAACTCTTCCGTGAACAGTACTCTTCGCCGTCGGTGACCGTAAAGTAATCATTTTCAGCAAAGACGAAGGTGGTGGCAGCGTTAAGTAGGTTTAAGTTAACTTTAAGCTAGTCATAATTCGTTGCAACTCGCTTGGTGGCAGTATCAGTGATAACCAGAGATTGGTTATGTTATAAATGGTGAAATAACTAAAGTAAAGTATTATGAATAAACTAAAGAAAATTAAAGTGTTATGTGACCAACAGGAATGTTAGTTATGGAGCAATAGATAATGGGGTTTTCTGCTGGACGTCCAGCTGTGATAAGACTCATCTTAATGGTCATTAACTTCACTGTGCCTTGTCAGAACAGGTAATGCTGGCCGAATCTGTCAGCCACTGCCTCACTGGAAATTAATACACCCATATTCAGTGTACCGGACTGGACCTGCAAGGCGGAGAACCATTGCATTTCGGAGGGCCTCTAATGTGAGACGGATGCTGAGTTTACCTGAGAGCCACTATTGACCTTCTAGTGGCCTCGATGAGGACAAGAAGCCGTGGCTTGTCAAAGATCCTCCCCCCCCCCCCCCCTCCCCCGTTTGTCCTGATTTTTTTCAAGCGGATTTTATAGTTCCACGGAGTTTTGACATTTGTGGCTTCGGCGGGTAGGTGATTCCATGGGTTTTCACCTTGTAGGTGAAAAAGCATTTTTTTTTTTTTTTTTTTTTTGAGATATATACAAGAGTTATTACATTCTTGTATATTCTTGTTATTACATTTCCTGTTTTAAGTCTTAAATTGTGGCTTGTTGAGCTGGAAACCGTTGCTCCTTGTTTGTGTTACATTTGAGATTTTGAAATTATCCGAATCAGCATCCTCTAAATTGATTAGTATTTTTGAAGTTTACGATGAGATCAGCCCCATCATGTCTGGTTTGTAGTGTGTTAGCCTTGTGGCCCCTCAACCTGTTTTGGTGTGAGAATTTACTTAGTTCTGGAATTATTTTTGTTGCCCGGTGTTGAACTTTCTCCGGAGATTGTAATATCTAGGTCTAGCTCAATTTCAGGCTTATCACATGCAGCTTTAGCCTCCGTGTCCTGTCTTCATGCCGGACAACGTCTATTTGAGATGATATCCATACAGATGAAACTGATACTCTTGCTCTGTGTATGAATTATGCTGTTGATAACGGATGTTACAATTTTTTGTTCCATGTTCGACCTTCATGTGCTTGATCCATCGCAAGCAGTGACGCGTATATTTGTTTAGTTTAGTTCATTTATTATGCATCCCATACCCATCTTGTGGGCGGTAGTGGAAAGGGTTACAGAGGCACATTATGGGCTCAGGGACTGAACCCCACAATTAATATAGCTAAGCAAGTTACAGTCTTGATGAGCTAGTTACAAAATTAAATGCACATTGTTACGGCCCTATTGGGTCGCAACTGGGTTCTTTCTCTGATGTTAGTAGAGATTGGGTATCCGGCCCCAAGCTAGTAGTGGCTTTCAAGGGGTGCGTTCCGTAACGCAAGTAATAAAAGGGGAAGGGATACAAATTAACTAAACTTAATATATAATTACCATCACCATAAATAAATATATAAATTATCACACGGGGGAGGGTATAAACACTATAATATACAATATGGTCTTCCTCTGAAGACGCGGAGTGTTCCACGGTGCTCAACGATGCTTAGCCCTTGGTCCTCTTGTGGCCTCACGATGAATCCTTCGATTCTCTCGAGTCTACCCTGGCCACAGGCCAGCCAAATCACAGTTCCACTGGGGGCACCGTCGTGGAGGCCTTCAACCACAAATCCAGCCTGTAGCTGGCAGGTTCCAATCAGTTCCGCTGGTTAGGCCACTCCACGACCGATACTAGGGTTGCGAGCCCTAGGCAGGAGCCTCGTGTGATTCCACAGATCACTCTCCTTGCCACAACACCCCAGTGGCTAGTCTTCTCCACCAGTCAGCCCCGGGCACGACAATCCCTGGTTCTGCCACCTCACAGGCCGGCTAACACAACAGTGTTCATCCGGGGGGGGGGGGGGTGACTCGCAGCTTCAGCAGCAAATGCGTGGAGGTTCTACGGCTGCCTTGGGTAGACTGATCCACCGTCCGATTCAGCAGTCCCAGGTCGACTCTGTAATCAGACACGTCAT
>NC_091165.1:35535747-35553998 GCF_040958095.1 Procambarus clarkii | reverse complement strand
TCTATTACACTTTGCTCCTAATATCTCTCTTGCCTATTTATTCCCTGCATCTACTTCCTCATCACAATGGAAAGGGATCTCCCGTCACGCAGGGTGCAGTCGCACCTCCACAGATCTCCAGTATCATCTATTGATACTGGTAATGGATCAGAAGGGCCACCACTTACGGGCTATTCATGCCCGTGCCACCTTTTGGGTGGCTTAATCTTAATACATCAATCATTCCTCATCACAATCGACTTGAGAGTGGTCCAGGACGGACTGACACGTCGTCGTACTTTCACCTTCTAGTGTGTGGTCTGGTCAACTTATAACCATTCTATAGTACGGCGACCAAATCAGAACTGCCAAATCTAACCAAAGCAGGTTACAGGTGAAGAACAACTCTAGGTGTCCCATTAGTACCGCTTCGAATAATAAATCCCAGTGTCCTATTTGTATTATTACCAACATTTATGCATTTATTTTATTTTGGTTTTAAATAATTACTAATCATATCTCCCAGATTCCTTTCGCAATCCGACTTCACGAACTCAACAAACTTTTATATACATTGTTTAGTGTTATGTCTTGTGTTGAAACTTTTATTACCCTAATAATGTGTCCTTTGTGATATCCATTCATCCACTTGTACACATCTATCATGTTATTCCTGACTCTTAGCCTTTCCAACGAATATAATGAAAGCTTTGTCTATCTTTCTTCATATGACAGGTTTCTAATCTGAGGGATTAAGTTGGTCATCCTATGATGGACGTGTTCAAGTAAATTTATATCCATTCTGTAGTATTGCGACCATAATTGAACTGCATAATCTAAATGGGGATATTAATAGGGAATTAAAAGTATTAACAAAAGACAGAACACGAAACAATCGGTATTAATTGAATAAGTTTAAATTTAGGAAAACCTGGGTAAATACTACACAACACACAGAAATCACAATAGCGTGATGCATTAAATGGACAAATCCACAAGGGCCGTGACGAGGATTCAAACCAACGTCCGACATCATCCCAGACGCTGCCTTAGCTCAGTCGATTAAGGCAGCAACTGGGATGCTCTCGGACGTAGGTTCGAATCCTCATCACGGCCCTTGTAGTTTTGTTCATGGGAAAAAAATGGTTAGGTAATAGGAACCAGTTGCCACAGTGAGTGGTAAAGGTGGGGGTCCCTTCACTTCTTCAAGCGTGGGTTTGACATGTATATGAGTGGGATTAGGTGGATATAAATAGGAATTGGCTCGTATGGGACAATAGGCCTTTAGCAGTTGTCTTTGTTCTTATGTTTAAAGAACAGCACCAGGTGTGTTGTTACTAACGCTTCGATTAATAAATCCCAGTGTCCTGTTTGCCTGATTACGAACATATATGCATTTATTTTTTGGCTTTAAATTTCTATTAATCATTGCTCCTAGATCGCTTTCGCAATCTCAACACTATTTAGCTCGTACTCAATCATCATTATCTAGCCTCAAAACCTCACATTTGTCAGCATTAAACTGCATCTGCCAAACTCTTCGCCATTTCAAAACCCTATTTAGATCGCCATGAAGTGATACTGAGTCTTTTACTCTGTTTATTTTCTCTTCCGATTTTTGTATTATCGGCAAATTTGAAATATTACTGCTCAAACTTGAATCTAAATCATTTATGTATATTATGAACAACAGTGATCCCAGGACAGAGGCTTTAGACACTCCACTTGCAACATTTTTCCAGTCTGACTTAGCGCCATTTATATTAACTCTTTGTTTCCTTTGGTATAACCAATTTAATATAGCAATTTCAATTTATTATAGCATCCCAATACAATGAGCATCTATCTTTTTAGTCATAAGGAAATCTATCATCATAAGAACATAGGTAACTGTAGAAATTTGGGTGCTAACATTTGCTACATAATAAGATTCTACAATTTATACAATTCTTTATCATTTTAATATGAAAAAATAATACAATTATTAAAACTTTTAATACATTTTATTTGCTAAAAATGTTTACAAGAGTTGCACTGTCCATACTTGAGTGATGCTGTTCATACTTGAGTGATGCTGTCCATACTTGAATGACACTGTCCATACTTGAGTGACACTGTCCATACTTGAAAGACACCGTCCATATAAACACCTAGCAAATTAGGCCTTTGTCTTCAGTAGAGTAAAGACATATAGGTTTTATTATTAATGTTGTAAAACAGATAACAAGATGAGGAATCTAATGTGCAATTGTATTTTGACAAGAACGTTGTGCCTAAAGTTAGAGGAATTTCTGTCTTTGGATTCTCCAGCACCTCCAAGTCATCCTCCAGGTAAAGGTCACCCTTCACATGTATTCTTAGTTTTTTGGGAGGACATGTTTCCATGCCGATGTGCTTCAAAAATAATTGTGAAATGGTTGAAGCATCGGAGCCAGTATTGACCACAACTTTATCGCTGCAATAATTGTCTTTTGCAGATAATGGAAACTTTATCCTAAGATAAGGCAAGGGAGAACTGCTCAACCCATATCCTTTTTTCGTAAATCTTCTCAAAGGTTTTAAAAAGATGGAAGATTTATTGCTTTTAAACTGATGAATTATGTGATTCTCTGTCATCAGTGGGAAGCTAAAGAAGAACATTGGTGTGTCCTCAGAGATGAAGTAATTGTCCAATTCTGGTGGGAAAATATTTACAGTGGCAACGAGCTCTTTGCCATTTTGTAATTTAATTTTACAATTTTCTACTTGCCTTATTTTGAGGTGTTTGTTTTCACTCGAAAACCAAGAATCACGGAGAATGGTTGAGTCGACTTTCTTATCTAATCCCAGCTTCTGTGCGAGTCTGTGTTCAATACCATTGCTTGTTGTTCCAGAATCGACAAACATTTTACAGCATTTACCATTGACTTCCACCGGGAGGTAGTTATGTCCGTCTAGAGAAATCTCCTCCAAACCCTCCAACGATGGGTGACAAGTTAGAATAGGAGGAAAAGATAGGTATAATGTGAGGACTTCACCATCTGAACTAACCTCATACCCAGGTGTTTCATTTCCGTTTTCCTGTATTTCAGATGCTTCAATGCTGGGTTTCTGTATTTCAGATGATTTATCCAGGTGTTTCTGTACCTCAGATGATCCATTACAGGATTTCTGTATTTCAGATGATTTATTCTTGTGTTTCTGTACTTCAGATGCTCCCTTACAGGGTTTCTGTATTTCCGATAATTTATGCCGGTGTTTCTGTATTTCGGATGATTTATCCCGGTGTTTCTGTATTTCAGATGATTTATCCTGGCGTTTCTGTATTTCAGATGCTCCATTACAGGGTTTCTGTACTTCAGATAATTTATCCGGGTCTTTTTGTAATTCAGATGATTTATCTCGGTGATTCATTACCTCAGATGATTTATCCTTTTGTTTCTGTAACTCAGATGATTTATCCCTTTGTTTCTGTAATTCAGATGATTTATCCAGGAGTATGTATACTTCATTGCAGGATTTCTGTATTTCAGATGATTTATTGAATTTTTTCTGTATTTCAGATGATTTATTGAATTTTTTCTGTATTTCAGATGATTTATCTCGGTATTTCTGTATATCAGATAACTTATCCCGGTTTTTCTGTTCTCTAGAAATTTCGTTACAGAATTTCTGTATTTCAGATGATTTATTCCGGTGCTTCTGCACTTCATTGCTGGGTTTCGGTATTTCAGCTTCTCTATTCCAGTATTCTTGTATTCTAAATGATTTATCCCGGTGGTTCTGTAATCCAGTGCGTCTTTTGGTGAATGTTTGTATATCAGCTGCTTCATTGCTGTATGATGATTTATCCCGGTGCTTCTGTTCTTCATTGCAGGGTTTCGGTATTTCAGCTTCTCTATTCCAGTATTCTTGTATTCTAAATGATCTATCCCGGTGTTTCCGTAATCCAGTGCGTCCTTTGGAGAATGTTTGTACATCAGCTGCTACATTGCTGTATGATGATTTATTCCAGTGCTTCTGTTCTTCATTGTAGGGTTTCGGTATTTCAGCTTCTCTATTCCAGTATTCCTGTATTCTAAATGATCTATCCCGGTGGTTCCGTAATCCAGTGCGTCCTCTGGAGAATGTTTGAATATCAGCTGCTACATTGCTGTATGGTGATTTATTCCAGTGCTTCTGTTCTTCATTGTAGGGTTTCGGTATTTCAGTTTTTCTATTCCAGTATTCCTGTTTTCTAGATGAGTTATCCCGGTGGTTCCGTAATTCTGTGCGTCCTCTGTAGAATGTTTGTATATCAGCTGCTACATTGCTGTATGATGATTTATTCCAGTGCTTCTGTTCTTCATTGCAGCGTTTCGGTATTTCAGTTTTTCTATTCCAGTATTCCTGTATTCTAGATGAGTTATCCCGGTGGTTCTGTAATCCAGTGCGTCCTTTGTAGAATGTTTTTATATCAGCTGCTCCATTGCTGTATTTTTGTTTTTTTGTCGGAGCGTCATTGCTGTAGTGATGCTCACTCCGTTTTCTCTTGGAGCCGCGCACGTAATTAATTCTTTCCATTTCTAATTCACACAGGTGTTGAGAGATGAGGTCTAACTCACGGAAGTATTGAGAGAGTAGGACAAGTGACGATCCGCGTCTGGCAGGGTCTCCGTTTATACTAAAAGTACACTCAACTCACTGGGGCTAATGTGAACGCTTCTCCGTTCACCTCACTTCAAAACATAAGAAGTATGGGAGTTGCGGAAGATCTATTGGCAAATACATGGAGCTAAAATCTAAAATATTTCACGGATAGACATAAAAACATAAGGATGAAGATAACTGCAGAAAGCCCAATGGCCCATATGAGGCAGTTCCTATATATATCCACCCAATATCTTTCATATATATGAAAGACTATTACTATTTTCTTCCCATTCGGTGGTTATAATAGGAGGTGCCTCGTATGGGCCAATAGGCCCATACGAGGCCCTCTGCAGTTCTTGTTCCTACTACTATCCCCTCTATTACACTTTGCTCCTAATATCTCTCTTGCCTATTTATTCCCTGCATCTACTTCCTCATCACAATGGAAAGGGATCTCCCGTCACGCAGGGTGCAGTCGCACCTCCACAGATCTCCAGTATCATCTATTGATACTGGTAATGGATCAGAAGGGCCACCACTTACGGGCTATTCATGCCCGTGCCACCTTTTGGGTGGCTTAATCTTCATTATTCAATCATTCCTCATCACAATCGACTTGAGAGTGGTCCAGGACGGACTGACACGTCGTCGTACTTTCACCTTCTAGTGTGTGGTCTGGTCAACTTATAACCATTCTATAGTACGGCGACCAAATCAGAACTGCCAAATCTAACCAAAGCAGGTTACAGGTGAAGAACAACTCTAGGTGTCCCATTAGTACCGCTTCGAATAATAAATCCCAGTGTCCTATTTGTATTATTACGAACATTTATGCATTGATTTTATTTTGGTTTTAAATAATTACTAATCATATCTCCCAGATTCCTTTCGCAATCCGACTTCACGAACTCAACAAACTTTTATATACATTGTTTAGTGTTATGTCTTGTGTTGAAACTTTTATTACCCTAATAATGTGTCCTTTGTGATATCCATTCATCCACTTGTACACATCTATCATGTTATTCCTGACTCTTAGCCTTTCCAACGAATATAATGAAATCTTTGTCTATCTTTCTTCATATGACAGGTTTCTAATCTGAGGGATTAAGTTGGTCATCCTATGATGGACGTGTTCAAGTAAATTTATATCCATTCTGTAGTATTGCGACCATAATTGAACTGCATAATCTAAATGGGGATATTAATAGGGAATTAAAAGTATTAACAAAAGACAGAACACGAAACAATCGGTATTAATTGAATAAGTTTAAATTTAGGAAAACCTGGGTAAATACTACACAACACACAGAAATCACAATAGCGTGATGCATTAAATGGACAAATCCACAAGGGCCGTGACGAGGATTCAAACCAACGTCCGACATCATCCCAGACGCTGCCTTAGCTCAGTCGATTAAGGCAGCAACTGGGATGCTCTCGGACGTAGGTTCGAATCCTCATCACGGCCCTTTTAGATTTGTTCATGGGAAAAAAATGGTTAGGTAATAGGAACCAGTTGCCACAGTGAGTGGTAAAGGTGGGGGTCCCTTCACTTCTTCAAGCGTGGGTTTGACATGTATATGAGTGGGATTAGGTGGATATAAATAGGAATTGGCTCGTATGGGACAATAGGCCTTTAGCAGTTGTCTTTGTTCTTATGTTTAAAGAACAGCACCAGGTGTGTTGTTACTAACACTTCGATTAATAAATCCCAGTGTCCTGTTTGCCTGATTACGAACATATATGCATTTATTTTTTGGCTTTAAATTTCTATTAATCATTGCTCCTAGATCGCTTTCGCAATCTCAACACTATTTAGCTCGTACTCAATCATCATTATCTAGCCTCAAAACCTCACATTTGTCAGCATTAAACTGCATCTGCCAAACTCTTCGCCATTTCAAAACCCTATTTAGATCGCCATGAAGTGATACTGAGTCTTTTACTCTGTTTATTTTCTCTTCCGATTTTTGTATTATCGGCAAATTTGAAATATTACTGCTCAAACTTGAATCTAAATCATTTATGTATATTATGAACAACAGTGATCCCAGGACAGAGGCTTTAGACACTCCACTTGCAACATTTTTCCAGTCTGACTTAGCGCCATTTATATTAACTCTTTGTTTCCTTTGGTATAACCAATTTAATATAGCAATTTCAATTTATTATAGCATCCCAATACAATGATCATCTATCTTTTTAGTCATAAGGAAATCTATCATCATAAGAACATAGGTAACTGTAGAAATTTGGGTGCTAACATTTGCTACATAATAAGATTCTACAATTTATACAATTCTTTATCATTTTAATATGAAAAAATAATACAATTATTAAAACTTTTAATACATTTTATTTGCTAAAAATGTTTACAAGAGTTGCACTGTCCATACTTGAGTGATGCTGTTCATACTTGAGTGATGCTGTCCATACTTGAATGACACTGTCCATACTTGAGTGACACTGTCCATACTTGAAAGACACCGTCCATATAAACACCTAGCAAATTAGGCCTTTGCCTTCAGTAGAGTAAAGACATATAGGTTTTATTATTAATGTTGTAAAACAGATAACAAGATGAGGAATCTAATGTGCAATTGTATTTTGACAAGAACGTTGTGCCTAAAGTTAGAGGAATTTCTGTCTTTGGATTCTCCAGCACCTCCAAGTCATCCTCCAGGTAAAGGTCACCCTTCACATGTATTCTTAGTTTTTTGGGAGGACATGTTTCCATGCCGATGTGCTTCAAAAATAATTGTGAAATGGTTGAAGCATCGGAGCCAGTATTGACCACAACTTTATCGCTGCAATAATTGTCTTTTGCAGATAATGGAAACTTTATCCTAAGATAAGGCAAGGGAGAACTGCTCAACCCATATCCTTTTTTCGTAAATCTTCTCAAAGGTTTTAAAAAGATGGAAGATTTATTGCTTTTAAACTGATGAATTATGTGATTCTCTGTCATCAGTGGGAAGCTAAAGAAGAACATTGGTGTGTCCTCAGAGATGAAGTAATTGTCCAATTCTGGTGGGAAAATATTTACAGTGGCAACGAGCTCTTTGCCATTTTGTAATTTAATTTTACAATTTTCTACTTGCCTTATTTTGAGGTGTTTGTTTTCACTCGAAAACCAAGATCACGGAGAATGGTTGAGTCGACTTTCTTATCTAATCCCAGCTTCTGTGCGAGTCTGTGTTCAATACCATTGCTTGTTCCAGAATCGACAAACATTTTACAGCATTTACCATTGACTTCCACCGGGAGGTAGTTATGTCCGTCTAGAGAAATCTCCTCCAAACCCTCCAACGATGGGTGACAAGTTAGAATAGGAGGAAACGATAGGTATAATGTGAGGACTTCACCATCTGAACTAACCTCATACCCAGGTGTTTCATTTCCGTTTTCCTGTATTTCAGATGCTTCAATGCTGGGTTTCTGTATTTCAGATGATTTATCCAGGTGTTTCTGTACCTCAGATGATCCATTACAGGATTTCTGTATTTCAGATGATTTATTCTTGTGTTTCTGTACTTCAGATGCTCCCTTACAGGGTTTCTGTATTTCCGATAATTTATGCCGGTGTTTCTGTATTTCGGATGATTTATCCCGGTGTTTCTGTATTTCAGATGATTTATCCTGGCGTTTCTGTATTTCAGATGCTCCATTACAGGGTTTCTGTACTTCAGATAATTTATCCGGGTCTTTTTGTAATTCAGATGATTTATCTCGGTGATTCATTACCTCAGATGATTTATCCTTTTGTTTCTGTAACTCAGATGATTTATCCCTTTGTTTCTGTAATTCAGATGATTTATCCAGGAGTATGTATACTTCATTGCAGGATTTCTGTATTTCAGATGATTTATTGAATTTTTTCTGTATTTCAGATGATTTATTGAATTTTTTCTGTATTTCAGATGATTTATCTCGGTATTTCTGTATATCAGATAACTTATCCCGGTTTTTCTGTTCCCTAGAAATTTCGTTACAGAATTTCTGTATTTCAGATGATTTATTCCGGTGCTTCTGCACTTCATTGCTGGGTTTCGGTATTTCAGCTTCTCTATTCCAGTATTCTTGTATTCTAAATGATTTATCCCGGTGGTTCTGTAATCCAGTGCGTCTTTTGGTGAATGTTTGTATATCAGCTGCTACATTGCTGTATGATGATTTATTCCAGTGCTTCTGTTCTTCATTGTAGGGTTTCGGTATTTCAGCTTCTCTATTCCAGTATTCCTGTATTCTAAATGATCTATCCCGGTGGTTCCGTAATCCAGTGCGTCCTCTGGAGAATGTTTGAATATCAGCTGCTACATTGCTGTATGGTGATTTATTCCAGTGCTTCTGTTCTTCATTGTAGGGTTTCGGTATTTCAGTTTTTCTATTCCAGTATTCCTGTTTTCTAGATGAGTTATCCCGGTGGTTCCGTAATTCTGTGCGTCCTCTGTAGAATGTTTGTATATCAGCTGCTACATTGCTGTATGATGATTTATTCCAGTGCTTCTGTTCTTCATTGCAGCGTTTCGGTATTTCAGTTTTTCTATTCCAGTATTCCTGTATTCTAGATGAGTTATCCCGGTGGTTCTGTAATCCAGTGCGTCCTTTGTAGAATGTTTTTATATCAGCTGCTCCATTGCTGTATTTTTGTTTTTTTGTCGGAGCGTCATTGCTGTAGTGATGCTCACTCCGTTTTCTCTTGGAGCCGCGCACGTAATTAATTCTTTCCATTTCTAATTCACACAGGTGTTGAGAGATGAGGTCTAACTCACGGAAGTATTGAGAGAGTAGGACAAGTGACGATCCGCGTCTGGCAGGGTCTCCGTTTATACTAAAAGTACACTCAACTCACTGGGGCTAATGTGAACGCTTCTCCGTTCACCTCACTTCAAAACATAAGAAGTATGGGAGTTGCGGAAGATCTATTGGCAAATACATGGAGCTAAAATCTAAAATATTTCACGGATAGACATAAAAACATAAGGATGAAGATAACTGCAGAAAGCCCAATGGCCCATATGAGGCAGTTCCTATATATATCCACCCAATATCTTTCATATATATGAAAGACTATTACTATTTTCTTCCCATTCGGTGGTTACAATAGGAGGTGCCTCGTATGGGCCAATAGGCCCATACGAGGCCCTCTGCAGTTCTTGTTCCTACTACTATCCCCTCTATTACACTTTGCTCCTAATATCTCTCTTGCCTATTTATTCCCTGCATCTACTTCCTCATCACAATGGAAAGGGATCTCCCGTCACGCAGGGTGCAGTCGCACCTCCACAGATCTCCAGTATCATCTATTGATACTGGTAATGGATCAGAAGGGCCACCACTTACGGGCTATTCATGCCCGTGCCACCTTTTGGGTGGCTTAATCTTCATTAATCAATCATTCCTCATCACAATCGACTTGAGAGTGGTCCAGGACGGACTGACACGTCGTCGTACTTTCACCTTCTAGTGTGTGGTCTGGTCAACTTATAACCATTCTATAGTACGGCGACCAAATCAGAACTGCCAAATCTAACCAAAGCAGGTTACAGGTGAAGAACAACTCTAGGTGTCCCATTAGTACCGCTTCGAATAATAAATCCCAGTGTCCTATTTGTATTATTACGAACATTTATGCATTGATTTTATTTTGGTTTTAAATAATTACTAATCATATCTCCCAGATTCCTTTCGCAATCCGACTTCACGAACTCAACAAACTTTTATATACATTGTTTAGTGTTATGTCTTGTCTTGAAACTTTTATTACCCTAATAATGTGTCCTTTGTGATATCCATTCATCCACTTGTACACATCTATCATGTTATTCCTGACTCTTAGCCTTTCCAACGAATATAATGAAAGCTTTGTCTATCTTTCTTCATATGACAGGTTTCTAATCTGAGGGATTAAGTTGGTCATCCTATGATGGACGTGTTCAAGTAAATTTATATCCATTCTGTAGTATTGCGACCATAATTGAATTGCATAATCTAAATGGGGATATTAATAGGGAATTAAAAGTATTAACAAAAGACAGAACACGAAACAATCGGTATTAACTGAATAAGTTTAAATTTAGGAAAACCTGGGTAAATACTACACAACACACAGAAATCACAATAGCGTGATGCATTAAATGGACAAATCCACAAGGGCCGTGACGAGGATTCAAACCAACGTCCGACATCATCCCAGACGCTGCCTTAGCTCAGTCGATTAAGGCAGCAACTGGGATGCTCTCGGACGTAGGTTCGAATCCTCATCACGGCCCTTGTAGATTTGTTCATGGGAAAAAAATGGTTAGGTAATAGGAACCAGTTGCCACAGTGAGTGGTAAAGGTGGGGGTCCCTTCACTTCTTCAAGCGTGGGTTTGACATGTATATGAGTGGGATTAGGTGGATATAAATAGGAATTGGCTCGTATGGGACAATAGGCCTTTAGCAGTTGTCTTTGTTCTTATGTTTAAAGAACAGCACCAGGTGTGTTGTTACTAACGCTTCGATTAATAAATCCCAGTGTCCTGTTTGCCTGATTACGAACATATATGCATTTATTTTTTGGCTTTAAATTTCTATTAATCATTGCTCCTAGATCACTTTCGCAATCTCAACACTATTTAGCTCGTACTCAATCATCATTATCTAGCCTCAAAACCTCACATTTGTCAGCATTAAACTGCATCTGCCAAACTCTTCGCCATTTCAAAACCCTATTTAGATCGCCATGAAGTGATACTGAGTCTTTTACTGTGTTTATTTTCTCTTCCGATTTTTGTATTATCGGCAAATTTGAAATATTACTGCTCAAACTTGAATCTAAATCATTTATGTATATTATGAACAACAGTGATCCCAGGACAGAGGCTTTAGACACTCCACTTGCAACATTTTTCCAGTCTAACTTAGCGCCATTTATATTAACTCTTTGTTTCCTTTGGTATAACCAATTTAATATAGCAATTTCAATTTATTATAGCATCCCAATACAATGAGCATCTATCTTTTTAGTCATAAGGAAATCTATCATCATAAGAACATAGGTAACTGTAGAAGTTTGGGTGCTAACATTTGCTACATAATAAGATTCTACAATTTATACAATTCTTTATCATTTTAATATGAAAAAATAATACAATTATTAAAACTTTTAATACATTTTATTTGCTAAAAATGTTTACAAGAGTTGCACTGTCCATACTTGAGTGATGCTGTTCATACTTGAGTGATGCTGTCCATACTTGAATGACACTGTCCATACTTGAGTGACACTGTCCATACTTGAAAGACACCGTCCATATAAACACCTAGCAAATTAGGCCTGTGTCTTCAGTAGAGTAAAGACATATAGGTTTTATTATTAATGTTGTAAAACAGATAATAAGATGAGGAATCTAATGTGCAATTGTATTTTGACAAGAACGTTGTGCCTAAAGTTAGAGGAATTTCTGTCTTTGGATTCTCCAGCACCTCCAAGTCATCCTCCAGGTAAAGGTCACCCTTCACATGTATTCTTAGTTTTTTGGGAGGACATGTTTCCATGCCGATGTGCTTCAAAAATAATTGTGAAATGGTTGAAGCATCGGAGCCAGTATTGACCACAACTTTATCGCTGCAATAATTGTCTTTTGCAGATAATGGAAACTTTATCCTAAGATAAGGCAAGGGAGAACTGCTCAACCCATATCCTTTTTTCGTAAATCTTCTCAAAGGTTTTAAAAAGATGGAAGATTTATTGCTTTTAAACTGATGAATTATGTGATTCTCTGTCATCAGTGGGAAGCTAAAGAAGAACATTGGTGTGTCCTCAGAGATGAAGTAATTGTCCAATTCTGGTGGGAAAATATTTACAGTGGCAACGAGCTCTTTGCCATTTTGTAATTTAATTTTACAATTTTCTACTTGCCTTATTTTGAGGTGTTTGTTTTCACTCGAAAACCAAGAATCACGGAGAATGGTTGAGTCGACTTTCTTATCTAATCCCAGCTTCTGTGCGAGTCTGTGTTCAATACCATTGCTTGTTGTTCCAGAATCGACAAACATTTTACAGCATTTACCATTGACTTCCACCGGGAGGTAGTTATGTCCGTCTAGAGAAATCTCCTCCAAACCCTCCAACGATGGGTGACAAGTTAGAATAGGAGGAAACGATAGGTATAATGTGAGGACTTCACCATCTGAACTAACCTCATACCCAGGTGTTTCATTTCCGTTTTCCTGTATTTCAGATGCTTCAATGCTGGGTTTCTGTATTTCAGATGCTTCAATGCTGGGTTTCTGTATTTCAGATGATTTATCCAGGTGTTTCTGTACCTCAGATGATCCATTACAGGATTTCTGTATTTCAGATGATTTATTCTTGTGTTTCTGTACTTCAGATGCTCCCTTACAGGGTTTCTGTATTTCCGATAATTTATGCCGGTGTTTCTGTATTTCGGATGATTTATCCCGGTGTTTCTGTATTTCAGATGATTTATCCTGGCGTTTCTGTATTTCAGATGCTCCATTACAGGGTTTCTGTACTTCAGATAATTTATCCGGGTCTTTTTGTAATTCAGATGATTTATCTCGGTGATTCATTACCTCAGATGATTTATCCTTTTGTTTCTGTAACTCAGATGATTTATCCCTTTGTTTCTGTAATTCAGATGATTTATCCAGGAGTATGTATACTTCATTGCAGGATTTCTGTATTTCAGATGATTTATTGAATTTTTTCTGTATTTCAGATGATTTATTGAATTTTTTCTGTATTTCAGATGATTTATCTCGGTATTTCTGTATATCAGATAACTTATCCCGGGTTTTCTGTTCTCTAGAAATTTCGTTACAGAATTTCTGTATTTCAGATGATTTATTCCGGTGCTTCTGCACTTCATTGCTGGGTTTCGGTATTTCAGCTTCTCTATTCCAGTATTCTTGTATTCTAAATGATTTATCCCGGTGGTTCTGTAATCCAGTGCGTCTTTTGGTGAATGTTTGTATATCAGCTGCTTCATTGCTGTATGATGATTTATCCCGGTGCTTCTGTTCTTCATTGCAGGGTTTCGGTATTTCAGCTTCTTTATTCCAGTATTCTTGTATTCTAAATGATCTATCCCGGTGTTTCCGTAATCCAGTGCGTCCTTTGGAGAATGTTTGTACATCAGCTGCTACATTGCTGTATGATGATTTATTCCAGTGCTTCTGTTCTTCATTGTAGGGTTTCGGTATTTCAGCTTCTCTATTCCAGTATTCCTGTATTCTAAATGATCTATCCCGGTGGTTCCGTAATCCAGTGCGTCCTCTGGAGAATGTTTGAATATCAGCTGCTACATTGCTGTATGGTGATTTATTCCAGTGCTTCTGTTCTTCATTGTAGGGTTTCGGTATTTCAGTTTTTCTATTCCAGTATTCCTGTTTTCTAGATGAGTTATCCCGGTGGTTCCGTAATTCTGTGCGTCCTCTGTAGAATGTTTGTATATCAGCTGCTACATTGCTGTATGATGATTTATTCCAGTGCTTCTGTTCTTCATTGCAGCGTTTCGGTATTTCAGTTTTTCTATTCCAGTATTCCTGTATTCTAGATGAGTTATCCCGGTGGTTCTGTAATCCAGTGCGTCCTTTGTAGAATGTTTTTATATCAGCTGCTCCATTGCTGTATTTTTGTTTTTTTGTCGGAGCGTCATTGCTGTAGTGATGCTCACTCCGTTTTCTCTTGGAGCCGCGCACGTAATTAATTCTTTCCATTTCTAATTCACACAGGTGTTGAGAGATGAGGTCTAACTCACGGAAGTATTGAGAGAGTAGGACAAGTGACGATCCGCGTCTGGCAGGGTCTCCGTTTATACTAAAAGTACACTCAACTCACTGGGGCTAATGTGAACGCTTCTCCGTTCACCTCACTTCAAAACATAAGAAGTATGGGAGTTGCGGAAGATCTATTGGCAAATACATGGAGCTAAAATCTAAAATATTTCACGGATAGACATAAAAACATAAGGATGAAGATAACTGCAGAAAGCCCAATGGCCCATATGAGGCAGTTCCTATATATATCCACCCAATATCTTTCATATATATGAAAGACTATTACTATTTTCTTCCCATTCGGTGGTTATAATAGGAGGTGCCTCGTATGGGCCAATAGGCCCATACGAGGCCCTCTGCAGTTCTTGTTCCTACTACTATCCCCTCTATTACACTTTGCTCCTAATATCTCTCTTGCCTATTTATTCCCTGCATCTACTTCCTCATCACAATGGAAAGGGATCTCCCGTCACGCAGGGTGCAGTCGCACCTCCACAGATCTCCAGTATCATCTATTGATACTGGTAATGGATCAGAAGGGCCACCACTTACGGGCTATTCATGCCCGTGCCACCTTTTGGGTGGCTTAATCTTCATTAATCAATCATTCCTCATCACAATCGACTTGAGAGTGGTCCAGGACGGACTGACACGTCGTCGTACTTTCACCTTCTAGTGTGTGGTCTGGTCAACTTATAACCATTCTATAGTACGGCGACCAAATCAGAACTGCCAAATCTAACCAAAGCAGGTTACAGGTGAAGAACAACTCTAGGTGTCCCATTAGTACCGCTTCGAATAATAAATCCCAGTGTCCTATTTGTATTATTACGAACATTTATGCATTGATTTTATTTTGGTTTTAAATAATTACTAATCATATCTCCCAGATTCCTTTCGCAATCCGACTTCACGAACTCAACAAACTTTTATATACATTGTTTAGTGTTATGTCTTGTGTTGAAACTTTTATTACCCTAATAATGTGTCCTTTGTGATATCCATTCATCCACTTGTACACATCTATCATGTTATTCCTGACTCTTAGCCTTTCCAACGAATATAATGAAAGCTTTGTCTATCTTTCTTCATATGACAGGTTTCTAATCTGAGGGATTAAGTTGGTCATCCTATGATGGACGTGTTCAAGTAAATTTTTATCCATTCTGTAGTATTGCGACCATAATTGAATTGCATAATCTAAATGGGGATATTAATAGGGAATTAAAAGTATTAACAAAAGACAGAACACGAAACAATCGGTATTAACTGAATAAGTTTAAATTTAGGAAAACCTGGGTAAATACTACACAACACACAGAAATCACAATAGCGTGATGCATTAAATGGACAAATCCACAAGGGCCGTGACGAGGATTCAAACCAACGTCCGACATCATCCCAGACGCTGCCTTAGCTCAGTCGATTAAGGCAGCAACTGGGATGCTCTCGGACGTAGGTTCGAATCCTCATCACGGCCCTTGTAGATTTGTTCATGGGAAAAAACTGGTTAGGTAATAGGAACCAGTTGCCACAGTGAGTGGTAAAGGTGGGGGTCCCTTCACTTCTTCAAGCGTGGGTTTGACATGTATATGAGTGGGATTAGGTGGATATAAATAGGAATTGGCTCGTATGGGACAATAGGCCTTTAGCAGTTGTCTTTGTTCTTATGTTTAAAGAACAGCACCAGGTGTGTTGTTACTAACGCTTCGATTAATAAATCCCAGTGTCCTGTTTGCCTGATTACGAACATATATGCATTTATTTTTTGGCTTTAAATTTCTATTAATCATTGCTCCTAGATCGCTTTCGCAATCTCAACACTATTTAGCTCGTACTCAATCATCAATATCTAGCCTCAAAACCTCACATTTGTCAGCATTAAACTGCATCTGCCAAACTCTTCGCCATTTCAAAACCCTATTTAGATCGCCATGAAGTGATACTGAGTCTTTTACTGTGTTTATTTTCTCTTCCGATTTTTGTATTATCGGCAAATTTGAAATATTACTGCTCAAACTTGAATCTAAATCATTTATGTATATTATGAACAACAGTGATCCCAGGACAGAGGCTTTAGACACTCCACTTGCAACATTTTTCCAGTCTAACTTAGCGCCATTTATATTAACTCTTTGTTTCCTTTGGTATAACCAATTTAATATAGCAATTTCAATTTATTATAGCATCCCAATACAATGAGCATCTATCTTTTTAGTCATAAGGAAATCTATCATCATATGAACATAGGTAACTGTAGAAGTTTGGGTGCTAACATTTGCTACATAATAAGATTCTACAATTTATACAATTCTTTATCATTTTAATATGAAAAAATAATACAATTATTAAAACTTTTAATACATTTTATTTGCTAAAAATGTTTACAAGAGTTGCACTGTCCATACTTGAGTGATGCTGTTCATACTTGAGTGATGCTGTCCATACTTGAATGACACTGTCCATACTTGAGTGACACTGTCCATACTTGAAAGACACCGTCCATATAAACACCTAGCAAATTAGGCCTGTGTCTTCAGTAGAGTAAAGACATATAGGTTTTAATATTAATGTTGTAAAACAGATAATAAGATGAGGAATCTAATGTGCAATTGTATTTTGACAAGAACGTTGTGCCTAAAGTTAGAGGAATTTCTGTCTTTGGATTCTCCAGCACCTTCAAGTCATCCTCCAGGTAAAGGTCACCCTTCACATGTATTCTTAGTTTTTTTGGGAGGACATGTTTCCATGCCGATGTGCTTCAAAAATAATTGTGAAATGGTTGAAGCATCGGAGCCAGTATTGACCACAACTTTATCGCTGCAATAATTGTCTTTTGCAGATAATGGAAACTTTATCCTAAGATAAGGCAAGGGAGAACTGCTCAACCCATATCCTTTTTTCGTAAATCTTCTCAAAGGTTTTAAAAAGATGGAAGATTTATTGCTTTTAAACTGATGAATTATGTGATTCTCTGTCATCAGTGGGAAGCTAAAGAAGAACATTGGTGTGTCCTCAGAGATGAAGTAATTGTCCAATTCTGGTGGGAAAATATTTACAGTGGCAACGAGCTCTTTGCCATTTTGTAATTTAATTTTACAATTTTCTACTTGCCTTATTTTGAGGTGTTTGTTTTCACTCGAAAACCAAGAATCACGGAGAATGGTTGAGTCGACTTTCTTATCTAATCCCAGCTTCTGTGCGAGTCTGTGTTCAATACCATTGCTTGTTGTTCCAGAATCGACAAACATTTTACAGCATTTACCATTGACTTCCACCGGGAGGTAGTTATGTCCGTCTAGAGAAATCTCCTCCAAACCCTCCAACGATGGGTGACAAGTTAGAATAGGAGGAAACGATAGGTATAATGTGAGGACTTCACCATCTGAACTAACCTCATACCCAGGTGTTTCATTTCCGTTTTCCTGTATTTCAGATGCTTCAATGCTGGGTTTCTGTATTTCAGATGCTTCAATGCTGGGTTTCTGTATTTCAGATGATTTATCCAGGTGTTTCTGTACCTCAGATGATCCATTACAGGATTTCTGTATTTCAGATGATTTATTCTTGTGTTTCTGTACTTCAGATGCTCCCTTACAGGGTTTCTGTATTTCCGATAATTTATGCCGGTGTTTCTGTATTTCGGATGATTTATCCCGGTGTTTCTGTATTTCAGATGATTTATCCTGGCGTTTCTGTATTTCAGATGCTCCATTACAGGGTTTCTGTACTTCAGATAATTTATCCGGGTCTTTTTGTAATTCAGATGATTTATCTCGGTGATTCATTACCTCAGATGATTTATCCTTTTGTTTCTGTAACTCAGATGATTTATCCCTTTGTTTCTGTAATTCAGATGATTTATCCAGGA
>NC_091165.1:35497802-35535247 GCF_040958095.1 Procambarus clarkii | reverse complement strand
CAGGATTTCTGTATTTCAGATGATTTATTCTTGTGTTTCTGTACTTCAGATGCTCCCTTACAGGGTTTCTGTATTTCCGATAATTTATGCCGGTGTTTCTGTATTTCAGATGATTTATCCTGGCGTTTCTGTATTTCAGATGCTCCATTACAGGGTTTCTGTACTTCAGATAATTTATCCTGGTCTTTTTGTAATTCAGATGATTTATCTCGGTGATTCATTACCTCAGATGATTTATCCTTTTGTTTCTGTAACTCAGATGATTTATCCCTTTGTTTCTGTAATTCAGATGATTTATCCAGGAGTATGTATACTTCATTGCAGGATTTCTGTATTTCAGATGATTTATTGAATTTTTTCTGTATTTCAGATGATTTATTGAATTTTTTCTGTATTTCAGATGATTTATCTCGGTATTTCTGTATATCAGATAACTTATCCCGGTTTTTCTGTTCTCTAGAAATTTCGTTACAGAATTTCTGTATTTCAGATGATTTATTCCGGTGCTTCTGCACTTCATTGCTGGGTTTCGGTATTTCAGCTTCTCTATTCCAGTATTCTTGTATTCTAAATGATTTATCCCGGTGGTTCTGTAATCCAGTGCGTCTTTTGGTGAATGTTTGTATATCAGCTGCTTCATTGCTGTATGATGATTTATCCCGGTGCTTCTGTTCTTCATTGCAGGGTTTCGGTATTTCAGCTTCTCTATTCCAGTATTCTTGTATTCTAAATGATCTATCCCGGTGTTTCCGTAATCCAGTGCGTCCTTTGGAGAATGTTTGTACATCAGCTGCTACATTGCTGTATGATGATTTATTCCAGTGCTTCTGTTCTTCATTGTAGGGTTTCGGTATTTCAGCTTCTCTATTCCAGTATTCCTGTATTCTAAATGATCTATCCCGGTGGTTCCGTAATCCAGTGCGTCCTCTGGAGAATGTTTGAATATCAGCTGCTACATTGCTGTATGGTGATTTATTCCAGTGCTTCTGTTCTTCATTGTAGGGTTTCGGTATTTCAGTTTTTCTATTCCAGTATTCCTGTTTTCTAGATGAGTTATCCCGGTGGTTCCGTAATTCTGTGCGTCCTCTGTAGAATGTTTGTATATCAGCTGCTACATTGCTGTATGATGATTTATTCCAGTGCTTCTGTTCTTCATTGCAGCGTTTCGGTATTTCAGTTTTTCTATTCCAGTATTCCTGTATTCTAGATGAGTTATCCCGGTGGTTCTGTAATCCAGTGCGTCCTTTGTAGAATGTTTTTATATCAGCTGCTCCATTGCTGTATTTTTGTTTTTTTGTCGGAGCGTCATTGCTGTAGTGATGCTCACTCCGTTTTCTCTTGGAGCCGCGCACGTAATTAATTCTTTCCATTTCTAATTCACACAGGTGTTGAGAGATGAGGTCTAACTCACGGAAGTATTGAGAGAGTAGGACAAGTGACGATCCGCGTCTGGCAGGGTCTCCGTTTATACTAAAAGTACACTCAACTCACTGGGGCTAATGTGAACGCTTCTCCGTTCACCTCACTTCAAAACATAAGAAGTATGGGAGTTGCGGAAGATCTATTGGCAAATACATGGAGCTAAAATCTAAAATATTTCACGGATAGACATAAAAACATAAGGATGAAGATAACTGCAGAAAGCCCAATGGCCCATATGAGGCAGTTCCTATATATATCCACCCAATATCTTTCATATATATGAAAGACTATTACTATTTTCTTCCCATTCGGTGGTTATAATAGGAGGTGCCTCGTATGGGCCAATAGGCCCATACGAGGCCCTCTGCAGTTCTTGTTCCTACTACTATCCCCTCTATTACACTTTGCTCCTAATATCTCTCTTGCCTATTTATTCCCTGCATCTACTTCCTCATCACAATGGAAAGGGATCTCCCGTCACGCAGGGTGCAGTCGCACCTCCACAGATCTCCAGTATCATCTATTGATACTGGTAATGGATCAGAAGGGCCACCACTTACGGGCTATTCATGCCCGTGCCACCTTTTGGGTGGCTTAATCTTCATTAATCAATCATTCCTCATCACAATCGACTTGAGAGTGGTCCAGGACGGACTGACACGTCGTCGTACCTTCACCTCCTAGTGTGTGGTCTGGTCAACTTATAACCATTCTATAGTACGGCGACCAAATCAGAACTGCCAAATCTAACCAAAGCAGGTTACAGGTGAAGAACAACTCTAGGTGTCCCATTAGTACCGCTTCGAATAATAAATCCCAGTGTCCTATTTGTATTATTACGAACATTTATGCATTGATTTTATTTTGGTTTTAAATAATTACTAATCATATCTCCCAGATTCCTTTCGCAATCCGACTTCACGAACTCAACAAACTTTTATACCCATTGTTTAGTGTTATGTCTTGTGTTGAAACTTTTATTACCCTAATAATGTGTCCTTTGTGATATCCATTCATCCACTTGTACACATCTATCATGTTATTCCTGACTCTTTGCCTTTCCAACGAATATAATGAAAGCTTTGTCTATCTTTCTTCATATGACAGGTTTCTAATCTGAGGGATTAAGTTGGTCATCCTATGATGGACGTGTTCAAGTAAATTTATATCCATTCTGTAGTATTGCGACCATAATTGAACTGCATAATCTAAATGGGGATATTAATAGGGAATTAAAAGTATTAACAAAAGACAGAACACGAAACAATCGGTATTAACTGAATAAGTTTAAATTTAGGAAAACCTGGGTAAATACTACACAACACACAGAAATCACAATAGCGTGATGCATTAAATGGACAAATCCACAAGGGCCGTGACGAGGATTCAAACCAACGTCCGACATCATCCCAGACGCTGCCTTAGCTCAGTCGATTAAGGCAGCAACTGGGATGCTCTCGGACGTAGGTTCGAATCCTCATCACGGCCCTTGTAGATTTGTTCATGGGAAAAAACTGGTTAGGTAATAGGAACCAGTTGCCACAGTGAGTGGTAAAGGTGGGGGTCCCTTCACTTCTTTAAGCGTGGGTTTGACATGTATATGAGTGGGATTAGGTGGATATAAATAGGAATTGGCTCGTATGGGACAATAGGCCTTTAGCAGTTGTCTTTGTTCTTATGTTTAAAGAACAGCACCAGGTGTGTTGTTACTAACGCTTCGATTAATAAATCCCAGTGTCCTGTTTGCCTGATTACGAACATATATGCATTTATATTTTGGCTTTAAATTTCTATTAATCATTACTCCTAGATCGCTTTCGCAATCTCAACACTATTTAGCTCGTACTCAATCATCATTATCTAGCCTCAAAACCTCACATTTGTCAGCATTAAACTGCATCTGCCAAACTCTTCGCTATTTCAAAACCCTATTTAGATCGCCATGAAGTGATACTGAGTCTTTTACTGTGTTTATTTTCTCTTCCGATTTTTGTATTATCGGCTAATTTGAAATATTACTGCTCAAACTTGAATCTAAATCATTTATGTATATTATGAACAACAGTGATCCCAGGACAGAGGCTTTAGACACTCCACTTGCAACATTTTTCCAGTCTGACTTAGCGCCATTTATATTAACTCTTTGTTTCCTTTGGTATAACCAATTTAATATAGCAATTTCTATTTATTATAGCATCCCAATACAATGAGCATCTATCTTTTTAGTCATAAGGAAATCTATCATCATAAGAACATAGGTAACTGTAGAAGTTTGGGTGCTAACATTTGCTACATAATTAGATTCTACAATTTATACAATTCTTTATCATTTTAATATGAAAAAATAATACAATTATTAAAACTTTTAATACATTTTATTTGTTAAAAATGTTTACAAGAGTTGCACTGTCCATACTTGAGTGATGCTGTCCATACTTGAGTGATGCTGTCCATACTTGAATGACACTGTCCATACTTGAGTGACACTGTCCATACTTGAAAGACACCGTCCATATAAACACCTAGCAAATTAGGCCTGTGTCTTCAGTAGAGTAAAGACATATAGGTTTTATTATTAATGTTGTAAAACAGATAATAAGATGAGGAATCTAATGTGCAATTGTATTTTGACAAGAACGTTGTGCCTAAAGTTAGAGGAATTTCTGTCTTTGGATTCTCCAGCACCTCCAAGTCATCCTCCAGGTAAAGGTCACCCTTCACATGTATTCTTAGTTTTTTGGGAGGACATGTTTCCATGCCGATGTGCTTCAAAAATAATTGTGAAATGGTTGAAGCATCGGAGCCAGTATTGACCACAACTTTATCGCTGCAATAATTGTCTTTTGCAGATAATGGAAACTTTATCCTAAGATAAGGCAAGGGAGAACTGCTCAACCCATATCCTTTTTTCGTAAATCTTCTCAAAGGTTTTAAAAAGATGGAAGATTTATTGCTTTTAAACTGATGAATTATGTGATTCTCTGTCATCAGTGGGAAGCTAAAGAAGAACATTGGTGTGTCCTCAGAGATGAAGTAATTGTCCAATTCTGGTGGGAAAATATTTACAGTGGCAACGAGCTCTTTGCCATTTTGTAATTTAATTTTACAATTTTCTACTTGCCTTATTTTGAGGTGTTTGTTTTCACTCGAAAACCAAGAATCACGGAGAATGGTTGAGTCGACTTTCTTATCTAATCCCAGCTTCTGTGCGAGTCTGTGTTCAATACCATTGCTTGTTGTTCCAGAATCGACAAACATTTTACAGCATTTACCATTGACTTCCACCGGGAGGTAGTTATGTCCGTCTAGAGAAATCTCCTCCAAACCCTCCAACGATGGGTGACAAGTTAGAATAGGAGGAAAAGATAGGTATAATGTGAGGACTTCACCATCTGAACTAACCTCATACCCAGGTGTTTCATTTCCGTTTTCCTGTATTTCAGATGCTTCAATGCTGGGTTTCTGTATTTCAGATGCTTCAATGCTGGGTTTCTGTATTTCAGATGCTTCAATGCTGGGTTTCTGTATTTCAGATGCTTCAATGCTGGGTTTCTGTATTTCAGATGATTTATCCAGGTGTTTCTGTACCTCAGATGATCCATTACAGGATTTCTGTATTTCAGATGATTTATTCTTGTGTTTCTGTACTTCAGATGCTCCCTTACAGGGTTTCTGTATTTCCGATAATTTATGCCGGTGTTTCTGTATTTCGGATGATTTATCCCGGTGTTTCTGTATTTCAGATGATTTATCCTGGCGTTTCTGTATTTCAGATGCTCCATTACAGGGTTTCTGTACTTCAGATAATTTATCCTGGTCTTTTTGTAATTCAGATGATTTATCTCGGTGATTCATTACCTCAGATGATTTATCCTTTTGTTTCTGTAACTCAGATGATTTATCCCTTTGTTTCTGTAATTCAGATGATTTATCCAGGAGTATGTATACTTCATTGCAGGATTTCTGTATTTCAGATGATTTATTGAATTTTTTCTGTATTTCAGATGATTTATTGAATTTTTTCTGTATTTCAGATGATTTATCTCGGTATTTCTGTATATCAGATAACTTATCCCGGTTTTTCTGTTCTCTAGAAATTTCGTTACAGAATTTCTGTATTTCAGATGATTTATTCCGGTGCTTCTGCACTTCATTGCTGGGTTTCGGTATTTCAGCTTCTCTATTCCAGTATTCTTGTATTCTAAATGATTTATCCCTGTGGTTCTGTAATCCAGTGCGTCTTTTGGTGAATGTTTGTATATCAGCTGCTTCATTGCTGTATGATGATTTATCCCGGTGCTTCTGTTCTTCATTGCAGGGTTTCGGTATTTCAGCTTCTCTATTCCAGTATTCTTGTATTCTAAATGATCTATCCCGGTGTTTCCGTAATCCAGTGCGTCCTTTGGAGAATGTTTGTACATCAGCTGCTACATTGCTGTATGATGATTTATTCCAGTGCTTCTGTTCTTCATTGTAGGGTTTCGGTATTTCAGCTTCTCTATTCCAGTATTCCTGTATTCTAAATGATCTATCCCGGTGGTTCCGTAATCCAGTGCGTCCTCTGGAGAATGTTTGAATATCAGCTGCTACATTGCTGTATGGTGATTTATTCCAGTGCTTCTGTTCTTCATTGTAGGGTTTCGGTATTTCAGTTTTTCTATTCCAGTATTCCTGTTTTCTAGATGAGTTATCCCGGTGGTTCCGTAATTCTGTGCGTCCTCTGTAGAATGTTTGTATATCAGCTGCTACATTGCTGTATGATGATTTATTCCAGTGCTTCTGTTCTTCATTGCAGCGTTTCGGTATTTCAGTTTTTCTATTCCAGTATTCCTGTATTCTAGATGAGTTATCCCGGTGGTTCTGTAATCCAGTGCGTCCTTTGTAGAATGTTTTTATATCAGCTGCTCCATTGCTGTATTTTTGTTTTTTTGTCGGAGCGTCATTGCTGTAGTGATGCTCACTCCGTTTTCTCTTGGAGCCGCGCACGTAATTAATTCTTTCCATTTCTAATTCACACAGGTGTTGAGAGATGAGGTCTAACTCACGGAAGTATTGAGAGAGTAGGACAAGTGACGATCCGCGTCTGGCAGGGTCTCCGTTTATACTAAAAGTACACTCAACTCACTGGGGCTAATGTGAACGCTTCTCCGTTCACCTCACTTCAAAACATAAGAAGTATGGGAGTTGCGGAAGATCTATTGGCAAATACATGGAGCTAAAATCTAAAATATTTCACGGATAGACATAAAAACATAAGGATGAAGATAACTGCAGAAAGCCCAATGGCCCATATGAGGCAGTTCCTATATATATCCACCCAATATCTTTCATATATATGAAAGACTATTACTATTTTCTTCCCATTCGGTGGTTATAATAGGAGGTGCCTCGTATGGGCCAATAGGCCCATACGAGGCCCTCTGCAGTTCTTGTTCCTACTACTATCCCCTCTATTACACTTTGCTCCTAATATCTCTCTTGCCTATTTATTCCCTGCATCTACTTCCTCATCACAGTGGAAAGGGATCTCCCGTCACGCAGGGTGCAGTCGCACCTCCACAGATCTCCAGTATCATCTATTGATACTGGTAATGGATCAGAAGGGCCACCACTTACGGGCTATTCATGCCCGTGCCACATTTTGGGTGGCTTAATCTTCATTAATCAATCATTCCTCATCACAATCGACTTGAGAGTGGTCCAGGACGGACTGACACGTCGTCGTACCTTCACCTCCTAGTGTGTGGTCTGGTCAACTTATAACCATTCTATAGTACGGCGACCAAATCAGAACTGCCAAATCTAACCAAAGCAGGTTACAGGTGAAGAACAACTCTAGGTGTCCCATTAGTACCGCTTCGAATAATAAATCCCAGTGTCCTATTTGTATTATTACGAACATTTATGCATTGATTTTATTTTGGTTTTAAATAATTACTAATCATATCTCCCAGATTCCTTTCGCAATCCGACTTCACGAACTCAACAAACTTTTATACCCATTGTTTAGTGTTATGTCTTGTGTTGAAACTTTTATTACCCTAATAATGTGTCCTTTGTGATATCCATTCATCCACTTGTACACATCTATCATGTTATTCCTGACTCTTTGCCTTTCCAACGAATATAATGAAAGCTTTGTCTATCTTTCTTCATATGACAGGTTTCTAATCTGAGGGATTAAGTTGGTCATCCTATGATGGACGTGTTCAAGTAAATTTATATCCATTCTGTAGTATTGCGACCATAATTGAACTGCATAATCTAAATGGGGATATTAATAGGGAATTAAAAGTATTAACAAAAGACAGAACACGAAACAATCGGTATTAACTGAATAAGTTTAAATTTAGGAAAACCTGGGTAAATACTACACAACACACAGAAATCACAATAGCGTGATGCATTAAATGGACAAATCCACAAGGGCCGTGACGAGGATTCAAACCAACGTCCGACATCATCCCAGACGCTGCCTTAGCTCAGTCGATTAAGGCAGCAACTGGGATGCTCTCGGACGTAGGTTCGAATCCTCATCACGGCCCTTGTAGATTTGTTCATGGGAAAAAACTGGTTAGGTAATAGGAACCAGTTGCCACAGTGAGTGGTAAAGGTGGGGGTCCCTTCACTTCTTCAAGCGTGGGTTTGACATGTATATGAGTGGGATTAGGTGGATATAAATAGGAATTGGCTCGTATGGGACAATAGGCCTTTAGCAGTTGTCTTTGTTCTTATGTTTAAAGAACAGCACCAGGTGTGTTGTTACTAACGCTTCGATTAATAAATCCCAGTGTCCTGTTTGCCTGATTACGAACATATATGCATTTATATTTTGGCTTTAAATTTCTATTAATCATTGCTCCTAGATCGCTTTCGCAATCTCAACACTATTTAGCTCGTACTCAATCATCATTATCTAGCCTCAAAACCTCACATTTGTCAGCATTAAACTGCATCTGCCAAACTCTTCGCCATTTCAAAACCCTATTTAGATCGCCATGAAGTGATACTGAGTCTTTTACTGTGTTTATTTTCTCTTCCGATTTTTGTATTATTGGCAAATTTGAAATATTACTGCTCAAACTTGAATCTAAATCATTTATGTATATTATGAACAACAGTGATCCCAGGACAGAGGCTTTAGACACTCCACTTGCAACATTTTTCCAGTCTGACTTAGCGCCATTTATATTAACTCTTTGTTTCCTTTGGTATAACCAATTTAATATAGCAATTTCAATTTATTATAGCATCCCAATACAATGAGCATCTATCTTTTTAGTCATAAGGAAATCTATCATCATAAGAACATAGGTAACTGTAGAAGTTTGGGTGCTAACATTTGCTACATAATAAGATTCTACAATTCTTTATCATTTTAATATGAAAAAATAATACAATTATTAAAACTTTTAATACATTTTATTTGTTAAAAATGTTTACAAGAGTTGCACTGTCCATACTTGAGTGATGCTGTCCATACTTGAGTGATGCTGTCCATACTTGAATGACACTGTCCATACTTGAGTGACACTGTCCATACTTGAAAGACACCGTCCATATAAACACCTAGCAAATTAGGCCTGTGTCTTCAGTAGAGTAAAGACATATAGGTTTTATTATTAATGTTGTAAAACAGATAATAAGATGAGGAATCTAATGTGCAATTGTATTTTGACAAGAACGTTGTGCCTAAAGTTAGAGGAATTTCTGTCTTTGGATTCTCCAGCACCTCCAAGTCATCCTCCAGGTAAAGGTCACCCTTCACATGTATTCTTAGTTTTTTGGGAGGACATGTTTCCATGCCGATGTGCTTCAAAAATAATTGTGAAATGGTTGAAGCATCGGAGCCAGTATTGACCACAACTTTATCGCTGCAATAATTGTCTTTTGCAGATAATGGAAACTTTATCCTAAGATAAGGCAAGGGAGAACTGCTCAACCCATATCCTTTTTTCGTAAATCTTCTCAAAGGTTTTAAAAAGATGGAAGATTTATTGCTTTTAAACTGATGAATTATGTGATTCTCTGTCATCAGTGGGAAGCTAAAGAAGAACATTGGTGTGTCCTCAGAGATGAAGTAATTGTCCAATTCTGGTGGGAAAATATTTACAGTGGCAACGAGCTCTTTGCCATTTTGTAATTTAATTTTACAATTTTCTACTTGCCTTATTTTGAGGTGTTTGTTTTCACTCGAAAACCAAGAATCACGGAGAATGGTTGAGTCGACTTTCTTATCTAATCCCAGCTTCTGTGCGAGTCTGTGTTCAATACCATTGCTTGTTGTTCCAGAATCGACAAACATTTTACAGCATTTACCATTGACTTCCACCGGGAGGTAGTTATGTCCGTCTAGAGAAATCTCCTCCAAACCCTCCAACGATGGGTGACAAGTTAGAATAGGAGGAAAAGATAGGTATAATGTGAGGACTTCACCATCTGAACTAACCTCATACCCAGGTGTTTCATTTCCGTTTTCCTGTATTTCAGATGCTTCAATGCTGGGTTTCTGTATTTCAGATGCTTCAATGCTGGGTTTCTGTATTTCAGATGCTTCAATGCTGGGTTTCTGTATTTCAGATGATTTATCCAGGTGTTTCTGTACCTCAGATGATCCATTACAGGATTTCTGTATTTCAGATGATTTATTCTTGTGTTTCTGTACTTCAGATGCTCCCTTACAGGGTTTCTGTATTTCCGATAATTTATGCCGGTGTTTCTGTATTTCGGATGATTTATCCCGGTGTTTCTGTTTTTCAGATGATTTATCCTGGCGTTTCTGTATTTCAGATGCTCCATTACAGGGTTTCTGTACTTCAGATAATTTATCCTGGTCTTTTTGTAATTCAGATGATTTATCTCGGTGATTCATTACCTCAGATGATTTATCCTTTTGTTTCTGTAACTCAGATGATTTATCCCTTTGTTTCTGTAATTCAGATGATTTATCCAGGAGTATGTATACTTCATTGCAGGATTTCTGTATTTCAGATGATTTATTGAATTTTTTCTGTATTTCAGATGATTTATTGAATTTTTTCTGTATTTCAGATGATTTATCTCGGTATTTCTGTATATCAGATAACTTATCCCGGTTTTTCTGTTCTCTAGAAATTTCGTTACAGAATTTCTGTATTTCAGATGATTTATTCCGGTGCTTCTGCACTTCATTGCTGGGTTTCGGTATTTCAGCTTCTCTATTCCAGTATTCTTGTATTCTAAATGATTTATCCCTGTGGTTCTGTAATCCAGTGCGTCTTTTGGTGAATGTTTGTATATCAGCTGCTTCATTGCTGTATGATGATTTATCCCGGTGCTTCTGTTCTTCATTGCAGGGTTTCGGTATTTCAGCTTCTCTATTCCAGTATTCTTGTATTCTAAATGATCTATCCCGGTGTTTCCGTAATCCAGTGCGTCCTTTGGAGAATGTTTGTACATCAGCTGCTACATTGCTGTATGATGATTTATTCCAGTGCTTCTGTTCTTCATTGTAGGGTTTCGGTATTTTAGCTTCTCTATTCCAGTATTCCTGTATTCTAAATGATCTATCCCGGTGGTTCCGTAATCCAGTGCGTCCTCTGGAGAATGTTTGAATATCAGCTGCTACATTGCTGTATGGTGATTTATTCCAGTGCTTCTGTTCTTCATTGTAGGGTTTCGGTATTTCAGTTTTTCTATTCCAGTATTCCTGTTTTCTAGATGAGTTATCCCGGTGGTTCCGTAATTCTGTGCGTCCTCTGTAGAATGTTTGTATATCAGCTGCTACATTGCTGTATGATGATTTATTCCAGTGCTTCTGTTCTTCATTGCAGCGTTTCGGTATTTCAGTTTTTCTATTCCAGTATTCCTGTATTCTAGATGAGTTATCCCGGTGGTTCTGTAATCCAGTGCGTCCTTTGTAGAATGTTTTTATATCAGCTGCTCCATTGCTGTATTTTTGTTTTTTTGTCGGAGCGTCATTGCTGTAGTGATGCTCACTCCGTTTTCTCTTGGAGCCGCGCACGTAATTAATTCTTTCCATTTCTAATTCACACAGGTGTTGAGAGATGAGGTCTAACTCACGGAAGTATTGAGAGAGTAGGACAAGTGACGATCCGCGTCTGGCAGGGTCTCCGTTTATACTAAAAGTACACTCAACTCACTAGGGCTAATGTGAACGCTTCTCCGTTCACCTCACTTCAAAACATAAGAAGTATGGGAGTTGCGGAAGATCTATTGGCAAATACATGGAGCTAAAATCTAAAATATTTCACGGATAGACATAAAAACATAAGGATGAAGATAACTGCAGAAAGCCCAATGGCCCATATGAGGCAGTTCCTATATATATCCACCCAATATCTTTCATATATATGAAAGACTATTACTATTTTCTTCCCATTCGGTGGTTATAATAGGAGGTGCCTCGTATGGGCCAATAGGCCCATACGAGGCCCTCTGCAGTTCTTGTTCCTACTACTATCCCCTCTATTACACTTTGCTCCTAATATCTCTCTTGCCTATTTATTCCCTGCATCTACTTCCTCATCACAATGGAAAGGGATCTCCCGTCACGCAGGGTGCAGTCGCACCTCCACAGATCTCCAGTATCATCTATTGATACTGGTAATGGATCAGAAGGGCCACCACTTACGGGCTATTCATGCCCGTGCCACCTTTTGGGTGGCTTAATCTTCATTAATCAATCATTCCTCATCACAATCGACTTGAGAGTGGTCCAGGACGGACTGACACGTCGTCGTACCTTCACCTCCTAGTGTGTGGTCTGGTCAACTTATAACCATTCTATAGTACGGCGACCAAATCAGAACTGCCAAATCTAACCAAAGCAGGTTACAGGTGAAGAACAACTCTAGGTGTCCCATTAGTACCGCTTCGAATAATAAATCCCAGTGTCCTATTTGTATTATTACGAACATTTATGCATTGATTTTATTTTGGTTTTAAATAATTACTAATCATATCTCCCAGATTCCTTTCGCAATCCGACTTCACGAACTCAACAAACTTTTATACCCATTGTTTAGTGTTATGTCTTGTGTTGAAACTTTTATTACCCTAATAATGTGTCCTTTGTGATATCCATTCATCCACTTGTACACATCTATCATGTTATTCCTGACTCTTTGCCTTTCCAACGAATATAATGAAAGCTTTGTCTATCTTTCTTCATATGACAGGTTTCTAATCTGAGGGATTAAGTTGGTCATCCTATGATGGACGTGTTCAAGTAAATTTATATCCATTCTGTAGTATTGCGACCGTAATTGAACTGCATAATCTAAATGGGGATTTTAATAGGGAATTAAAATTATTAACAAAAGACAGAACACGAAACAATCGGTATTAACTGAATAAGTTTAAATTTAGGAAAACCTGGGTAAATACTACACAACACACAGAAATCACAATAGCGTGATGCATTAAATGGACAAATCCACAAGGGCCGTGACGAGGATTCAAACCAACGTCCGACATCATCCCAGACGCTGCCTTAGCTCAGTCGATTAAGGCAGCAACTGGGATGCTCTCGGACGTAGGTTCGAATCCTCATCACGGCCCTTGTAGATTTGTTCATGGGAAAAAACTGGTTAGGTAATAGGAACCAGTTGCCACAGTGAGTGGTAAAGGTGGGGGTCCCTTCACTTCTTCAAGCGTGGGTTTGACATGTATATGAGTGGGATTAGGTGGATATAAATAGGAATTGGCTCGTATGGGACAATAGGCCTTTAGCAGTTGTCTTTGTTCTTATGTTTAAAGAACAGCACCAGGTGTGTTGTTACTAACGCTTCGATTAATAAATCCCAGTGTCCTGTTTGCCTGATTACGAACATATATGCATTTATATTTTGGCTTTAAATTTCTATTAATCATTGCTCCTAGATCGCTTTCGCAATCTCAACACTATTTAGCTCGTACTCAATCATCATTATCTAGCCTCAAAACCTCACATTTGTCAGCATTAAACTGCATCTGCCAAACTCTTCGCTATTTCAAAACCCTATTTAGATCGCCATGAAGTGATACTGAGTCTTTTACTGTGTTTATTTTCTCTTCCGATTTTTGTATTATTGGCAAATTTGAAATATTACTGCTCAAACTTGAATCTAAATCATTTATGTATATTATGAACAACAGTGATCCCAGGACAGAGGCTTTAGACACTCCACTTGCAACATTTTTCCAGTCTGACTTAGCGCCATTTATATTAACTCTTTGTTTCCTTTGGTATAACCAATTTAATATAGCAATTTCAATTTATTATAGCATCCCAATACAATGAGCATCTATCTTTTTAGTCATAAGGAAATCTATCATCATAAGAACATAGGTAACTGTAGAAGTTTGGGTGCTAACATTTGCTACATAATAAGATTCTACAATTTATACAATTCTTTATCATTTTAATATGAAAAAATAATACAATTATTAAAACTTTTAATAGATTTTATTTGTTAAAAATGTTTACAAGAGTTGCACTGTCCATACTTGAGTGATGCTGTCCATACTTGAGTGATGCTGTCCATACTTGAATGACACTGTCCATACTTGAGTGACACTGTCCATACTTGAAAGACACCGTCCATATAAACACCTAGCAAATTAGGCCTGTGTCTTCAGTAGAGTAAAGACATATAGGTTTTATTATTAATGTTGTAAAACAGATAATAAGATGAGGAATCTAATGTGCAATTGTATTTTGACAAGAACGTTGTGCCTAAAGTTAGAGGAATTTCTGTCTTTGGATTCTCCAGCACCTCCAAGTCATCCTCCAGGTAAAGGTCACCCTTCACATGTATTCTTAGTTTTTTGGGAGGACATGTTTCCATGCCGATGTGCTTCAAAAATAATTGTGAAATGGTTGAAGCATCGGAGCCAGTATTGACCACAACTTTATCGCTGCAATAATTGTCTTTTGCAGATAATGGAAACTTTATCCTAAGATAAGGCAAGGGAGAACTGCTCAACCCATATCCTTTTTTCGTAAATCTTCTCAAAGGTTTTAAAAAGATGGAAGATTTATTGCTTTTAAACTGATGAATTATGTGATTCTCTGTCATCAGTGGGAAGCTAAAGAAGAACATTGGTGTGTCCTCAGAGATGAAGTAATTGTCCAATTCTGGTGGGAAAATATTTACAGTGGCAACGAGCTCTTTGCCATTTTGTAATTTAATTTTACAATTTTCTACTTGCCTTATTTTGAGGTGTTTGTTTTCACTCGAAAACCAAGAATCACGGAGAATGGTTGAGTCGACTTTCTTATCTAATCCCAGCTTCTGTGCGAGTCTGTGTTCAATACCATTGCTTGTTGTTCCAGAATCGACAAACATTTTACAGCATTTACCATTGACTTCCACCGGGAGGTAGTTATGTCCGTCTAGAGAAATCTCCTCCAAACCCTCCAACGATGGGTGACAAGTTAGAATAGGAGGAAAAGATAGGTATAATGTGAGGACTTCACCATCTGAACTAACCTCATACCCAGGTGTTTCATTTCCGTTTTCCTGTATTTCAGATGCTTCAATGCTGGGTTTCTGTATTTCAGATGCTTCAATGCTGGGTTTCTGTATTTCAGATGCTTCAATGCTGGGTTTCTGTATTTCAGATGATTTATCCAGGTGTTTCTGTACCTCAGATGATCCATTACAGGATTTCTGTATTTCAGATGATTTATTCTTGTGTTTCTGTACTTCAGATGCTCCCTTACAGGGTTTCTGTATTTCCGATAATTTATGCCGGTGTTTCTGTATTTCGGATGATTTATCCCGGTGTTTCTGTATTTCAGATGATTTATCCTGGCGTTTCTGTATTTCAGATGCTCCATTACAGGGTTTCTGTACTTCAGATAATTTATCCTGGTCTTTTTGTAATTCAGATGATTTATCTCGGTGATTCATTACCTCAGATGATTTATCCTTTTGTTTCTGTAACTCAGATGATTTATCCCTTTGTTTCTGTAATTCAGATGATTTATCCAGGAGTATGTATACTTCATTGCAGGATTTCTGTATTTCAGATGATTTATTGAATTTTTTCTGTATTTCAGATGATTTATTGAATTTTTTCTGTATTTCAGATGATTTATCTCGGTATTTCTGTATATCAGATAACTTATCCCGGTTTTTCTGTTCTCTAGAAATTTCGTTACAGAATTTCTGTATTTCAGATGATTTATTCCGGTGCTTCTGCACTTCATTGCTGGGTTTCGGTATTTCAGCTTCTCTATTCCAGTATTCTTGTATTCTAAATGATTTATCCCGGTGGTTCTGTAATCCAGTGCGTCTTTTGGTGAATGTTTGTATATCAGCTGTTTCATTGCTGTATGATGATTTATCCCGGTGCTTCTGTTCTTCATTGCAGAGTTTCGGTATTTCAGCTTCTCTATTCCAGTATTCTAAATGATCTATCCCGGTGTTTCCGTAATCCAGTGCGTCCTTTGGAGAATGTTTGTACATCAGCTGCTACATTGCTGTATGATGATTTATTCCAGTGCTTCTGTTCTTCATTGTAGGGTTTCGGTATTTCAGCTTCTCTATTCCAGTATTCCTGTATTCTAAATGATCTATCCCGGTGGTTCCGTAATCCAGTGCGTCCTCTGGAGAATGTTTGAATATCAGCTGCTACATTGCTGTATGGTGATTTATTCCAGTGCTTCTGTTCTTCATTGTAGGGTTTCGGTATTTCAGTTTTTCTATTCCAGTATTCCTGTTTTCTAGATGAGTTATCCCGGTGGTTCCGTAATTCTGTGCGTCCTCTGTAGAATGTTTGTATATCAGCTGCTACATTGCTGTATGATGATTTATTCCAGTGCTTCTGTTCTTCATTGCAGCGTTTCGGTATTTCAGTTTTTCTATTCCAGTATTCCTGTATTCTAGATGAGTTATCCCGGTGGTTCTGTAATCCAGTGCGTCCTTTGTAGAATGTTTTTATATCAGCTGCTCCATTGCTGTATTTTTGTTTTTTTGTCGGAGCGTCATTGCTGTAGTGATGCTCACTCCGTTTTCTCTTGGAGCCGCGCACGTAATTAATTCTTTCCATTTCTAATTCACACAGGTGTTGAGAGATGAGGTCTAACTCACGGAAGTATTGAGAGAGTAGGACAAGTGACGATCCGCGTCTGGCAGGGTCTCCGTTTATACTAAAAGTACACTCAACTCACTGGGGCTAATGTGAACGCTTCTCCGTTCACCTCACTTCAAAACATAAGAAGTATGGGAGTTGCGGAAGATCTATTGGCAAATACATGGAGCTAAAATCTAAAATATTTCACGGATAGACATAAAAACATAAGGATGAAGATAACTGCAGAAAGCCCAATGGCCCATATGAGGCAGTTCCTATATATATCCACCCAATATCTTTCATATATATGAAAGACTATTACTATTTTCTTCCCATTCGGTGGTTATAATAGGAGGTGCCTCGTATGGGCCAATAGGCCCATACGAGGCCCTCTGCAGTTCTTGTTCCTACTACTATCCCCTCTATTACACTTTGCTCCTAATATCTCTCTTGCCTATTTATTCCCTGCATCTACTTCCTCATCACAATGGAAAGGGATCTCCCGTCACGCAGGGTGCAGTCGCACCTCCACAGATCTCCAGTATCATCTATTGATACTGGTAATGGATCAGAAGGGCCACCACTTACGGGCTATTCATGCCCGTGCCACCTTTTGGGTGGCTTAATCTTCATTAATCAATCATTCCTCATCACAATCGACTTGAGAGTGGTCCAGGACGGACTGACACGTCGTCGTACCTTCACCTCCTAGTGTGTGGTCTGGTCAACTTATAACCATTCTATAGTACGGCGACCAAATCAGAACAGCCAAATCTAACCAAAGCAGGTTACAGGTGAAGAACAACTCTAGGTGTCCCATTAGTACCGCTTCGAATAAAAAATCCCAGTGTCCTATTTGTATTATTACGAACATTTATGCATTGATTTTATTTTGGTTTTAAATAATTACTAATCATATCTCCCAGATTCCTTTCGCAATCCGACTTCACGAACTCAACAAACTTTTATACCCATTGTTTAGTGTTATGTCTTGTGTTGAAACTTTTATTACCCTAATAATGTGTCCTTTGTGATATCCATTCATCCACTTGTACACATCTATCATGTTATTCCTGACTCTGCCTTTCCAACGAATATAATGAAAGCTTTTTCTATCTTTCTTCATATGACAGGTTTCTAATCTGAGGGATTAAGTTGGTCATCCTATGATGGACGTGTTCAAGTAAATTTATATCCATTCTGTAGTATTGCGACCATAATTGAACTGCATAATCTAAATGGGGATATTTATAGGGAATTAAAAGTATTAACAAAAGACAGAACACGAAACAATCGGTATTAACTGAATAAGTTTAAATTTAGGAAAACCTGGGTAAATACTACACAACACACAGAAATCACAATAGCGTGATGCATTAAATGGACAAATCCACAAGGGCCGTGACGAGGATTCAAACCAACGTCCGACATCATCCCAGACGCTGCCTTAGCTCAGTCGATTAAGGCAGCAACTGGGATGCTCTCGGACGTAGGTTCGAATCCTCATCACGGCCCTTGTAGATTTGTTCATGGGAAAAAACTGGTTAGGTAATAGGAACCAGTTGCCACAGTGAGTGGTAAAGGTGGGGGTCCCTTCACTTCTTCAAGCGTGGGTTTGACATGTATATGAGTGGGATTAGGTGGATATAAATAGGAATTGGCTCGTATGGGACAATAGGCCTTTAGCAGTTGTCTTTGTTCTTATGTTTAAAGAACAGCACCAGGTGTGTTGTTACTAACGCTTCGATTAATAAATCCCAGTGTCCTGTTTGCCTGATTACGAACATATATGCATTTATATTTTGGCTTTAAATTTCTATTAATCATTGCTCCTAGATCGCTTTCGCAATCTCAACACTATTTAGCTCGTACTCAATCATCATTATCTAGCCTCAAAACCTCACATTTGTCAGCATTAAACTGCATCTGCCAAACTCTTCGCTATTTCAAAACCCTATTTAGATCGCCATGAAGTGATACTGAGTCTTTTACTGTGTTTATTTTCTCTTCCGATTTTTGTATTATTGGCAAATTTGAAATATTACTGCTCAAACTTGAATCTAAATCATTTATGTATATTATGAACAACAGTGATCCCAGGACAGAGGCTTTAGACACTCCACTTGCAACATTTTTCCAGTCTAACTTAGCGCCATTTATATTAACTCTTTGTTTCCTTTGGTATAACCAATTTAATATAGCAATTTCAATTTATTATAGCATCCCAATACAATGAGCATCTATCTTTTTAGTCATAAGGAAATCTATCATCATAAGAACATAGGTAACTGTAGAAGTTTGGGTGCTAACATTTGCTACATAATAAGATTCTACAATTTATACAATTCTTTATCATTTTAATATGAAAAAATAATACAATTATTAAAACTTTTAATAGATTTTATTTGTTAAAAATGTTTACAAGAGTTGCACTGTCCATACTTGAGTGATGCTGTCCATACTTGAGTGATGCTGTCCATACTTGAATGACACTGTCCATACTTGAGTGACACTGTCCATACTTGAAAGACACCGTCCATATAAACACCTAGCAAATTAGGCCTGTGTCTTCAGTAGAGTAAAGACATATAGGTTTTATTATTAATGTTGTAAAACAGATAATAAGATGAGGAATCTAATGTGCAATTGTATTTTGACAAGAACGTTGTGCCTAAAGTTAGAGGAATTTCTGTCTTTGGATTCTCCAGCACCTCCAAGTCATCCTCCAGGTAAAGGTCACCCTTCACATGTATTCTTAGTTTTTTGGGAGGACATGTTTCCATGCCGATGTGCTTCAAAAATAATTGTGAAATGGTTGAAGCATCGGAGCCAGTATTGACCACAACTTTATCGCTGCAATAATTGTCTTTTGCAGATAATGGAAACTTTATCCTAAGATAAGGCAAGGGAGAACTGCTCAACCCATATCCTTTTTTCGTAAATCTTCTCAAAGGTTTTAAAAAGATGGAAGATTTATTGCTTTTAAACTGATGAATTATGTGATTCTCTGTCATCAGTGGGAAGCTAAAGAAGAACATTGGTGTGTCCTCAGAGATGAAGTAATTGTCCAATTCTGGTGGGAAAATATTTACAGTGGCAACGAGCTCTTTGCCATTTTGTAATTTAATTTTACAATTTTCTACTTGCCTTATTTTGAGGTGTTTGTTTTCACTCGAAAACCAAGAATCACGGAGAATGGTTGAGTCGACTTTCTTATCTAATCCCAGCTTCTGTGCGAGTCTGTGTTCAATACCATTGCTTGTTGTTCCAGAATCGACAAATATTTTACAGCATTTACCATTGACTTCCACCGGGAGGTAGTTATGTCCGTCTAGAGAAATCTCCTCCAAACCCTCCAACGATGGGTGACAAGTTAGAATAGGAGGAAAAGATAGGTATAATGTGAGGACTTCACCATCTGAACTAACCTCATACCCAGGTGTTTCATTTCCGTTTTCCTGTATTTCAGATGCTTCAATGCTGGGTTTCTGTATTTCAGATGCTTCAATGCTGGGTTTCTGTATTTCAGATGATTTATCCAGGTGTGTCTGTACCTCAGATGATCCATTACAGGATTTCTGTATTTCAGATGATTTATTCTTGTGTTTCTGTACTTCAGATGCTCCCTTACAGGGTTTCTGTATTTCCGATAATTTATGCCGGTGTTTCTGTATTTCGGATGATTTATCCCGGTGTTTCTGTATTTCAGATGATTTATCCTGGCGTTTCTGTATTTCAGATGCTCCATTACAGGGTTTCTGTACTTCAGATAATTTATCCTGGTCTTTTTGTAATTCAGATGATTTATCTCGGTGATTCATTACCTCAGATGATTTATCCTTTTGTTTCTGTAACTCAGATGATTTATCCCTTTGTTTCTGTAATTCAGATGATTTATCCAGGAGTATGTATACTTCATTGCAGGATTTCTGTATTTCAGATGATTTATTGAATTTTTTCTGTATTTCAGATGATTTATTGAATTTTTTCTGTATTTCAGATGATTTATCTCGGTATTTCTGTATATCAGATAACTTATCCCGGTTTTTCTGTTCTCTAGAAATTTCGTTACAGAATTTCTGTATTTCAGATGATTTATTCCGGTGCTTCTGCACTTCATTGCTGGGTTTCGGTATTTCAGCTTCTCTATTCCAGTATTCTTGTATTCTAAATGATTTATCCCGGTGGTTCTGTAATCCAGTGCGTCTTTTGGTGAATGTTTGTATATCAGCTGCTTCATTGCTGTATGATGATTTATCCCGGTGCTTCTGTTCTTCATTGCAGGGTTTCGGTATTTCAGCTTCTTTATTCCAGTATTCTTGTATTCTAAATGATCTATCCCGGTGTTTCCGTAATCCAGTGCGTCCTTTGGAGAATGTTTGTACATCAGCTGCTACATTGCTGTATGATGATTTATTCCAGTGCTTCTGTTCTTCATTGTAGGGTTTCGGTATTTCAGCTTCTCTATTCCAGTATTCCTGTATTCTAAATGATCTATCCCGGTGGTTCCGTAATCCAGTGCGTCCTCTGGAGAATGTTTGAATATCAGCTGCTACATTGCTGTATGGTGATTTATTCCAGTGCTTCTGTTCTGCATTGTAGGGTTTCGGTATTTCAGTTTTTCTATTCCAGTATTCCTGTTTTCTAGATGAGTTATCCCGGTGGTTCCGTAATTCTGTGCGTCCTCTGTAGAATGTTTGTATATCAGCTGCTACATTGCTGTATTTTTGTTTTTTTTGTCGGAGCGTCATTGCTGTAGTGATGCTCACTCCGTTTTCTTTTGGAGCCGCGCACGTAATTAATTCTTTCCATTTCCAATTCACACAGGTGTTGAGAGATGAGGTCTAACTCACGGAAGTATTGAGAGAGTAGGACAAGTGACGATCCGCGTCTGGCAGGGTCTCCGTTTATACTAAAAGTACACTCAACTCACTGGGGCTAATGTGAACGCTTCTCCGTTCACCTCAATTCAAAACATAAGAAGTATGGGAGTTGCGGAAGATCTATTGGCAAATACATGGAGCTAAAATCTAAAATATTTCACGGATAGACATAAAAACATAAGGATGAAGATAACTGCAGAAAGCCCAATGGCCCATATGAGGCAGTTCCTATATATATCCACCCAATATCTTTCATATATATGAAAGACTATTACTATTTTCTTCCCATTCGGTGGTTATAATAGGAGGTGCCTCGTATGGGCCAATAGGCCCATACGAGGCCCTCTGCAGTTCTTGTTCCTACTACTATCCCCTCTATTACACTTTGCTCCTAATATCTCTCTTGCCTATTTATTCCCTGCGTCTACTTCCTCATCACAATGGAAAGGGATCTCCCGTCACGCAGGGTGCAGTCGCACCTCCACAGATCTCCAGTATCATCTATTGATACTGGTAATGGATCAGAAGGGCCACCACTTACGGGCTATTCATGCCCGTGCCACCTTTTGGGTGGCTTAATCTTCATTAATCAATCATTCCTCATCACAATCGACTTGAGAGTGGTCCAGGACGGACTGACACGTCGTCGTACCTTCACCTCCTAGTGTGTGGTCTGGTCAACTTATAACCATTCTATAGTACGGCGACCAAATCAGAACAGCCAAATCTAACCAAAGCAGGTTACAGGTGAAGAACAACTCTAGGTGTCCCATTAGTACCGCTTCGAATAAAAAATCCCAGTGTCCTATTTGTATTATTACGAACATTTATGCATTGATTTTATTTTGGTTTTAAATAATTACTAATCATATCTCCCAGATTCCTTTCGCAATCCGACTTCACGAACTCAACAAACTTTTATACCCATTGTTTAGTGTTATGTCTTGTGTTGAAACTTTTATTACCCTAATAATGTGTCCTTTGTGATATCCATTCATCCACTTGTACACATCTATCATGTTATTCCTGACTCTGCCTTTCCAACGAATATAATGAAAGCTTTTTCTATCTTTCTTCATATGACAGGTTTCTAATCTGAGGGATTAAGTTGGTCATCCTATGATGGACGTGTTCAAGTAAATTTATATCCATTCTGTAGTATTGCGACCATAATTGAACTGCATAATCTAAATGGGGATATTTATAGGGAATTAAAAGTATTAACAAAAGACAGAACACGAAACAATCGGTATTAACTGAATAAGTTTAAATTTAGGAAAACCTGGGTAAATACTACACAACACACAGAAATCACAATAGCGTGATGCATTAAATGGACAAATCCACAAGGGCCGTGACGAGGATTCAAACCAACGTCCGACATCATCCCAGACGCTGCCTTAGCTCAGTCGATTAAGGCAGCAACTGGGATGCTCTCGGACGTAGGTTCGAATCCTCATCACGGCCCTTGTAGATTTGTTCATGGGAAAAAACTGGTTAGGTAATAGGAACCAGTTGCCACAGTGAGTGGTAAAGGTGGGGGTCCCTTCACTTCTTCAAGCGTGGGTTTGACATGTATATGAGTGGGATTAGGTGGATATAAATAGGAATTGGCTCGTATGGGACAATAGGCCTTTAGCAGTTGTCTTTGTTCTTATGTTTAAAGAACAGCACCAGGTGTGTTGTTACTAACGCTTCGATTAATAAATCCCAGTGTCCTGTTTGCCTGATTACGAACATATATGCATTTATATTTTGGCTTTAAATTTCTATTAATCATTGCTCCTAGATCGCTTTCGCAATCTCAACACTATTTAGCTCGTACTCAATCATCATTATCTAGCCTCAAAACCTCACATTTGTCAGCATTAAACTGCATCTGCCAAACTCTTCGCTATTTCAAAACCCTATTTAGATCGCCATGAAGTGATACTGAGTCTTTTACTGTGTTTATTTTCTCTTCCGATTTTTGTATTATTGGCAAATTTGAAATATTACTGCTCAAACTTGAATCTAAATCATTTATGTATATTATGAACAACAGTGATCCCAGGACAGAGGCTTTAGACACTCCACTTGCAACATTTTTCCAGTCTAACTTAGCGCCATTTATATTAACTCTTTGTTTCCTTTGGTATAACCAATTTAATATAGCAATTTCAATTTATTATAGCATCCCAATACAATGAGCATCTATCTTTTTAGTCATAAGGAAATCTATCATCATAAGAACATAGGTAACTGTAGAAGTTTGGGTGCTAACATTTGCTACATAATAAGATTCTACAATTTATACAATTCTTTATCATTTTAATATGAAAAAATAATACAATTATTAAAACTTTTAATAGATTTTATTTGTTAAAAATGTTTACAAGAGTTGCACTGTCCATACTTGAGTGATGCTGTCCATACTTGAGTGATGCTGTCCATACTTGAATGACACTGTCCATACTTGAGTGACACTGTCCATACTTGAAAGACACCGTCCATATAAACACCTAGCAAATTAGGCCTGTGTCTTCAGTAGAGTAAAGACATATAGGTTTTATTATTAATGTTGTAAAACAGATAATAAGATGAGGAATCTAATGTGCAATTGTATTTTGACAAGAACGTTGTGCCTAAAGTTAGAGGAATTTCTGTCTTTGGATTCTCCAGCACCTCCAAGTCATCCTCCAGGTAAAGGTCACCCTTCACATGTATTCTTAGTTTTTTGGGAGGACATGTTTCCATGCCGATGTGCTTCAAAAATAATTGTGAAATGGTTGAAGCATCGGAGCCAGTATTGACCACAACTTTATCGCTGCAATAATTGTCTTTTGCAGATAATGGAAACTTTATCCTAAGATAAGGCAAGGGAGAACTGCTCAACCCATATCCTTTTTTCGTAAATCTTCTCAAAGGTTTTAAAAAGATGGAAGATTTATTGCTTTTAAACTGATGAATTATGTGATTCTCTGTCATCAGTGGGAAGCTAAAGAAGAACATTGGTGTGTCCTCAGAGATGAAGTAATTGTCCAATTCTGGTGGGAAAATATTTACAGTGGCAACGAGCTCTTTGCCATTTTGTAATTTAATTTTACAATTTTCTACTTGCCTTATTTTGAGGTGTTTGTTTTCACTCGAAAACCAAGAATCACGGAGAATGGTTGAGTCGACTTTCTTATCTAATCCCAGCTTCTGTGCGAGTCTGTGTTCAATACCATTGCTTGTTGTTCCAGAATCGACAAATATTTTACAGCATTTACCATTGACTTCCACCGGGAGGTAGTTATGTCCGTCTAGAGAAATCTCCTCCAAACCCTCCAACGATGGGTGACAAGTTAGAATAGGAGGAAAAGATAGGTATAATGTGAGGACTTCACCATCTGAACTAACCTCATACCCAGGTGTTTCATTTCCGTTTTCCTGTATTTCAGATGCTTCAATGCTGGGTTTCTGTATTTCAGATGCTTCAATGCTGGGTTTCTGTATTTCAGATGATTTATCCAGGTGTGTCTGTACCTCAGATGATCCATTACAGGATTTCTGTATTTCAGATGATTTATTCTTGTGTTTCTGTACTTCAGATGCTCCCTTACAGGGTTTCTGTATTTCCGATAATTTATGCCGGTGTTTCTGTATTTCGGATGATTTATCCCGGTGTTTCTGTATTTCAGATGATTTATCCTGGCGTTTCTGTATTTCAGATGCTCCATTACAGGGTTTCTGTACTTCAGATAATTTATCCTGGTCTTTTTGTAATTCAGATGATTTATCTCGGTGATTCATTACCTCAGATGATTTATCCTTTTGTTTCTGTAACTCAGATGATTTATCCCTTTGTTTCTGTAATTCAGATGATTTATCCAGGAGTATGTATACTTCATTGCAGGATTTCTGTATTTCAGATGATTTATTGAATTTTTTCTGTATTTCAGATGATTTATTGAATTTTTTCTGTATTTCAGATGATTTATCTCGGTATTTCTGTATATCAGATAACTTATCCCGGTTTTTCTGTTCTCTAGAAATTTCGTTACAGAATTTCTGTATTTCAGATGATTTATTCCGGTGCTTCTGCACTTCATTGCTGGGTTTCGGTATTTCAGCTTCTCTATTCCAGTATTCTTGTATTCTAAATGATTTATCCCGGTGGTTCTGTAATCCAGTGCGTCTTTTGGTGAATGTTTGTATATCAGCTGCTTCATTGCTGTATGATGATTTATCCCGGTGCTTCTGTTCTTCATTGCAGGGTTTCGGTATTTCAGCTTCTTTATTCCAGTATTCTTGTATTCTAAATGATCTATCCCGGTGTTTCCGTAATCCAGTGCGTCCTTTGGAGAATGTTTGTACATCAGCTGCTACATTGCTGTATGATGATTTATTCCAGTGCTTCTGTTCTTCATTGTAGGGTTTCGGTATTTCAGCTTCTCTATTCCAGTATTCCTGTATTCTAAATGATCTATCCCGGTGGTTCCGTAATCCAGTGCGTCCTCTGGAGAATGTTTGAATATCAGCTGCTACATTGCTGTATGGTGATTTATTCCAGTGCTTCTGTTCTGCATTGTAGGGTTTCGGTATTTCAGTTTTTCTATTCCAGTATTCCTGTTTTCTAGATGAGTTATCCCGGTGGTTCCGTAATTCTGTGCGTCCTCTGTAGAATGTTTGTATATCAGCTGCTACATTGCTGTATTTTTGTTTTTTTTGTCGGAGCGTCATTGCTGTAGTGATGCTCACTCCGTTTTCTTTTGGAGCCGCGCACGTAATTAATTCTTTCCATTTCCAATTCACACAGGTGTTGAGAGATGAGGTCTAACTCACGGAAGTATTGAGAGAGTAGGACAAGTGACGATCCGCGTCTGGCAGGGTCTCCGTTTATACTAAAAGTACACTCAACTCACTGGGGCTAATGTGAACGCTTCTCCGTTCACCTCAATTCAAAACATAAGAAGTATGGGAGTTGCGGAAGATCTATTGGCAAATACATGGAGCTAAAATCTAAAATATTTCACGGATAGACATAAAAACATAAGGATGAAGATAACTGCAGAAAGCCCAATGGCCCATATGAGGCAGTTCCTATATATATCCACCCAATATCTTTCATATATATGAAAGACTATTACTATTTTCTTCCCATTCGGTGGTTATAATAGGAGGTGCCTCGTATGGGCCAATAGGCCCATACGAGGCCCTCTGCAGTTCTTGTTCCTACTACTATCCCCTCTATTACACTTTGCTCCTAATATCTCTCTTGCCTATTTATTCCCTGCATCTACTTCCTCATCACAATGGAAAGGGATCTCCCGTCACGCAGGGTGCAGTCGCACCTCCACAGATCTCCAGTATCATCTATTGATACTGGTAATGGATCAGAAGGGCCACCACTTACGGGCTATTCATGCCCGGCCACCTTTTGGGTGGCTTAATCTTCATTAATCAATCATTCCTCATCACAATCGACTTGAGAGTGGTCCAGGACGGACTGACACGTCGTCGTACCTTCACCTTCTAGTGTGTGGTCTGGTCAACTTATAACCATTCTATAGTACGGCGACCAAATCAGAACTGCCAAATCTAACCAAAGCAGGTTACAGGTGAAGAACAACTCTAGGTGTCCCATTAGTACCGCTTCGAATAATAAATCCCAGTGTCCTATTTGTATTATTACGAACATTTATGCATTGATTTTATTTTGGTTTTAAATAATTACTAATCATATCTCCCAGATTCCTTTCGCAATCCGACTTCACGAACTCAACAAACTTTTATATACATTGTTTAGTGTTATGTCTTGTGTTGAAACTTTTATTACCCTAATAATGTGTCCTTTGTGATATCCATTCATCCACTTGTACACATCTATCATGTTATTCCTGACTCTTTGCCTTTCCAACGAATATAATGAAAGCTTTGTCTATCTTTCTTCATATGACAGGTTTCTAATCTGAGGGATTAAGTTGGTCATCCTATGATGGACGTGTTCAAGTAAATTTATATCCATTCTGTAGTATTGCGACCATAATTGAACTGCATAATCTAAATGGGGATATTAATAGGGAATTAAAAGTATTAACAAAAGACAGAACACGAAACAATCGGTATTAACTGAATAAGTTTAAATTTAGGAAAACCTGGGTAAATACTACACAACACACAGAAATCACAATAGCGTGATGCATTAAATGGACAAATCCACAAGGGCCGTGACGAGGATTCAAACCAACGTCCGACATCATCCCAGACGCTGCCTTAGCTCAGTCGATTAAGGCAGCAACTGGGATGCTCTCGGACGTAGGTTCGAATCCTCATCACGGCCCTTGTAGATTTGTTCATGGGAAAAAACTGGTTAGGTAATAGGAACCAGTTGCCACAGTGAGTGGTAAAGGTGGGGGTCCCTTCACTTCTTCAAGCGTGGGTTTGACATGTATATGAGTGGGATTAGGTGGATATAAATAGGAATTGGCTCGTATGGGACAATAGGCCTTTAGCAGTTGTCTTTGTTCTTATGTTTAAAGAACAGCACCAGGTGTGTTGTTACTAACGCTTCGATTAATAAATCCCAGTGTCCTGTTTGCCTGATTACGAACATATATGCATTTATATTTTGGCTTTAAATTTCTATTAATCATTGCTCCTAGATCGCTTTCGCAATCTCAACACTATTTAGCTCGTACTCAATCATCATTATCTAGCCTCAAAACCTCACATTTGTCAGCATTAAACTGCATCTGCCAAACTCTTCGCCATTTCAAAACCCTATTTAGATCGCCATGAAGTGATACTGAGTCTTTTACTGTGTTTATTTTCTCTTCCGATTTTTGTATTATCGGCAAATTTGAAATATTACTGCTCAAACTTGAATCTAAATCATTTATGTATATTATGAACAACAGTGATCCCAGGACAGAGGCTTTAGACACTCCACTTGCAACATTTTTCCAGTCTGACTTAGCGCCATTTATATTAACTCTTTGTTTCCTTTGGTATAACCAATTTAATATAGCAATTTCAATTTATTATAGCATCCCAATACAATGAGCATCTATCTTTTTAGTCATAAGGAAATCTATCATCATAAGAACATAGGTAACTGTAGAAGTTTGGGTGCTAACATTTGCTACATAATAAGATTCTACAATTTATACAATTCTTTATCATTTTAATATGAAAAAATAATACAATTATTAAAACTTTTAATACATTTTATTTGTTAAAAATGTTTACAAGAGTTGCACTGTCCATACTTGAGTGATGCTGTCCATACTTGAGTGATGCTGTCCATACTTGAATGACACTGTCCATACTTGAGTGACACTGTCCATAGTTGAAAGACACCGTCCATATAAACACCTAGCAAATTAGGCCTGTGTCTTCAGTAGAGTAAAGACATATAGGTTTTATTATTAATGTTGTAAAACAGATAATAAGATGAGGAATCTAATGTGCAATTGTATTTTGACAAGAACGTTGTGCCTAAAGTTAGAGGAATTTCTGTCTTTGGATTCTCCAGCACCTCCAAGTCATCCTCCAGGTAAAGGTCACCCTTCACATGTATTCTTAGTTTTTTGGGAGGACATGTTTCCATGCCGATGTGCTTCAAAAATAATTGTGAAATGGTTGAAGCATCGGAGCCAGTATTGACCACAACTTTATCGCTGCAATAATTGTCTTTTGCAGATAATGGAAACTTTATCCTAAGATAAGGCAAGGGAGAACTGCTCAACCCATATCCTTTTTTCGTAAATCTTCTCAAAGGTTTTAAAAAGATGGAAGATTTATTGCTTTTAAACTGATGAATTATGTGATTCTCTGTCATCAGTGGGAAGCTAAAGAAGAACATTAGTGTGTCCTCAGAGATGAAGTAATTGTCCAATTCTGGTGGGAAAATATTTACAGTGGCAACGAGCTCTTTGCCATTTTGTAATTTAATTTTACAATTTTCTACTTGCTTTATTTTGAGGTGTTTGTTTTCGCTCGAAAACCAAGAATCACGGAGAATGGTTGAGTCGACTTTCTTATCTAATCCCAGCTTCTGTGCGAGTCTGTGTTCAATACCATTGCTTGTTGTTCCAGAATCGACAAACATTTTACAGCATTTACCATTGACTTCCACCGGGAGGTAGTTATGTCCGTCTAGAGAAATCTCCTCCAAACCCTCCAACGATGGGTGACAAGTTAGAATAGGAGGAAAAGATAGGTATAATGTGAGGACTTCACCATCTGAACTAACCTCATACCCAGGTGTTTCATTTCCGTTTTCCTGTATTTCAGATGCTTCAATGCTGGGTTTCTGTATTTCAGATGCTTCAATGCTGGGTTTCTGTATTTCAGATGATTTATCCAGGTGTTTCTGTACCTCAGATGATCCATTACAGGATTTCTGTATTTCAGATGATTTATTCTTGTGTTTCTGTACTTCAGATGCTCCCTTACAGGGTTTCTGTATTTCCGATAATTTATGCCGGTGTTTCTGTATTTCGGATGATTTATCCCGGTGTTTCTGTATTTCAGATGATTTATCCTGGCGTTTCTGTATTTCAGATGCTCCATTACAGGGTTTCTGTACTTCAGATAATTTATCCTGGTCTTTTTGTAATTCAGATGATTTATCTCGGTGATTCATTACCTCAGATGATTTATCCTTTTGTTTCTGTAACTCAGATGATTTATCCCTTTGTTTCTGTAATTCAGATGATTTATCCAGGAGTATGTAAACTTCATTGCAGGATTTCTGTATTTCAGATGATTTATTGAATTTTTTCTGTATTTCAGATGATTTATTGAATTTTTTCTGTATTTCAGATGATTTATCTCGGTATTTCTGTATATCAGATAACTTATCCCGGTTTTTCTGTTCTCTAGAAATTTCGTTACAGAATTTCTGTATTTCAGATGATTTATTCCGGTGCTTCTGCACTTCATTGCTGGGTTTCGGTATTTCAGCTTCTCTATTCCAGTATTCTTGTATTCTAAATGATTTATCCCGGTGGTTCTGTAATCCAGTGCGTCTTTTGGTGAATGTTTGTATATCAGCTGCTTCATTGCTGTATGATGATTTATCCCGGTGCTTCTGTTCTTCATTGCAGGGTTTCGGTATTTCAGCTTCTTTATTCCAGTATTCTTGTATTCTAAATGATCTATCCCGGTGTTTCCGTAATCCAGTGCGTCCTTTGGAGAATGTTTGTACATCAGCTGCTACATTGCTGTATGATGATTTATTCCAGTGCTTCTGTTCTTCATTGTAGGGTTTCGGTATTTCAGCTTCTCTATTCCAGTATTCCTGTATTCTAAATGATCTATCCCGGTGGTTCCGTAACCCAGTGCGTCCTCTGGAGAATGTTTGAATATCAGCTGCTACATTGCTGTATGGTGATTTATTCCAGTGCTTCTGTTCTGCATTGTAGGGTTTCGGTATTTCAGTTTTTCTATTCCAGTATTCCTGTTTTCTAGATGAGTTATCCCGGTGGTTCCGTAATTCTGTGCGTCCTCTGTAGAATGTTTGTATATCAGCTGCTACATTGCTGTATGATGATTTATTCCAGTGCTTCTGTTCTTCATTGCAACGTTTCGGTATTTCAGTTTTTCTATTCCAGTATTCCTGTATTCTAGATGAGTTATCCCGGTGGTTCTGTAATCCAGTGCGTCCTTTGTAGAATGTTTTTATATCAGCTGCTCCATTGCTGTATTTTTGTTTTTTTGTCGGAGCGTCATTGCTGTAGTGATGCTCACTCCGTTTTCTCTTGGAGCCGCGCACGTAATTAATTCTTTCCATTTCCAATTCACACAGGTGTTGAGAGATGAGGTCTAACTCACGGAAGTATTGAGAGAGTAGGACAAGTGACGATCCGCGTCTGGCAGGGTCTCCGTTTATACTAAAAGTACACTCAACTCACTGGGGCTAATGTGAACGCTTCTTCGTTCTTCTCACTTCAAAACATAAGAAGTATGGGAGTTGCGGAAGATCTATTGGCAAATACATGGAGCTAAAATCTAAAATATTTCACGGATAGACATAAAAACATAAGGATGAAGATAACTGCAGAAAGCCCAATGGCCCATATGAGGCAGTTCCTATATATATCCACCCAATATCTTTCATATATATGAAAGACTATTACTATTTTCTTCCCATTCGGTGGTTATAATAGGAGGTGCCTCGTATGGGCCAATAGGCCCATACGAGGCCCTCTGCAGTTCTTGTTCCTACTACTATCCCCTCTATTACACTTTGCTCCTAATATCTCTCTTGCCTATTTATTCCCTGCATCTACTTCCTCATCACAATGGAAAGGGATCTCCCGTCACGCAGGGTGCAGTCGCACCTCCACAGATCTCCAGTATCATCTATTGATACTGGTAATGGATCAGAAGGGCCACCACTTACGGGCTATTCATGCCCGGCCACCTTTTGGGTGGCTTAATCTTCATTAATCAATCATTCCTCATCACAATCGACTTGAGAGTGGTCCAGGACGGACTGACACGTCGTCGTACCTTCACCTTCTAGTGTGTGGTCTGGTCAACTTATAACCATTCTATAGTACGGCGACCAAATCAGAACTGCCAAATCTAACCAAAGCAGGTTACAGGTGAAGAACAACTCTAGGTGTCCCATTAGTACCGCTTCGAATAATAAATCCCAGTGTCCTATTTGTATTATTACGAACATTTATGCATTGATTTTATTTTGGTTTTAAATAATTACTAATCATATCTCCCAGATTCCTTTCGCAATCCGACTTCACGAACTCAACAAACTTTTATATACATTGTTTAGTGTTATGTCTTGTGTTGAAACTTTTATTACCCTAATAATGTGTCCTTTGTGATATCCATTCATCCACTTGTACACATCTATCATGTTATTCCTGACTCTTTGCCTTTCCAACGAATATAATGAAAGCTTTGTCTATCTTTCTTCATATGACAGGTTTCTAATCTGAGGGATTAAGTTGGTCATCCTATGATGGACGTGTTCAAGTAAATTTATATCCATTCTGTAGTATTGCGACCATAATTGAACTGCATAATCTAAATGGGGATATTAATAGGGAATTAAAAGTATTAACAAAAGACAGAACACGAAACAATCGGTATTAACTGAATAAGTTTAAATTTAGGAAAACCTGGGTAAATACTACACAACACACAGAAATCACAATAGCGTGATGCATTAAATGGACAAATCCACAAGGGCCGTGACGAGGATTCAAACCAACGTCCGACATCATCCCAGACGCTGCCTTAGCTCAGTCGATTAAGGCAGCAACTGGGATGCTCTCGGACGTAGGTTCGAATCCTCATCACGGCCCTTGTAGATTTGTTCATGGGAAAAAACTGGTTAGGTAATAGGAACCAGTTGCCACAGTGAGTGGTAAAGGTGGGGGTCCCTTCACTTCTTCAAGCGTGGGTTTGACATGTATATGAGTGGGATTAGGTGGATATAAATAGGAATTGGCTCGTATGGGACAATAGGCCTTTAGCAGTTGTCTTTGTTCTTATGTTTAAAGAACAGCACCAGGTGTGTTGTTACTAACGCTTCGATTAATAAATCCCAGTGTCCTGTTTGCCTGATTACGAACATATATGCATTTATATTTTGGCTTTAAATTTCTATTAATCATTGCTCCTAGATCGCTTTCGCAATCTCAACACTATTTAGCTCGTACTCAATCATCATTATCTAGCCTCAAAACCTCACATTTGTCAGCATTAAACTGCATCTGCCAAACTCTTCGCCATTTCAAAACCCTATTTAGATCGCCATGAAGTGATACTGAGTCTTTTACTGTGTTTATTTTCTCTTCCGATTTTTGTATTATCGGCAAATTTGAAATATTACTGCTCAAACTTGAATCTAAATCATTTATGTATATTATGAACAACAGTGATCCCAGGACAGAGGCTTTAGACACTCCACTTGCAACATTTTTCCAGTCTGACTTAGCGCCATTTATATTAACTCTTTGTTTCCTTTGGTATAACCAATTTATTATAGCAATTTCAATTTATTATAGCATCCCAATACAATGAGCATCTATCTTTTTAGTCATAAGGAAATCTATCATCATAAGAACATAGGTAACTGTAGAAGTTTGGGTGCTAACATTTGCTACATAATAAGATTCTACAATTTATACAATTCTTTATCATTTTAATATGAAAAAATAATACAATTATTAAAACTTTTAATACATTTTATTTGTTAAAAATGTTTACAAGAGTTGCACTGTCCATACTTGAGTGATGCTGTCCATACTTGAGTGATGCTGTCCATACTTGAATGACACTGTCCATACTTGAGTGACACTGTCCATACTTGAAAGACACCGTCCATATAAACACCTAGCAAATTAGGCCTGTGTCTTCAGTAGAGTAAAGACATATAGGTTTTATTATTAATGTTGTAAAACAGATAATAAGATGAGGAATCTAATGTGCAATTGTATTTTGACAAGAACGTTGTGCCTAAAGTTAGAGGAATTTCTGTCTTTGGATTCTCCAGCACCTCCAAGTCATCCTCCAGGTAAAGGTCACCCTTCACATGTATTCTTAGTTTTTTGGGAGGACATGTTTCCATGCCGATGTGCTTCAAAAATAATTGTGAAATGGTTGAAGCATCGGAGCCAGTATTGACCACAACTTTATCGCTGCAATAATTGTCTTTTGCAGATAATGGAAACTTTATCCTAAGATAAGGCAAGGGAGAACTGCTCAACCCATATCCTTTTTTCGTAAATCTTCTCAAAGGTTTTAAAAAGATGGAAGATTTATTGCTTTTAAACTGATGAATTATGTGATTCTCTGTCATCAGTGGGAAGCTAAAGAAGAACATTGGTGTGTCCTCAGAGATTGGTGTGTCCTCAGAGATGAAGTAATTGTCCAATTCTGGTGGGAAAATATTTACAGTGGCAACGAGCTCTTTGCCATTTTGTAATTTAATTTTACAATTTTCTACTTGCCTTATTTTGAGGTGTTTGTTTTCACTCGAAAACCAAGAAACACGGAGAATGGTTGAGTCGACTTTCTTATCTAATCCCAGCTTCTGTGCGAGTCTGTGTTCAATACCATTGCTTGTTGTTCCAGAATCGACAAACATTTTACAGCATTTACCATTGACTTCCACCGGGAGGTAGTTATGTCCGTCTAGAGAAATCTCCTCCAAACCCTCCAACGATGGGTGACAAGTTAGAATAGGAGGAAAAGATAGGTATAATGTGAGGACTTCACCATCTGAACTAACCTCATACCCAGGTGTTTCATTTCCGTTTTCCTGTATTTCAGATGCTTCAATGCTGGGTTTCTGTATTTCAGATGCTTCAATGCTGGGTTTCTGTATTTCAGATGATTTATCCAGGTGTTTCTGTACCTCAGATGATCCATTACAGGATTTCTGTATTTCAGATGATTTATTCTTGTGTTTCTGTACTTCAGATGCTCCCTTACAGGGTTTCTGTATTTCCGATAATTTATGCCGGTGTTTCTGTATTTCGGATGATTTATCCCGGTGTTTCTGTATTTCAGATGATTTATCCTGGCGTTTCTGTATTTCAGATGCTCCATTACAGGGTTTCTGTACTTCAGATAATTTATCCTGGTCTTTTTGTAATTCAGATGATTTATCTCGGTGATTCATTACCTCAGATGATTTATCCTTTTGTTTCTGTAACTCAGATGATTTATCCCTTTGTTTCTGTAATTCAGATGATTTATCCAGGAGTATGTATACTTCATTGCAGGATTTCTGTATTTCAGATGATTTATTGAATTTTTTCTGTATTTCAGATGATTTATTGAATTTTTTCTGTATTTCAGATGATTTATTGAATTTTTTCTGTATTTCAGATGATTTATCTCGGTATTTCTGTATATCAGATAACTTATCCCGGTTTTTCTGTTCTCTATAAATTTCGTTACAGAATTTCTGTATTTCAGATGATTTATTCCGGTGCTTCTGCACTTCATTGCTGGGTTTCGGTATTTCAGCTTCTCTATTCCAGTATTCTTGTATTCTAAATGATTTATCCCGGTGGTTCTGTAATCCAGTGCGTCTTTTGGTGAATGTTTGTATATCAGCTGCTTCATTGCTGTATGATGATTTATCCCGGTGCTTCTGTTCTTCATTGCAGGGTTTCGGTATTTCAGCTTCTTTATTCCAGTATTCTTGTATTCTAAATGATCTATCCCGGTGTTTCCGTAATCCAGTGCGTCCTTTGGAGAATGTTTGTACATCAGCTGCTACATTGCTGTATGATGATTTATTCCAGTGCTTCTGTTCTTCATTGTAGGGTTTCGGTATTTCAGCTTCTCTATTCCAGTATTCCTGTATTCTAAATGATCTATCCCGGTGGTTCCGTAATCCAGTGCGTCCTCTGGAGAATGTTTGAATATCAGCTGCTACATTGCTGTATGGTGATTTATTCCAGTGCTTCTGTTCTGCATTGTAGGGTTTCGGTATTTCAGTTTTTCTATTCCAGTATTCCTGTTTTCTAGATGAGTTATCCCGGTGGTTCCGTAATTCTGTGCGTCCTCTGTAGAATGTTTGTATATCAGCTGCTACATTGCTGTATGATGATTTATTCCAGTGCTTCTGTTCTTCATTGCAGCGTTTCGGTATTTCAGTTTTTCTATTCCAGTATTCCTGTATTCTAGATGAGTTATCCCGGTGGTTCTGTAATCCAGTGCGTCCTTTGTAGAATGTTTTTATATCAGCTGCTCCATTGCTGTATTTTTGTTTTTTTGTCGGAGCGTCATTGCTGTAGTGATGCTCACTCCGTTTTCTCTTGGAGCCGCGCACGTAATTAATTCTTTCCATTTCCAATTCACACAGGTGTTGAGAGATGAGGTCTAACTCACGGAAGTTTTGAGAGAGTAGGACAAGTGACGATCCGCGTCTGGCAGGGTCTCCGTTTATGCTAAAAGTACACTCAACTCACTGGGGCTAATGTGAACGCTTCTCCGTTCACCTCACTTCAAAACATAAGAAGTATGGGAGTTGCGGAAGATCTATTGGCAAATGCATGGAGCTAAAATCTAAAATATTTCACGGATAGACATAAAAACATAAGGATGAAGATAACTGCAGAAAGCCCAATGGCCCATATGAGGCAGTTCCTATATATATCCACCCAATATCTTTCATATATATGAAAGACTATTACTATTTTCTTCCCATTCGGTGGTTATAATAGGAGGTGCCTCGTATGGGCCAATAGGCCCATACGAGGCCCTCTGCAGTTCTTGTTCCTACTACTATCCCCTCTATTACACTTTGCTCCTAATATCTCTCTTGCCTATTTATTCCCTGCATCTACTTCCTCATCACAATGGAAAGGGATCTCCCGTCACGCAGGGTGCAGTCGCACCTCCACAGATCTCCAGTATCATCTATTGATACTGGTAATGGATCAGAAGGGCCACCACTTACGGGCTATTCATGCCCGGCCACCTTTTGGGTGGCTTAATCTTCATTAATCAATCATTTCTCATCACAATCGACTTGAGAGTGGTCCAGGACGGACTGACACGTCGTCGTACCTTCACCTTCTAGTGTGTGGTCTGGTCAACTTATAACCATTCTATAGTACGGCGACCAAATCAGAACTGCCAAATCTAACCAAAGCAGGTTACAGGTGAAGAACAACTCTAGGTGTCCCATTAGTACCGCTTCGAATAATAAATCCCAGTGTCCTATTTGTATTATTACGAACATTTATGCATTGATTTTATTTTGGTTTTAAATAATTACTAATCATATCTCCCAGATTCCTTTCGCAATCCGACTTCACGAACTCAACAAACTTTTATATACATTGTTTAGTGTTATGTCTTGTGTTGAAACTTTTATTACCCTAATAATGTGTCCTTTGTGATATCCATTCATCCACTTGTACACATCTATCATGTTATTCCTGACTCTTGCCTTTCCAACGAATATAATGAAAGCTTTGTCTATCTTTCTTCATATGACAGGTTTCTAATCTGAGGGATTAAGTTGGTCATCCTATGATGGACGTGTTCAAGTAAATTTATATCCATTCTGTAGTATTGCGACCATAATTGAACTGCATAATCTAAATGGGGATATTA
>NC_091165.1:35467990-35497302 GCF_040958095.1 Procambarus clarkii | reverse complement strand
AATACAGCAATGGAGCAGCTGATATAAAAACATTCTACAAAGGACGCACTGGATTACAGAACCACCGGGATAACTCATCTAGAATACAGGAATACTGGAATAGAAAAACTGAAATACCGAAACGCTGCAATGAAGAACAGAAGCACTGGAATAAATCATCATACAGCAATGTAGCAGCTGATATACAAACATTCTACAGAGGACGCACAGAATTACGGAACCACCGGGATAACTCATCAGGAAAACAGGAATACTGGAATAGAAAAACTGAAATACCGAAACCCTACAATGAAGAACAGAAGCACTGGAATAAATCACCATACAGCAATGTAGCAGCTGATATTCAAACATTCTCCAGAGGACGCACTGGATTACGGAACCACTGGGATAGATCATTTAGAATACAGGAATACTGGAATAGAGAAGCTGAAATACCGAAACCCTACAATGAAGAACAGAAGCACTGGAATAAATCATCATACAGCAATGTAGCAGCTGATGTACAAACATTCTCCAAAGGACGCACTGGATTACGGAAACACCGGGATAGATCATTTAGAATACAAGAATACTGGAATAAAGAAGCTGAAATACTGAAACCCTGCAATGAAGAACAGAAGCACCGGGATAAATCATCATACAGCAATGAAGCAGCTGATATACAAACATTCACCAAAAGACGCACTGGATTACAGAACCACCGGGATAAATCATTTAGAATACAAGAATACTGGAATAGAGAAGCTGAAATACCGAAACCCAGCAATGAAGTGCAGAAGCACCGGAATAAATCATCTGAAATACAGAAATTCTGTAACGAAATTTCTAGAGAACAGAAAAACCGGGATAAGTTATCTGATATACAGAAATACCGAGATAAATCATCTGAAATACAGAAAAAATTCAATAAATCATCTGAAATACAGAAAAAAATCAATAAATCATCTGAAATACAGAAATCCTGCAATGAAGTATACATACTCCTGGATAAATCATCTGAATTACAGAAACAAAGGGATAAATCATCTGAGTTACAGAAACAAAAGGATAAATCATCTGAGGTAATGAATCACCGAGATAAATCATCTGAATTACAAAAAGACCCGGATAAATTATCTGAAGTACAGAAACCCTGTAATGGAGCATCTGAAATACAGAAACGCCAGGATAAATCATCTGAAATACAGAAACACCGGGATAAATCATCCGAAATACAGAAACACCGGCATAAATTATCGGAAATACAGAAACCCTGTAAGGGAGCATCTGAAGTACAGAAACACAAGAATAAATCATCTAAAATACAGAAATCCTGTAATGGATCATCTGAGGTACAGAAACACCTGGATAAATCATCTGAAATACAGAAACCCAGCATTGAAGCATCTGAAATACAGAAACCCAGCATTGAAGCATCTGAAATACAGAAACCCAGCATTGAAGCATCTGAAATACAGGAAAACGGAAATGAAACACCTGGGTATGAGGTTAGTTCAGATGGTGAAGTCCTCACATTATACCTATCGTTTCCTCCTATTCTAACTTGTCACCCATCGTTGGAGGGTTTGGAGGAGATTTCTCTAGACGGACATAACTACCTCCCGGTGGAAGTCAATGGTAAATGCTGTAAAATGTTTGTCGATTCTGGAACAACAAGCAATGGTATTGAACACAGACTCGCACAGAAGCTGGGATTAGATAAGAAAGTCGACTCAACCATTCTCCGTGATTCTTGGTTTTCGAGTGAAAACAAACACCTCAAAATAAGGCAAGTAGAAAATTGTAAAATTAAATTACAAAATGGCAAAGAGCTCGTTGCCACTGTAAATATTTTCCCACCAGAATTGGACAATTACTTCATCTCTGAGGACACACCAATGTTCTTCTTTAGCTTCCCACTAATGACAGAGAATCACATAATTCATCAGTTTAAAAGCAATAAATCTTCCATCTTTTTAAAACCTTTGAGAAGATTTACGAAAAAAGGATATGGGTTGAGCAGTTCTCCCTTGCCTTATCTTAGGATAAAGTTTCCATTATCTGCAAAAGACAATTATTGCAGCGATAAAGTTGTGGTCAATACTGGCTCCGATGCTTCAACCATTTCACAATTATTTTTGAAGCACATCGGCATGGAAACATGTCCTCCCAAAAAACTAAGAATACATGTGAAGGCTGACCTTTACCTGGAGGATGACTTGGAGGTGCTGGAGAATCCAAAGACAGAAATTCCTCTAACTTTAGGCACAACGTTCTTGTCAAAATACAATTGCACATTAGATTCCTCATCTTATTATCTGTTTTACAACATTAATAATAAAACCTATATGTCTTTACTCTACTGAAGACACAGGCCTAATTTGCTAGGTGTTTATATGGACGGTGTCTTTCAAGTATGGACAGTGTCACTCAAGTATGGACAGTGTCATTCAAGTATGGACAGCATCACTCAAGTATGGACAGCATCACTCAAGTATGGACAGTGCAACTCTTGTAAACATTTTTAACAAATAAAATGTATTAAAAGTTTTAATAATTGTATTATTTTTTCGTATTAAAATGATAAAGAATTGTATAAATTGTAGAATCTTATTATGTAGCAAATGTTAGCACCCAAACTTCTACAGTTACCTATGTTCTTATGATGATAGATTTCCTTATGACTAAAAAGATAGATGTTCATTGTATTGGGATGCTAAAATAAATTGAAATTGCTATATTAAATTGGTTATACCAAAGGAAACAAAGAGTTAATATAAATGGCGCTAAGTCAGACTGGAAAAATGTTGCAAGTGGAGTGTCTAAAGCCTATGTCCTGGGATCACTGTTGTTCATAATATACATAAATGATTTAGATTCAAGTTTGAGCAGTAATATTTCAAATTTGCCGATAATACAAAAATCGGAAGAGAAAATAAACTCAGTAAAAGACTCAGTATCACTTCATGGCGATCTAAATAGGGTTTTGAAATGGCGAAGAGTTTGGCAGATGCAGTTTAATGCTGACAAATGTGAGGTTTTGAGGCTAGATAATGATGATTGAGTACGAGCTAAATAGTGTTGAGATTGCGAAAGCGATCTAGGAGCAATGATTAATAAAAATTTAAAGCCAAAAAATAAATGCATATATGTTCGTAATCAGGCAAACAGGACACTGGGATTTATTAATCGAAGCGTTAGTAACAACACACCTGGTGCTGTTCTTTAAACATAAGAACAAAGACAACTGCTAAAGGCCTATTGTCCCATACGAGCCATTTCCTATTTATATCCACCTAATCCCACTCATATACATGTCAAACCCACGCTTGAAGAAGTGAAGGGACCCCCACCTTTACCACTCACTGTGGCAACTGGTTCCTATTACCTAACCATTTTTTTGCCATGAACAAATCTACAAGGGCCGTGATGAGGATTCGAACCTACGTCCGAGAGTATCCCAGTTGCTGCCTTAATCGACTGAGCTAAGGCAGCGTCTGGGATGATGTCGGACGTTGGTTTGAATCCTCGTCACGGCCCTTGTGGATTTGTCCATTTAATGCATCACGCTATTGTGATTTCTGTGTGTTGTGTAGTATTTACCCAGGTTTTCCTAAATTTAAACTTATTCAGTTAATACCGATTGTTTCGTGTTCTGTCTTTTGTTAATACTTTTAATTCCCTATTAATATCCCCATTTAGATTATGCAGTTCAATTATGGTCGCAATACTACAGAATGGATATAAATTTACTTGAACACGTCCATCATAGGATGACCAACTTAATCCCTCAGATTAGAAACCTGTCATATGAAGAAAGATAGACAAAGCTTTCATTATATTCGTTGGAAAGGCAAAGAGTCAGGAATAACATGATAGATGTGTACAAGTGGATGAATGGATATCACAAAGGACACATTATTAGGGTAATAAAAGTTTCAACACAAGACATAACACTAAACAATGTATATAAAAGTTTGTTGAGTTCGTGAAGTCGGATTGCGAAAGGAATCTGGGAGATATGATTAGTAATTATTTAAAACCAAAATAAAATCAATGCATAAATGTTCGTAATAATACAAATAGGACACTGGGATTTATTATTCGAAGCGGTACTAATGGGACACCTAGAGTTGTTCTTCACCTGTAACCTGCTTTGGTTAGATTTGGCAGTTCTGATTTGGTCGCCGTACTATAGAATGGTTATAAGTTGACCAGACCACATACTAGAAGGTGAAGGTACGACGACGTGTCAGTAAGTCCTGGACCACTCTCAAGTCGATTGTGATGAGGAATGATTGATTAATGAAGATTAAGCCACCCAAAAGGTGGCACGGGCATGAATAGCCCGTAAGTGGTGGCCCTTCTGATCCATTACCAGTATCAATAGATGATACTGGAGATCTGTGGAGGTGCGACTGCACCCTGCGTGACGGGAGATCCCTTTCCATTGTGATGAGGAAGTAGATGCAGGGAATAAATAGGCAAGAGAGATATTAGGAGCAAAGTGTAATAGAGGGGATAGTAGTAGGAACAAGAACTGCAGAGGGCCTCGTATGGGTCTATTGGCCCATACGAGGCACCTCCTATTATAACCACCGAATGGGAAGAAAATAGTAATAGTCTTTCATATATATGAAAGATATTGGGTGGATATATATAGGAACTGCCTCATATGGGCCATTGGGCTTTCTGCAGTTATCTTCATCCTTATGTTTTTATGTCTATCCGTGAAATATTTTAGATTTTAGCTCCATGTATTTGCCAATAGATCTTCCGCAACTCCCATACTTCTTATGTTTTGAAGTGAGGTGAACGGAGAAGCGCTCACATTAGCCCCAGTGAGTTGAGTGTACTTTTAGTATAAACGGAGACCCTGCCAGACGCGGATCGTCACTTGTCCTACTCTCTCAATACTTCTGTGAGTTAGACCTCATCTCTCAACACCTGTGTGAATTAGAAATGGAAAGAATTAATTACGTGCGCGGCTCCAAGAGAAAACGGAGTGAGCATCACTACAGCAATGACGCTCCGACAAAAAAATAAAAATACAGCAATGGAGCAGCTGATATAAAAACATTCTACAAAGGACGCACTGGATTACAGAACCACCGGGATAACTCATCTAGAATACAGGAATACTGGAATAGAAAAACTGAAATACCGAAACGCTGCAATGAAGAACAGAAGCACTGGAATAAATCATCATACAGCAATGTAGCAGCTGATATACAAACATTCTACAGAGGACGCACAGAATTACGGAACCACCGGGATAACTCATCTAGAAAACAGGAATACTGGAATAGAAAAACTGAAATACCGAAACCCTACAATGAAGAACAGAAGCACCGGAATAAATCACCATACAGCAATGTAGCAGCTGATATTCAAACATTCTCCAGAGGACGCACTGGATTACGGAACCACCGGGATAGATCATTTAGAATACAGGAATACTGGAATAGAGAAGCTGAAATACCGAAACCCTACAATGAAGAACAGAAGCACTGGAATAAATCATCATACAGCAATGTAGCAGCTGATGTACAAACATTCTCCAAAGGACGCACTGGATTACGGAAACACCGGGATAGATCATTTAGAATACAAGAATACTGGAATAAAGAAGCTGAAATACCGAAACCCTGCAATGAAGAACAGAAGCACCGGGATAAATCATCATACAGCAATGAAGCAGCTGATATACAAACATTCACCAAAAGACGCACTGGATTACAGAACCACCGGGATAAATCATTTAGAATACAAGAATACTGGAATAGAGAAGCTGAAATACCGAAACCCAGCAATGAAGTGCAGAAGCACCGGAATAAATCATCTGAAATACAGAAATTCTGTAACGAAATTTCTAGAGAACAGAAAAACCGGGATAAGTTATCTGATATACAGAAATACCGAGATAAATCATCTGAAATACAGAAAAAATTCAATAAATCATCTGAAATACAGAAAAAATTCAATAAATCATCTGAAATACAGAAATCCTGCAATGAAGTATACATACTCCTGGATAAATCATCTGAATTACAGAAACAAAGGGATAAATCATCTGAGTTACAGAAACAAAAGGATAAATCATCTGAGGTAATGAATCACCGAGATAAATCATCTGAATTACAAAAAGACCCGGATAAATTATCTGAAGTACAGAAACCCTGTAATGGAGCATCTGAAATACAGAAACGCCAGGATAAATCATCTGAAATACAGAAACACCGGGATAAATCATCCGAAATACAGAAACACCGGCATAAATTATCGGAAATACAGAAACCCTGTAAGGGAGCATCTGAAGTACAGAAACACAAGAATAAATCATCTAAAATACAGAAATCCTGTAATGGATCATCTGAGGTACAGAAACACCTGGATAAATCATCTGAAATACAGAAACCCAGCATTGAAGCATCTGAAATACAGAAACCCAGCATTGAAGCATCTGAAATACAGGAAAACGGAAATGAAACACCTGGGTATGAGGTTAGTTCAGATGGTGAAGTCCTCACATTATACCTATCGTTTCCTCCTATTCTAACTTGTCACCCATCGTTGGAGGGTTTGGAGGAGATTTCTCTAGACGGACATAACTACCTCCCGGTGGAAGTCAATGGTAAATGCTGTAAAATGTTTGTCGATTCTGGAACAACAAGCAATGGTATTGAACACAGACTCGCACAGAAGCTGGGATTAGATAAGAAAGTCGACTCAACCATTCTCCGTGATTCTTGGTTTTCGAGTGAAAACAAACACCTCAAAATAAGGCAAGTAGAAAATTGTAAAATTAAATTACAAAATGGCAAAGAGCTCGTTGCCACTGTAAATATTTTCCCACCAGAATTGGACAATTACTTCATCTCTGAGGACACACCAATGTTCTTCTTTAGCTTCCCACTAATGACAGAGAATCACATAATTCATCAGTTTAAAAGCAATAAATCTTCCATCTTTTTAAAACCTTTGAGAAGATTTACGAAAAAAGGATATGGGTTGAGCAGTTCTCCCTTGCCTTATCTTAGGATAAAGTTTCCATTATCTGCAAAAGACAATTATTGCAGCGATAAAGTTGTGGTCAATACTGGCTCCGATGCTTCAACCATTTCACAATTATTTTTGAAGCACATCGGCATGGAAACATGTCCTCCCAAAAAACTAAGAATACATGTGAAGGGTGACCTTTACCTGGAGGATGACTTGGAGGTGCTGGAGAATCCAAAGACAGAAATTCCTCTAACTTTAGGCACAACGTTCTTGTCAAAATACAATTGCACATTAGATTCCTCATCTTATTATCTGTTTTACAACATTAATAATAAAACCTATATGTCTTTACTCTACTGAAGACACAGGCCTAATTTGCTAGGTGTTTATATGGACGGTGTCTTTCAAGTATGGACAGTGTCACTCAAGTATGGACAGTGTCATTCAAGTATGGACAGCATCACTCAAGTATGGACAGCATCACTCAAGTATGGACAGTGCAACTCTTGTAAACATTTTTAACAAATAAAATGTATTAAAAGTTTTAATAATTGTATTATTTTTTCGTATTAAAATGATAAAGAATTGTATAAATTGTAGAATCTTATTATGTAGCAAATGTTAGCACCCAAACTTCTACAGTTACCTATGTTCTTATGATGATAGATTTCCTTATGACTAAAAAGATAGATGTTCATTGTATTGGGATGCTATAATAAATTGAAATTGCTATATTAAATTGGTTATACCAAAGGAAACAAAGAGTTAATATAAATGGCGCTAAGTCAGACTGGAAAAATGTTGCAAGTGGAGTGTCTAAAGCCTATGTCCTGGGATCACTGTTGTTCATAATATACATAAATGATTTAGATTCAAGTTTGAGCAGTAATATTTCAAATTTGCCGATAATACAAAAATCGGAAGAGAAAATAAACACAGTAAAAGACTCAGTATCACTTCATGGCGATCTAAATAGGGTTTTGAAATGGCGAAGAGTTTGGCAGATGCAGTTTAATGCTGACAAATGTGAGGTTTTGAGGCTAGATAATGATGATTGAGTACGAGCTAAATAGTGTTGAGATTGCGAAAGCGATCTAGGAGCAATGATTAATAAAAATTTAAAGCCAAAAAATAAATGCATATATGTTCGTAATCAGGCAAACAGGACACTGGGATTTATTAATCGAAGCGTTAGTAACAACACACCTGGTGCTGTTCTTTAAACATAAGAACAAAGACAACTGCTAAAGGCCTATTGTCCCATACGAGCCAATTCCTATTTATATCCACCTAATCCCACTCATATACATGTCAAACCCACGCTTGAAGAAGTGAAGGGACCCCCACCTTTACCACTCACTGTAGCAACTGGTTCCTATTACCTAACCAGTTTTTTCCCATGAACAAATCTACAAGGGCCGTGATGAGGATTCGAACCTACGTCCGAGAGTATCCCAGTTGCTGCCTTAATCGACTGAGCTAAGGCAGCGTCTGGGATGATGTCGGACGTTGGTTTGAATCCTCGTCACGGCCCTTGTGGATTTGTCCATTTAATGCATCACGCTATTGTGATTTCTGTGTGTTGTGTAGTATTTACCCAGGTTTTCCTAAATTTAAACTTATTCAGTTAATACCGATTGTTTCGTGTTCTGTCTTTTGTTAATACTTTTAATTCCCTATTAATATCCCCATTTAGATTATGCAGTTCAATTATGGTCGCAATACTACAGAATGGATATAAATTTACTTGAACACGTCCATCATAGGATGACCAACTTAATCCCTCAGATTAGAAACCTGTCATATGAAGAAAGATAGACAAAGCTTTCATTATATTCGTTGGAAAGGCAAAGAGTCAGGAATAACATGATAGATGTGTACAAGTGGATGAATGGATATCACAAAGGACACATTATTAGGGTAATAAAAGTTTCAACACAAGACATAACACTAAACAATGTATATAAAAGTTTGTTGAGTTCGTGAAGTCGGATTGCGAAAGGAATCTGGGAGATATGATTAGTAATTATTTAAAACCAAAATAAAATCAATGCATAAATGTTCGTAATAATACAAATAGGACACTGGGATTTATTATTCGAAGCGGTACTAATGGGACACCTAGAGTTGTTCTTCACCTGTAACCTGCTTTGGTTAGATTTGGCAGTTCTGATTTGGTCGCCGTACTATAGAATGGTTATAAGTTGACCAGACCACATACTAGAAGGTGAAGGTACGACGACGTGTCAGTAAGTCCTGGACCACTCTCAAGTCGATTGTGATGAGGAATGATTGATTAATGAAGATTAAGCCACCCAAAAGGTGGCACGGGCATGAATAGCCCGTAAGTGGTGGCCCTTCTGATCCATTACCAGTATCAATAGATTATACTGGAGATCTGTGGAGGTGTGACTGCACCCTGCGTGACGGGAGATCCCTTTCCATTGTGATGAGGAAGTAGATGCAGGGAATAAATAGGCAAGAGAGATATTAGGAGCAAAGTGTAACAGAGGGGATAGTAGTAGGAACAAGAACTGCAGAGGGCCTCGTATGGGCCTATTGGCCCATACGAGGCACCTCCTATTATAACCACCGAATGGGAAGAAAATAGTAATAGTCTTTCATATATATGAAAGATATTGGGTGGATATATATAGGAACTGCCTCATATGGGCCATTGGGCTTTCTGCAGTTATCTTCATCCTTATGTTTTTATGTCTATCCGTGAAATATTTTAGATTTTAGCTCCATGTATTTGCCAATAGATCTTCCGCAACTCCCATACTTCTTATGTTTTGAAGTGAGGTGAACGGAGAAGCGCTCACATTAGCCCCAGTGAGTTGAGTGTACTTTTAGTATAAACGGAGACCCTGCCAGACGCGGATCGTCACTTGTCCTACTCTCTCAATACTTCCGTGAGTTAGACCTCATCTCTCAACACCTGTGTGAATTAGAAATGGAAAGAATTAATTACGTGCGCGGCTCCAAGAGAAAACGGAGTGAGCATCACTACAGCAATGACGCTCCGACAAAAAAACAAAAATACAGCAATGGAGCAGCTGATATAAAAACATTCTACAAAGGACGCACTGGATTACAGAACCACCGGGATAACTCATCTAGAATACAGGAATACTGGAATAGAAAAATTGAAATACCGAAACGCTGCAATGAAGAACAGAAGCACTGGAATAAATCATCATACAGCAATGTAGCAGCTGATATACAAACATTCTACAGAGGACGCACAGAATTACGGAACCACCGGGATAACTCATCTAGAAAACAGGAATACTGGAATAGAAAAACTGAAATACCGAAACCCTACAATGAAGAACAGAAGCACTGGAATAAATCACCACACAGCAATGTAGCAGCTGATATTCAAACATTCTCCAGAGGACGCACTGGATTACGGAACCACCGGGATAGATCATTTAGAATACTGGAATAGAGAAGCTGAAATACCGAAACCCTACAATGAAGAACAGAAGCACTGGAATAAATCAGCATACAGCAATGTAGCAGCTGATGTACAAACATTCTCCAAAGGACGCACTGGATTACGGAAACACCGGGATAGATCATTTAGAATACAAGAATACTGGAATAAAGAAGCTGAAATACCGAAACCCTGCAATGAAGAACAGAAGCACCGGGATAAATCATCATACAGCAATGAAGCAGCTGATATACAAACATTCACCAAAAGACGCACTGGATTACAGAACCACCGGGATAAATAATTTAGAATACAAGAATACTGGAATAGAGAAGCTGAAATACCGAAACCCAGCAATGAAGTGCAGAAGCACCGGAATAAATCATCTGAAATACAGAAATTCTGTAACGAAATTTCTAGAGAACAGAAAAACCGGGATAAGTTATCTGATATACAGAAATACCGAGATAAATCATCTGAAATACAGAAAAAATTCAATAAATCATCTGAAATAAAGAAAAAATTCAATAAATCATCTGAAATACAGAAATCCTGCAATGAAGTATACATACTCCTGGATAAATCATCTGAATTACAGAAACAAAGGGATAAATCATCTGAGTTACAGAAACAAAAGGATAAATCATCTGAGGTAATAAATCACCGAGATAAATCATCTGAATTACAAAAAGACCAGGATAAATTATCTGAAGTACAGAAACCCTGTAATGGAGCATCTGAAATACAGAAAGGCCAGGATAAATCATCTGAAATACAGAAACACCGGGATAAATCATCCGAAATACAGAAACACCGGCATAAATTATCGGAAATACAGAAACTCTGTAAGGGAGCATCTGAAGTACAGAAACACAAGAATAAATCATCTGAAATACAGAAATCCTGTAATGGATCATCTGAGGTACAGAAACACCTGGATAAATCATCTGAAATACAGAAACCCAGCATTGAAGCATCTGAAATACAGAAACCCAGCATTGAAGCATCTGAAATACAGGAAAACGGAAATGAAACACCTGGGTATGAGGTTAGTTCAGATGGTGAAGTCCTCACATTATACCTATCTTTTCCTCCTATTCTAACTTGTCACCCATCGTTGGAGGGTTTGGAGGAGATTTCTCTAGACGGACATAACTACCTCCCGGTGGAAGTCAATGGTAAATGCTGTAAAATGTTTGTCGATTCTGGAACAACAAGCAATGGTATTGAACACAGACTCGCACAGAAGCTTGGATTAGATAAGAAAGTCGACTCAACCATTCTCCGTGATTCTTGGTTTTCGAGTGAAAACAAACACCTCAAAATAAGGCAAGTAGAAAATTGTAAAATTAAATTACAAAATGGCAAAGAGCTCGTTGCCACTGTAAATATTTTCCCACCAGAATTGGACAATTACTTCATCTCTGAGGACACACCAATGTTCTTCTTTAGCTTCCCACTGATGACAGAGAATCACATAATTCATCAGTTTAAAAGCAATAAATCTTCCATCTTTTTAAAACCTTTGAGAAGATTTACGAAAAAAGGATATGGGTTGAGCAATTCTCCCTTGCCTTATCTTAGGATAAAGTTTCCATTATCTGCAAAAGACAATTATTGCAGCGATAAAGTTGTGGTCAATACTGGCTCCGATGCTTCAACCATTTCACAATTATTTTTGAAGCACATCGGCATGGAAACATGTCCTCCCAAAAAACTAAGAATACATGTGAAGGGTGACCTTTACCTGGAGGATGACTTGGAGGTGCTGGAGAATCCAAAGACAGAAATTCCTCTAACTTTAGGCACAACGTTCTTGTCAAAATACAATTGCACATTAGATTCCTCATCTTATTATCTGTTTTACAACATTAATAATAAAACCTATATGTCTTTACTCTACTGAAGACACAGGCCTAATTTGCTAGGTGTTTATATGGACGGTGTCTTTCAGGTATGAACAGTGTCACTCAAGTATGGACAGTGTCATTCAAGTATGGACAGCATCACTCAAGTATGGACAGTGCAACTCTTGTAAATATTTTTAACAAATAAAATGTATTAAAAGTTTTAATAATTGTATTATTTTTTCATATTAAAATGATAAAGAATTGTATAAATTGTAGAATCTTATTATGTAGCAAATGTTAGCACCCAAACTTCTACAGTTACCTATGTTCTTATGATGATAGATTTCCTTATGAGTAAAAAGATAGATGCTCATTGTATTAGGGATGCTATAATAAATTGAAATTGCTATATTAAATTGGTTATACCAAAGGAAACAAAGAGTTAATATAAATGGCGCTAAGTCAGACTGGAAAAATGTTGCAAGTGGAGTGTCTAAAGCCTCTGTCCTGGGATCACTGTTGTTCATAATATACATAAATGATTTAGATTCAAGTTTGAGCAGTAATATTTCAAATTTGCCGATAATACAAAAATCGGAAGAGAAAATAAACACAGTAAAAGACTCAGTATCACTTCATGGCGATCTAAATAGGGTTTTGAAATGGCGAAGAGTTTGGCAGATGCAGTTTAATGCTGACAAATGTGAGGTTTTGAGGCTAGATAATGATGATTGAGTACGAGCTAAATAGTGTTGAGATTGCGAAAGCGATCTAGGAGCAATGATTAATAGAAATTTAAAGCCAAAAAATAAATGCATATATGTTCGTAATCAGGCAAACAGGACACTGGGATTTATTAATCGAAGCGTTAGTAACAACACACCTGGTGCTGTTCTTTAAACATAAGAACAAAGACAACTGCTAAAGGCCTATTGTCCCATACGAGCCAATTCCTATTTATATCCACCTAATCCCACTCATATACATGTCAAACCCACGCTTGAAGAAGTGAAGGGACCCCCACCTTTACCACTCACTGTGGCAACTGGTTCCTATTACCTAACCAGTTTTTTCCCATGAACAAATCTACAAGGGCCGTGATGAGGATTCGAACCTACGTCCGAGAGCATCCCAGTTGCTGCCTTAATCGACTGAGCTAAGGCAGCGTCTGGGATGATGTCGGACGTTGGTTTGAATCCTCGTCACGGCCCTTGTGGATTTGTCCATTTAATGCATCACGCTATTGTGATTTCTGTGTGTTGTGTAGTATTTACCCAGGTTTTCCTAAATTTAAACTTATTCAGTTAATACCGATTGTTTCGTGTTCTGTCTTTTGTTAATACTTTTAATTCCCTATTAATATCCCCATTTAGATTATGCAGTTCAATTATGGTCGCAATACTACAGAATGGATATAAATTTACTTGAACACGTCCATCATAGGATGACCAACTTAATCCCTCAGATTAGAAACCTGTCATATGAAGAAAGATAGACAAAGCTTTCATTATATTCGTTGGAAAGGCAAAGAGTCAGGAATAACATGATAGATGTGTACAAGTGGATGAATGGATATCACGAAGGACACATTATTAGGGTAATCCTAAAGACAAATCCTAAAGGGTTTTTTCAGTTATATCGTACTAAGACTAGGGAAAGGATAGGTCCATTAAAAACTGAGACAGGTCAAATAACAGATAGTGATGAAGAGATGAGTAGTATTTTTAATAAATATTTTGTATCTGTATTTACTAAAGAGGAACTTAACAATATGCCTTCAGCCGAACAAGTCTATGTGGGTGGGGACGAGGACAGGTTGACGAGTTTAACAGTTACCAGGGAGGATGTTCTTAAACAAATAGTAAAACTCAAACCAAACAAATCCCCAGGGCCGGATGAAGTGTTTGCCAGGGTGCTTAAAGAATGCAAAGAGGAGCTTTGTGACCCACTGTCAACCATATTTAATAAATCATTAGAGTCAGGCAGAGTGCCAGAGTTTTGGAAAGTTGCTAATGTGATACCAGTTTTTAAGAAAGGAGATAGATCACTTGCGTCTAACTATCGACCAATTAGCCTAACGTCTATTGTGGGAAAGTTACTCGAATCTATAATAGCAAATAAAATTCGTCTTCATCTTGAAAAACATAAATTAATAATTGAGTCGCAACATGGTTTTATAAATGGCCGTTCATGTTTAACAAATTTGTTATCTTTTTATTCTAGCATTGTTGAGGCAGTTGATAGTGGTAAGGATTGCGATGTTGTATACCTTGACTTTAGCAAAGCTTTTGATACAGTGCCACATGAAAGACTGATTAAAAAGATAGAGTCTCATGGTATTGGGGGTGCTATATTAAGCTGGATTAGGGCATGGCTATACCAAAGGAAACAGAGAGTTAGTATAAATGGAATCAAGTCAGAGTGGGAAAATGTTGTAAGTGGAGTGCCTCAAGGCTCTGTCCTGGGACCTCTGTTGTTTATAATATATATAAATGATTTAGATTCAGGTTTGAGTAGCAACATTTGCAAATTTGCCGATGATACGAAAATCGGTAGGGAAATTAATTCGGAGGAGGACTCACTATCACTTCAAGTTGATCTAGATAGGGTTTTGAAATGGTCAAAGGATTGGCAGATGCAGTTTAATGCTGATAAATGTAAAGTTCTGAGGTTAGGTAATGATGATAGAGTTACAAGATACGAGCTAGATGGTGTTGTGATTGCGAAGTCGGATTGCGAAAGGGATCTGGGAGTTATGATTAGTAAGAATTTAAAACAAAAGGATCAATGCATAAATGTTCGTAATAAGGCAAATCGGACACTTGGATTTATTAATCGCAGCGTTAGTAACAAGACACCTGGTGTGGTTCTCAAGCTATATCTTGCTCTAGTTAGGCCCCATTTAGATTATGCAGTTCAGTTTTGGTCGCCATATTATAGAATGGATATAAATTCACTTGAACGTGTCCAGCGTAGGATGACTAAGTTAATTCCCCAAATTAGAAATCTTTCATATGAAGAAAGATTAACAAAGCTTAAGTTGCATTCACTGGAAAGGCGAAGAGTTAGGGGTGACATGATAGAGGTTTACAAGTGGATGAATGGACATAACCGGGGGGATATTAATAGGGTATTAAAAGTATCAACACAGGACAGAACACGAAACAATGGGTATAAATTGGATAAGTTTAGATTTAGGAAAGACTTGGGTAAATACTGGTTCAGTAACAGGGTTGTTGATTTGTGGAACCAATTGCCGCGTAACATTGTGGAGGTGGGGTCCCTCGATTGTTTCAAGCACGGGTTGGACAAGTATATGAGTGGGATTGGGTGGTTATAGAATAGGAGCTGCCTCGTATGGGCCAATAGGCCTTCTGCAGTTACCTTTGTTCTTATGTTCTTAATAAAAGTTTCAACACAAGACATAACACTAAACAATGGGTATAAAAGTTTGTTGAGTTCGTGAAGTCGGATTGCGAAAGGAATCTGGGAGATATGATTAGTAATTATTTAAAACCAATATAAAATCAATGCATAAATGTTCGTAATAATACAAATAGGACACTGGGATTTATTATTCGAAGCGGTACTAATGGGACACCTTGAGTTGTTCTTCACCTGTAACCTGCTTTGGTTAGATTTGGCAGTTCTGATTTGGTCGCCGTACTATAGTTATAAGTTGACCAGACCACACACTAGAAGGTGAAGGTACGACGACGTGTCAGTCCGTCCTGGACCACTCTCAAGTCGATTGTGATGAGGAATGATTGATTAATGAAGATTAAGCCACCCAAAAGGTGGCACGGGCATGAATAGCCCGTAAGTGGTGGCCCTTTTGATCCATTACCAGTATCAATAGATGATACTGGAGATCTGTGGAGGTGCGACTGCACCCTGCGTGACGGGAGATCCCTTTCCATTGTGATGAGGAAGTAGATGCAGGGAATAAATAGGCAAGAGAGATATTAGGAGCAAAGTGTAATAGAGGGGATAGTAGTAGGAACAAGAACTGCAGAGGGCCTCGTATGGGCCTATTGGCCCATACGAGGCACCTCCTATTATAACCACCGAATGGGAAGAAAATAGTAATAGTCTTTCATATATATGAAAGATATTGGGTGGATATATATAGGAACTGCCTCATATGGGCCATTGGGCTTTCTGCAGTTATCTTCATCCTTATTTTTTTATGTCTATCCGTGAAATATTTTAGATTTCAGCTCCTTGTATTTGCCAATAGATTTTCCGTAACTCCCATACTTCTTATGTTTTGAAGTGAGGTGAGCGGAGAAGCGTTCACATTAGCCCCAGTGAGTTGAGTGTACTTTTAGTATAAACGGAGACCCTGCCAGACGCGGATCGTCACTTGTCCTACTTTCTCAATACTTGTGTGAGTTAGACCTCATCTCTCATCACCTGTGTGAATTAGAAATGGAAAGAATTAATTACGTGCGCGGCTCCAAGAGAAAACGGAGTGAGCATCACTACAGCAATGACGCTCCGACAAAAAAACAAAAATACAGCAATGGAGCAGCTGATATAAAAACATTCTACAAAGGACGCACTGGATTACAGAACCACCGGGATAACTCATCTAGAATACAGGAATACTGGAATAGAAAAACTGAAATACCGAAACGCTGCAATGAAGAACAGAAGCACTGGAATAAATCATCATACAGCAATGTAGCAGCTGATATACAAACATTCTACAGAGGACGCACAGAATTACGGAACCACCGGGATAACTCATCTAGAAAACAGGAATACTGGAATAGAAAAACTGAAATACCGAAACCCTACAATGAAGAACAGAAGCACTGGAATAAATCACCATACAGCAATGTAGCAGCTGATATTCAAACATTCTCCAGAGGACGCACTGGATTACGGAACCACCGGGATAGATCATTTAGAATACAGGAATACTGGAATACAGCTTAAAAAACAACGAGAAGTAACGAAGGAGGAGACCAGCAGTAAAGGGACCTCGTCTTGGAGAGTTGCGAAAGACAGGGGCCTTAAGAAGACTTTGATAAAGCCGCCTTCAAACGCCATAGCAACTTCAAATTCATTTGACGTTTTGGAGGACGAGTGCTGTGGAGAGACTGTGGATCGCGCAAAAGGGAAAGCAACGAAGAGAAAGGAAGCGCAGGCCCCTCAGAAAGTAAAGGAAGTACCTAAGCAAACATTAGTTGTGGGAGATTCCCAGATAAGGTATTTGGATAGAACGTTTTGTGCTAGAGATAGGGGGAACAGGTTAAGGGTTTGCTATCCCGGAGCTGGCATTGGTGATATTATAAACAACATGAATGATATTATGGCTGGTAATGGGAACAATCCCATTATTTGCATTAGCGTGGGAGGAAATGATGTTGGTCGAGTCAGGAGTGAGGAACTGATTCAGAGGTATAAAACAGCCATAGAGTTAGTTAGGAGCAAGGGAGGAATCCCGATCATATGTGGCATTCTTCCAAGAAAGGGAGTGGGAAATGAATGGATATCGAGGGCACTTGGTGTCAATTGCCGGCTGGAAAGATATTGCAAATCAAATGCAATATCTTTCATAGACAACTGGGAACACTTCTATGGAAGAAATGAAATGTATGCTCGTGATGGGGTGCATCTATCGAGAGCTGGGGTTGTTGCTGTTGCGAACTCGCTAGAAGAAGTGGTTAGAGGTGTTTGTTTGGGTTTAAACTGTTAGTAGATAGAGGTATGGGAATTGATTTGGAGGAAGGAGGTAATAAAAGTATGTGTTTGAGGGAGAAAGGAATTGGCAAAACGATCAGGGAAAGAGAAGGTCCGCAAAATAACAATTCACTTAGGGTATATTACACTAACAGTAGAAGTCTAAGAAATAAAATTAACGAATTAAATGCTCTTGTCTGCACAGAAAAAATAGATATTATTGCACTTACCGAAACGTGGATGAATGTAGAAAATAGAGAACTATTAGCTGAATATCAAATATATGGATTTAAACTATTTCACACAGATAGATATATTAGACGAGGAGGTGGAGTAGCCATATATGTTAGGGACAATTTGAAATGTAGTCTCAAAGAGGGAATCAAAACAGAGCCACACACAGAAACTATTTGGATTGAATTAAACGAAAAAGCTAATAATATTATAATAGGAGTAATATATAGGCCACCAAATTTAGACAGAATGGAAGCAAAGCATCTATGGGATGAAATATCTAGAGCATCTAGATCTAACAGTATTTATGTCATGGGTGACTTTAATTTTAGCGGAATAAACTGGTTGAACAAAACAGGGAATAGTGAAGCAGAAGATTTTCTAGAATTAATTGACGATTGCTTTCTTACGCAACACATTAAGGAACCAACACGGGAAAATAATATTTTAGATTTAGTGTTAACTAACAGGGAAACGCAAATTAATGACATCGAAATAGGGAGTGAGCTAGGGAGCAGTGATCACAAAGAAATCAGATTTAGCATAGAATGGAATAGACCAGTAGGAGAAAATTCTGTTAAAGTGCCAGATTTTCGAAAAGCTGATTTTAATAGCCTAAGAAATTTTTTGGGTCAAATTGATTGGAAAGGCTTGGGTATGGGGTGTGGGCCGGTCTTGGAGCGAGACATGAACCCAGCGATAGGTGACTTAAATGGGGATTTCGATGTGGATTCAATATATAACTTATTTAAGAATATTCTAAACAAAGCACAGGAACGTAGTATACCATACAAATTGAATAGATCGTATACTAATGACCCAAAGTGGATAACAAAGAATTTGAAGAACCTTATAGGTAAAAAGAGAGCTTGGTACAAAAGGATTAAAAATGGGGAGGTCACTTTAGAACAGGAATTCGTACAACTGGTTAGAAATGTTAAAAAAGAGATAAGGAAAGCAAAAAGAAACTATGAAGTTCGCATAGCAGGGCAAGCAAAGACAAATCCTAAAGGGTTTTTTCAGTTATATCGTACTAAGACTAGGGAAAGGATAGGTCCATTAAAAACTGAGACAGGTCAAATAACAGATAGTGATGAAGAGATGAGTAGTATTTTTAATAAATATTTTGTATCTGTATTTACTAAAGAGGAACTTAACAATATGCCTTCAGCCGAACAAGTCTATGTGGGTGGGGACGAGGACAGGTTGACGAGTTTAGCAGTTACCAGGGAGGATGTTCTTAAACAAATAGTAAAACTCAAACCAAACAAATCCCCAGGGCCGGATGAAGTGTTTGCTAGGGTGCTTAAAGAATGCAAAGAGGAGCTTTGTGACCCACTGTCAACCATATTTAATAAATCAATAGAGTCAGGCAGAGTGCCAGAGTTTTGGAAAGTTGCTAATGTGATACCAGTTTTTAAGAAAGGAGATAGATCACTTGCGTCTAACTATCGACCAATTAGCCTAACGTCTATTGTGGGAAAGTTACTCGAATCTATAATAGCAAATAAAATTCGTCTTCATCTTGAAAAACATAAATTAATAATTGAGTCGCAACATGGTTTTATAAATGGCCGTTCATGTTTAACAAATTTGTTATCTTTTTATTCTAGCATTGTTGAGGCAGTTGATAGTGGTAAGGATTGCGATGTTGTATACCTTGACTTTAGCAAAGCTTTTGATACAGTGCCACATGAAAGACTGATTAAAAAAATAGAGTCTCATGGTATTGGGGGTGCTATATTAAGCTGGATTAGGGCATGGTTATACCAAAGGAAACAGAGAGTTAGTATAAATGGAATCAAGTCAGAGTGGGAAAATGTTGTAAGTGGAGTGCCTCAAGGCTCTGTCCTGGGACCTCTGTTGTTTATAATATATATAAATGATTTAGATTCAGGTTTGAGTAGCAACATTTGCAAATTTGCCGATGATACGAAAATCGGTAGGGAAATTAATTCGGAGGAGGACTCACTATCACTTCAAGTTGATCTAGATAGGGTTTTGAATTGGTCAAAGGATTGGCAGATGCAGTTTAATGCTGATAAATGTAAAGTTCTGAGGTTAGGTAATGATATAGAGTTACAAGATACGAGCTAGATGGTGTTGTGATTGCGAAGTCGGATTGCGAAAGGGATCTGGGAGTTATGATTAGTAAGAATTTAAAACAAAAGGATCAATGCATAAATGTTCGTAATAAGGCAAATCGGACACTTGGATTTATTAATCGCAGCGTTAGTAACAAGACACCTGGTGTGGTTCTCAAGCTATATCTTGCTCTAGTTAGGCCCCATTTAGATTATGCAGTTCAGTTTTGGTCGCCATATTATAGAATGGATATAAATTCACTTGAACGTGTCCAGCGTAGGATGACTAAGTTAATTCCCCAAATTAGAAATCTTTCATATGAAGAAAGATTAACAAAGCTTAAGTTGCATTCACTGGAAAGGCGAAGAGTTAGGGGTGACATGATAGAGGTTTACAAGTGGATGAATGGACATAACCGGGGGGATATTAATAGGGTATTAAAAGTATCAACACAGGACAGAACACGAAACAATGGATATAAATTGGATAAGTTTAGATTTAGGAAAGACTTGGGTAAATACTGGTTCAGTAACAGGGTTGTTGATTTGTGGAACCAATTGCCGCGTAACATTGTGGAGGTGGGGTCCCTCGATTGTTTCAAGCACGGGTTGGACAAGTATATGAGTGGGATTGGGTGGTTATAGAATAGGAGCTGCCTCGTATGGGCCAATAGGCCTTCTGCAGTTACCTTTGTTCTTATGTTCTTATGAAATATCTAGAGCATCTAGATCTAACAGTATTTATGGCATGGGTGACTTTAATTTTAGCGGAATAAACTGGTTGAACAAAACAGGGAATAGTGAAGCAGAAGATTTTCTAGAATTAATTGACGATTGCTTTCTTACGCAACACATTAAGGAACCAACACGGGAAAATAATATTTTAGATTTAGTGTTAACTAACAGGGAAACGCAAATTAATGACATCGAAATAGGGAGTGAGCTAGGGAGCAGTGATCACAAAGAAATCAGATTTAGCATAGAATGGAATAGACCAGTAGGAGAAAATTCTGTTAAAGTGCCAGATTTTCGAAAAGCTGATTTTAATAGCCTAAGAAATTTTTTGGGTCAAATTGATTGGAAAGGCTTGGGTATGGGGTGTGGGCCGGTCTTGGAGCGAGACATGAACCCAGCGATAGGTGACTTAAATGGGGATTTCGATGTGGATTCAATATATAACTTATTTAAGAATATTCTAAACAAAGCACAGGAACGTAGTATACCATACAAATTGAATAGATCGTATACTAATGACCCAAAGTGGATAACAAAGAATTTGAAGAACCTTATAGGTAAAAAGAGAGCTTGGTACAAAAGGATTAAAAATGGGGAGGTCACTTTAGAACAGGAATTCGTACAACTGGTTAGAAATGTTAAAAAAGAGATAAGGAAAGCAAAAAGAAACTATGAAGTTCGCATAGCAGGGCAAGCAAAGACAAATCCTAAAGGGTTTTTTCAGTTATATCGTACTAAGACTAGGGAAAGGATAGGTCCATTAAAAACTGAGACAGGTCAAATAACAGATAGTGATGAAGAGATGAGTAGTATTTTTAATAAATATTTTGTATCTGTATTTACTAAAGAGGAACTTAACAATATGCCTTCAGCCGAACAAGTCTATGTGGGTGGGGACGAGGACAGGTTGACGAGTTTAGCAGTTACCAGGGAGGATGTTCTTAAACAAATAGTAAAACTCAAACCAAACAAATCCCCAGGGCCGGATGAAGTGTTTGCTAGGGTGCTTAAAGAATGCAAAGAGGAGCTTTGTGACCCACTGTCAACCATATTTAATAAATCAATAGAGTCAGGCAGAGTGCCAGAGTTTTGGAAAGTTGCTAATGTGATACCAGTTTTTAAGAAAGGAGATAGATCACTTGCGTCTAACTATCGACCAATTAGCCTAACGTCTATTGTGGGAAAGTTACTCGAATCTATAATAGCAAATAAAATTCGTCTTCATCTTGAAAAACATAAATTAATAATTGAGTCGCAACATGGTTTTATAAATGGCCGTTCATGTTTAACAAATTTGTTATCTTTTTATTCTAGCATTGTTGAGGCAGTTGATAGTGGTAAGGATTGCGATGTTGTATACCTTGACTTTAGCAAAGCTTTTGATACAGTGCCACATGAAAGACTGATTAAAAAAATAGTCTCATGGTATTGGGGGTGCTATATTAAGCTGGATTAGGGCATGGCTATACCAAAGGAAACAGAGAGTTAGTATAAATGGAATCAAGTCAGAGTGGGAAAAAGTTGTAAGTGGAGTGCCTCAAGGCTCTGTCCTGGGACCTCTGTTGTTTATAATATATATAAATGATTTAGATTCAGGTTTGAGTAGCAACATTTGCAAATTTGCCGATGATACGAAAATCGGTAGGGAAATTAATTCGGAGGAGGACTCACTATCACTTCAAGTTGATCTAGATAGGGTTTTGAAATGGTCAAAGGATTGGCAGATGCAGTTTAATGCTGATAAATGTAAAGTTCTGAGGTTAGGTAATGATGATACCTAACATATATGATGATAATTTCATATGAAGAAAGATTAACAAAGCTTAAGTTGCATTCACTGGAAAGGCGAAGAGTTAGGGGTGACATGATAGAGGTTTACAAGTGGATGAATGGACATAACCGGGGGGATATTAATAGGGTATTAAAAGTATCAACACAGGACAGAACACGAAACAATGGATATAAATTGGATAAGTTTAGATTTAGGAAAGACTTGGGTAAATACTGGTTCAGTAACAGGGTTGTTGATTTGTGGAACCAATTGCCGCGTAACATTGTGGAGGTGGGGTCCCTCGATTGTTTCAAGCACGGGTTGGACAAGTATATGAGTGGGATTGGGTGGTTATAGAATAGGAGCTGCCTCGTATGGGCCAATAGGCCTTCTGCAGTTACCTTTGTTCTTATGTTCTTATGTTCTTATGATAGAGTTACAAGATACGAGCTAGATGGTGTTGTGATTGCGAAGTCGGATTGCGAAAGGGATCTGGGAGTTATGATTAGTAAGAATTTAAAACAAAAGGATCAATGCATAAATGTTCGTAATAAGGCAAATCGGACACTTGGATTTATTAATCGCAGCGTTAGTAACAAGACACCTGGTGTGGTTCTCAAGCTATATCTTGCTCTAGTTAGGCCCCATTTAGATTATGCAGTTCAGTTTTGGTCGCCATATTATAGAATGGATATAAATTCACTTGAACGTGTCCAGCGTAGGATGACTAAGTTAATTCCCCAAATTAGAAATCTTTCATATGAAGAAAGATTAACAAAGCTTAAGTTGCATTCACTGGAAAGGCGAAGAGTTAGGGGTGACATGATAGAGGTTTACAAGTGGATGAATGGACATAACCGGGGGGATAATAATAGGGTATTAAAAGTATCAACACAGGACAGAACACGAAACAATGGATATAGATTGGATAAGTTTAGATTTAGGAAAGACTTGGGTAAATACTGGTTCAGTAACAGGGTTGTTGATTTGTGGAACCAATTGCCGCGTAACATTGTGGAGGTGGGGTCCCTCGATTGTTTCAAGCACGGGTTGGACAAGTATATGAGTGGGATTGGGTGGTTATAGAATAGGAGCTGCCTCGTATGGGCCAATAGGCCTTCTGCAGTTACCTTTGTTCTTATGTTCTTATGTAACACAGACTCGCACAGAAGCTGGGATTAGATAAGAAAGTCGACTCAACCATTCTCCGTGATTCTTGGTTTTCGAGTGAAAACAAACACCTCAAAATAAGGCAAGTAGAAAATTGTAAAATTAAATTACAAAATGGCAAAGAGCTCGTTGCCACTGTAAATATTTTCCCACCAGAATTGGACAATTACTTCATCTCTGAGGACACACCAATGTTCTTCTTTAGCTTCCCACTGATGACAGAGAATCACATAATTCATCAGTTTAAAAGCAATAAATCTTCCATCTTTTTAAAACCTTTGAGAAGATTTACGAAAAAAGGATATGGGTTGAGCAGTTCTCCCTTGCCTTATCTTAGGATAAAGTTTCCATTATCTGCAAAAGACAATTATTGCAGCGATAAAGTTGTGGTCAATACTGGCTCCGATGCTTCAACCATTTCACAATTATTTTTGAAGCACATCGGCATGGAAACATGTCCTCCCAAAAAACTAAGAATACATGTGAAGGGTGACCTTTACCTGGAGGATGACTTGGAGGTGCTGGAGAATCCAAAGACAGAAATTCCTCTAACTTTAGGCACAACGTTCTTGTCAAAATACAATTGCACATTAGATTCCTCATCTTATTATCTGTTTTACAACATTAATAATAAAACCTATATGTCTTTACTCTACTGAAGACACAGGCCTAATTTGCTAGGTGTTTATATGGACGGTGTCTTTCAAGTATGGACAGTGTCACTCAAGTATGGACAGTGTCATTCAAGTATGGACAGCATCACTCAAGTATGGACAGCATCACTCAAGTATGGACAGTGCAACTCTTGTAAACATTTTTAACAAATAAAATGTATTAAAAGTTTTAATAATTGTATTATTTTTTCATATTAAAATGATAAAGAATTGTATAAATTGTAGAATCTTATTATGTAGCAAATGTTAGCACCCAAACTTTTACAGTTACCTATGTTCTTATGATGATAGATTTCCTTATGACTAAAAAGATAGATGCTCATTGTATTGGGGATGCTATAATAAATTGAAATTGCTATATTAAATTGGTTATACCAAAGGAAACAAAGAGTTAATATAAATGGCGCTAAGTCAGACTGGAAAAATGTTGCAAGTGGAGTGTCTAAAGCCTCTGTCCTGCGATCACTGTTGTTCATAATATACATAAATGATTTAGATTCAAGTTTGAGCAGTAATATTTCAAATTTGCCGATAATACAAAAATTGGAAGAGAAAATAAACACAGTAAAAGACTCAGTATCACTTCATGGCGATCTAAATAGGGTTTTGAAATAGCGAAGAGTTTAGCAGATGCAGTTTAATGCTGACAAATGTGAGGTTTTGAGGCTAGATAATGATGATTGAGTACGAGCTAAATAGTGTTGAGATTGCGAAAGCGATCTAGGAGCAATGATTAATAGAAATTTAGAGCCAAAATATAAATGCATATATGTTCGTAATCAGGCAAACAGGACACTGGGATTTATTAATCGAAGCGTTAGTAACAACACACCTGGTGCTGTTCTTTAAACATAAGAACAAAGACAACTGCTAAAGGCCTATTGTCCCATACGAGCCAATTCCTATTTATATCCACCTAATCCCACTCATATACATGTCAAACCCACGCTTGAAGAAGTGAAGGGACCCCCACCTTTACCACTCACTGTGGCAACTGGTTCCTATTACCTAACCAGTTTTTTCCCATGAACAAATCTACAAGGGCCGTGATGAGGATTCGAACCTACGTCCGAGAGCATCCCAGTTGCTGCCTTAATCGACTGAGCTAAGGCAGCGTCTGGGATGATGTCGGACGTTGGTTTGAATCCTCGTCACGGCCCTTGTGGATTTGTCCATTTAATGCATCACGCTATTGTGATTTCTGTGTGTTGTGTAGTATTTACCCAGGTTTTCCTAAATTTAAACTTATTCAGTTAATACCGATTGTTTCGTGTTCTGTCTTTTGTTAATACTTTTAATTCCCTATTAATATCCCCATTTAGATTATGCAGTTCAATTATGGTCGCAATACTACAGAATGGATATAAATTTACTTGAACACGTCCATCATAGGATGACCAACTTAATCCCTCAGATTAGAAACCTGTCATATGAAGAAAGATAGACAAAGCTTTCATTATATTCGTTGGAAAGGCAAAGAGTCAGGAATAACATGATAGATGTGTACAAGTGGATGAATGGATATCACGAAGGACACATTATTAGGGTAATAAAAGTTTCAACACAAGACATAACACTAAACAATGGGTATAAAAGTTTGTTGAGTTCGTGAAGTCGGATTGCGAAAGGAATCTGGGAGATATGATTAGTAATTATTTAAAACCAATATAAAATCAATGCATAAATGTTCGTAATAATACAAATAGGACACTGGGATTTATTATTCGAAGCGGTACTAATGGGACACCTTGAGTTGTTCTTCACCTGTAACCTGCTTTGGTTAGATTTGGCAGTTCTGATTTGGTCGCCGTACTATAGAATGGTTATAAGTTGACCAGACCACACACTAGAAGGTGAAGGTACGACGACGTGTCAGTCCGTCCTGGACCACTCTCAAGTCGATTGTGATGAGGAATGATTGATTAATGAAGATTAAGCCACCCAAAAGGTGGCACGGGCATGAATAGCCCGTAAGTGGTGGCCCTTCTGATCCATTACCAGTATCAATAGATGATACTGGAGATCTGTGGAGGTGCGACTGCACCCTGCGTGACGGGAGATCCCTTTCCATTGTGATGAGGAAGTAGATGCAGGGAATAAATAGGCAAGAGAGATATAAGGAGCAAAGTGTAATAGAGGGTATAGTAGTAGGAACAAGAACTGCAGAGGGCCTCGTATGGGCCTATTGGCCCATACGAGGCACCTCCTATTATAACCACCGAATGGGAAGAAAATAGTAATAGTCTTTCATATATATGAAAGATATTGGGTGGATATATATAGGAACTGCCTCATATGGGCCATTGGGCTTTCTGCAGTTATCTTCTCCTTATGTTTTTATGTCTATCCGTGAAATATTTTAGATTTTAGCTCCATGTATTTGCCAATAGATCTTCCGCAACTCCCATACTTCTTATGTTTTGAAGTGAGGTGAACGGAGAAGCGTTCACATTAGCCCCAGTGAGTTGAGTGTACTTTTAGTATAAACGGAGACCCTGCCAGACGCGGATCGTCACTTGTCCTACTCTCTCAATACTTCTGTGAGTTAGACCTCATCTCTCAACACCTGTGTGAATTAGAAATGGAAAGAATTAATTACGTGCGCGGCTCCAAGAGAAAACGGAGTGAGCATCACTACAGCAATGACGCTCCGACAAAAAAACAAAAATACAGCAATGGAGCAGCTGATATAAAAACATTCTACAAAGGACGCACTGGATTACAGAACCACCGGGATAACTCATCTAGAATACAGGAATACTGGAATAGAAAAACTGAAATACCGAAACGCTGCAATGAAGAACAGAAGCACTGGAATAAATCATCATACAGCAATGTAGCAGCTGATATACAAACATTCTACAGAGGACGCACAGAATTACGGAACCACCGGGATAACTCATCTAGAAAACAGGAATACTGGAATAGAAAAACTGAAATACCGAAACCCTACAATGAAGAACAGAAGCACTGGAATAAATCACCATACAGCAATGTAGCAGCTGATATTCAAACATTCTCCAGAGGACGCACTGGATTACGGAACCACCGGGATAGATCATTTAGAATACAGGAATACTGGAATAGAGAAGCTGAAATACCGAAACCCTACAATGAAGAACAGAAGCACCGGGATAAATCATCATACAGCAATGTAGCAGCTGATGTACAAACATTCTCCAAAGGACGCACTGGATTACGGAAACACCGGGATAGATCATTTAGAATACAAGAATACTGGAATAAAGAAGCTGAAATACCGAAACCCTGCAATGAAGAACAGAAGCACCGGGATAAATCATCATACAGCAATGAAGCAGCTGATATACAAACATTCACCAAAAGACGCACTGGATTACAGAACCACCGGGATAAATCATTTAGAATACAAGAATACTGGAATAGAGAAGCTGAAATACCGAAACCCAGCAATGAAGTGCAGAAGCACCGGAATAAATCATCTGAAATACAGAAATTCTGTAACGAAATTTCTAGAGAACAGAAAAACCGGGATAAGTTATCTGATATACAGAAATACCGAGATAAATCATCTGAAATACAGAAAAAATTCAATAAATCATCTGAAATACAGAAAAAATTCAATAAATCATCTGAAATACAGAAATCCTGCAATGAAGTACACATACTCCTGGATAAATCATCTGAATTACAGAAACAAAGGGATAAATCATCTGAGTTACAGAAACAAAAGGATAAATCATCTGAGGTAATGAATCACCGAGATAAATCATCTGAATTACAAAAAGACCAGGATAAATTATCTGAAGTACAGAAACCCTGTAATGGAGCATCTGAAATACAGAAACGCCAGGATAAATCATCTGAAATACAGAAACACCGGGATAAATCATCCGAAATACAGAAACACCGGCATAAATTATCTGAAATACAGAAACCCTGTAAGGGAGCATCTGAAGTACAGAAACACAAGAATAAATCATCTGAAATACAGAAATCCTGTAATGGATCATCTGAGGTACAGAAACACCTGGATAAATCATCTGAAATACAGAAACCCAGCATTGAAGCATCTGAAATACAGAAACCCAGCATTGAAGCATCTGAAATACAGGAAAACGGAAATGAAACACCTGGGTATGAGGTTAGTTCAGATGGTGAAGTCCTCACATTATACCTATCTTTTCCTCCTATTCTAACTTGTCACCCATCGTTGGAGGGTTTGGAGGAGATTTCTCTAGACGGACATAACTACCTCCCGGTGGAAGTCAATGGTAAATGCTGTAAAATGTTTGTCGATTCTGGAACAACAAGCAATGGTATTGAACACAGACTCGCACAGAAGCTGGGATTAGATAAGAAAGTCGACTCAACCATTCTCCGTGATTCTTGGTTTTCGAGTGAAAACAAACACCTCAAAATAAGGCAAGTAGAAAATTGTAAAATTAAATTACAAAATGGCAAAGAGCTCGTTGCCACTGTAAATATTTTCCCACCAGAATTGGACAATTACTTCATCTCTGAGGACACACCAATGTTCTTCTTTAGCTTCCCACTGATGACAGAGAATCACATAATTCATCAGTTTAAAAGCAATAAATCTTCCATCTTTTTAAAACCTTTGAGAAGATTTACGAAAAAAGGATATGGGTTGAGCAGTTCTCCCTTGCCTTATCTTAGGATAAAGTTTCCATTATCTGC
>NC_091165.1:35364742-35467490 GCF_040958095.1 Procambarus clarkii | reverse complement strand
TTTTATTTCTAGCTGATGCGACACTTGAGCGCGTTTCGTAAAACTTATTACATTACAAAGACTTAGTTACAAACACACAACTGAAACTGAATAGAGCTTTACACATCTTCGAGGTCTATATCTACATTTGGGTGAGGTGGATGAGGTGAAAAACGAACTTTCAACAATGGGTATTCAATGGGTATTAAATTCCAACACAAGACAGAACACGAAACAATGGGTATTGAATGGGTATTAAATTCAAACACAAGACAGAACACGAAACAATGGGTATTGAATGGAAGTAATTGTAGAAAGCCTATTGGTCCATATTTCTTGATGCTTCTATATTGGAGCGGAGTCTTGAAGTGGGTAGAATATAGTTGTGCATTAATTGGCTGTTGATTGCTGGGGTTGACTTCTTGATGTGTAGTGCCTCACAGACGTCAAGCCGCCTGCTATCGCTGTATCTATCGATGATTTCTGTGTTGTTTACTAAGATTTCTCTGGTGATGGTTTGGTTGTGGGAAGAGACTATATGTTCCTTAATGGAGCCCTGTTGCTTGTGCATCGTTAAACGCCTGGAAAGAGATGTTGTTGTCTTGCAAATATACTGTTTTTCTTGAGGCTTACAGTCCCCAAGAGGGCATTTGAAGGCATAGACGACGTTGGTTTCTTTTTAAAGCGTTCTGCTTCGTGTCTGGAGAGTTTCTCATAAGTAGGCTGGCCGTTTTTCTGGTTTTATAGTAAATCGTCAGTTGTATCTTCTGATTTTTGTCTGTAGGGATAACGTTTCTACTGACAATATCTTTCAGGACCCTTTCCTCCGTTTTATGGGCTGTGGAAAAGAAGTTCCTGTAAAATAGTCTAATAGGGGGTATAGGTGTTGTGTTAGTTGTCTCTTCAGAGGTTGCATGAGCCACAGAGATATTAGAAAGACCTTTTTCAGTGTCAGAGTAGTTAACAGATGGAATGCATTAGGCAGTGATGTGGTGGAGGCTGACTCCATACACAGTTTACAATGTAGATATGATAGAGCCCAGTAGGCTCAGGAACCTGTACACCAATTGATTGACAGTTGAGAGGCGGGACCAAAGAGCCAGAGCTCAACCCCCGCAAGCACAACTAGGTGAGTACCGGAGCAGTATAAGGGTGAACAAGACAGGAGCAGTATAAGGATGAGGAGCTGACAGTCGAACAGTTAATATATGATTGTTGTATGTAACATATATACAAAATGCATATAGGCATAGGATCTAAACAGATATAATTTTAGACAACAGAAATCAAGCCAAAACATTTACTGGGGAACCCCAATATATTAATTGAAAAGCTTCCAATTTTAAAGCTGCGAGCTGTGGGGGCAACTTGTTATTGTGCCATTTCTCCAAATTTTGAGATGACTTTGTGATGTTAAATTAGGTTTTGTTTCTGTACAAATCTTCACTTTCATTGAATTTAGAAGTATTACAATTATTTTATTATTTACAATTATTATTATTATATTTTAGTTACAAATAAAATTATTATTATTATATTTAATTATTATTATTATATTTATTTATTTACATTATTTATTATTCATAATTTTAATAATAATAATAATAATAATAATAATATTATTATTATTATTATTATTATTATTATTATTATTATTATTATTATTATTATTATTATTATTATTATATTATTATTATTATATATTCCCGCCATCTTTCCCCACCCTGCTACCTGCGCCTGACCCATCAGCTACCTGCCTGCCCACACACGGTGCCCAGGCCATGCCCAACTCCCCAGGAGGGTAATGTTTGCCTTGATACACTCTACTCGGGAAGGAGAGGGCGCAGTCAGTGGGCAGCCAGGCGTCAGGACATCAAGGCATGGCGCATGTCGCACCTGATACACAGCCTCCTTCCAGCCAAGAAGATGAACACCCAAGAGGAAACTGTCACTTATGTTAAAGACGGTTTCGTCTCAATCAAGATGGAACTGTCCGCCAACATTCTGTCAATTCAGGTGGTTGTCTAGGGTCTAGGCGCCTGCCCCGGGGCAGTGACAATGGACAACCTGCTGCAGAAGCGAGGAACAATACCTCCCACAACTTTATTTCAGCAGATAATCTGCTTGGAGCGGTCAAAGCGACGTCCACCAGGACCTTGCCCCACATTCCCAAGGCTGCCCGTCACCAAGCAGCAGCCAAACTCACCAGTCTGCTGACTATAAGGTCAACAATGCTCCCAGAACCACTGGATCATGGCACAATCTCCTACTTTTTGGGAATGCATGCCTGGCATTACCGCCGAGGAGAGACAAGACATTAGCAACCTCTGTAATTAGTGCTCGTAATGAATTCCCTAGAGCAGACAACCTGGTCCGCCTCCCGCCTCGTGCCAAGAACACCAGCCGAAGGTCGAGCAACAATAACTCACCTGAGAACCGCAAAATGAGAGCACAGATCACCAGGAAAATATAAGAGGGCAATACCACAGGTGCCATCAGAATCATGACCAGCGATGACACTATTGCCCCGAGGAACGCCTTGACAGCACGGGCTCTACAAGACAAACACCCACACAGAGCTTCAGACAGCAGCAGGGAACCCCGGGAAAACAATGCTGGCATAGAACCCTTGACTGTTCGAGAATCTGAGGTGTACAAAGCAGCCATGTATTTCCCATCAGGTTCAGCAGGAGCTATACAGGCCTAAGACCCCAGCACATCAAACAAATGCTGAACCCGGTGCTTGGAGATACCACAAAGGACTTTCAAGTGGAACTTATCAGATTCTCCAACATGTGTTTGGCTGGCGGCATCCCTGAGGACATCAGGCCCTCTGTTTCATGGAGGAGCACTCTGTGCTCTAAAGAAGAAGGATAGGGGTATCAGGCCCATTGCCGTTGGCAACGCTCTTCGACGCCTCGTAGGTAAGGGCTGCAGTGAGATCTATCAGCCAGGAAGCAGCCACCTTGCTGAAACCTCATCAGCTCGGGTTTGGGATCCCCCCCTAGGCTGTGAAGCTGCAGCACATGCAGCATGGTCTTACGTTGCTGATCTCCCGGACCAGAAGGCACTAGTAAAGCTTGACTTTAAAAATGCCTTCAATCAAATCAGAAGAGACACACTGTCCTCAGGGCTGTGTACAACCATTTCCGTCCCCTTTACCTATTCATCAAATCGTGCCACAGTGGGGACTCTAAGCTTCTTTTCAGGGAGCATGAAATAGTCCCATAGCCCCTCTCCTTTTCTGCTTAGCTATCAAAGAGGTCACTGATAGTCTGACAAGCGAGCTAAACATCTGGTACCTGGATGATGGCACTCTCGCCGGAATCCCAGATACCATTTTGGAGGATATAAAGAAAATCCAGGAGCAAGGAGCAGCCTTGGGCCTCATTTTCAATGCATCCAAATGCGAAATAATCTCCCGCAACCCAGACATCACTGGCCAAATAAAAAATATTCTTCCAAACATTCTCGTTGTCGAGCCTCCTGACTGCACCCTCCGGGGTGCCCCAATTGGCCGGCAAGCAATCGAGGAGGTCCTGGATGCAAAAATCACTGATATGAAGAGAATGCTGGACAGGATTGACAAGATTGATGCCCATGATGCTCTCTTCCTCCTCACAAGATGCCTATCTTGTGAGGAGGAAGAGATTAAATGTGACGGGAAAGTGTAGGAGTATAGATGTTCGGCAGTCCTCCTAATTGGCTGGTTTCACTGCCTGGTCACACTTAAAAAAAAAAAGATAGACTGCTTGGCTGTTTATCTGTGGTAAAGTAAGGGAAGACACGCAAAACACATAGTATGAACAATGAAACTTTAATTAATATAGAAAACAAATTATAAACAAAGACAATCCCTTGGCTATGTGCAGTGCAAACAAACAAGTCAAAAAAAAATAACATAAATGAATAATAGGGATGAAGTTACTCTACAATAATATAAATACACAGTGAAAAAGTATCAGGTGCTGAGAATATGGCGCTAGCTGAGAAACATCCACCTGATACACAGCGTATATCAGTTAGTTGTTCACTGCTTGAGAGCACAAGGATATCCTAAGTTGACCTACTTTCTGAGGTTTTCTCCGTCCTACTACAGCCCTAAATTAAATGTGTATGACACCCTTCTGAGGTCCATGCTGGTGAAAGTCTGTGAGTTATTACAACCTGCCATTGGATGACTCTCAGTGGGAGCACGCAACCCTCCCTCTAAGACTTGGTGGCCTTGGTGTCCGCACAGCCTCCCAGATCGGTCCGTCAAATAACCCAAAGCTACCCCAAGCTACACAAATTTCACAAAGCTTCCTGGCATTACGTTAGTAATGAATAGATATGATATATTTACTCATTATAATGTTGGTGCTGAATGTACAACACGAAAAAACAATTTTAATCGGAAAAATTATCTTTTTATAAAGAAATTAGACGAAAATAAAGAGCTGGTGACGCCAAATCAAGTCGACGATCCAAGCGTCGATTAGGTTAGGTTTGGTTTGGTTAAGTTAGGTTAGGTTAGGTCAGCCTAACCTAACATATAAAATTTATTCATTACTAACGTATTGCCAGGAAGCTTTGTGAAGCTTGTGTAGCTTGTGGTAGCTTGCGGTAATTAGACGGACCCCTCCATAGGACAATAGTTGTGTTATATGGATGCTGATGGCTATTCGCTGGTATGCATTCGCTACTTGAACTACTATGTACTTATTTACGTATCCAGAGATTAGTTCAGAGTAAAACTATGTGTTTCCGAATTCTACATTACATACCATCTTTATAGTAGATAAATATGTCATATTTATTCATCATTTATATAACGCAAGGAGATTTTTGGGATATGATTAAATAGCTATGGTGGCTTTGGGAAAATACATGGACTCGCTCTGGGTGTGTGTGAAGAGCTGTACACATTAGCCAATCAATTATGTAATTAACATGCATTCATATTAAAAATACATTCAATAACATCATTATAGGGGGTAAATATTTCATATTTCTTCATTACTTGTGTAATGCTAGAAGGCCGGGGTAGTACTGGGTAACTATGGATAGCTTCGGGTAACTACATGGACCCGCTCTGGGTGTGTGGAGTTATCTTGAGGTTATCTTGAGATGATTTCGGGGCTTTAGTGTCCCCGCGGCCCGGTCCTCGACCAGGCCTCCACCCCCAGGAAGCAGCCCGTGACAGCTGACTAACTCCCAGGTACCTATTTACTGCTAGGTAACAGGGGCATTCCGGGTGAAAGAAACTTTGCCCATTTGTTTCTGCCTCGTGCGGGAATCGAACCCGCGCCACAGAATTACGAATCCTGCGCGCTATCCACCAGGCTACGAGGCCCCTGACTATGCTATGAGGAGTGCTATACACCAATCACTCAATTGTCTAATTAACATGCATTCATATTAAATTACATTCAGTACCATCTTAATAGGGGTAAATATGTCATATTTCTCCATTACTTGTGTAATGCTAGAAGGTTTTGGGGTAGCATTGGGTAGGTTAAATATGAACCTTAATGTGTTCTATACCATCAGAAATTCCGAAACATACAATATATTTTCAAATATTTGTCATTAAAGTATATATATTCTGAAAATAATCATGTATTTCATTTACCTCAAAATAGAGCACGAATATCATAGTTTCATCCTGTGAGTGGTAGTGTATTGTGCACCCCATACTCTTCCTGTGAGTGGTAGTGTATTGTGCACCCCATACTCTTCCTGTGAGTGGTAGTGTATTGTGCACCCCATACTCTTCCTGTGAGTGGTAGTGTATTGTGCACCCCATACTCTTCCTGTGAGTGGCAGCGTATTGTGTACCCCATACTCTTCCTGTGAGTGGCAGTGTATTGTGCACCCCATACTCTTCCTGTGAGTGGTAGTGTATTGTGCACCCCATACTCTTCCTGTGAGTGGCAGTGTATTGTGCACCCCATACTCTTCCTGTGAGTGGTAGTGTATTGTGCACCCCATACTCTTCCTGTGAGTGGTAGTGTATTGTGCACCCCATACTCTTCCTGTGAGTGGTAGTGTATTGTGCACCCCATACTCTTCCTGTGAGTGGCAGTGTATTGTGCACCCCATACTCTTCCTGTGAGTGGTAGTGTATTGTGCACCCCATACTCTTCCTGTGAGTGGTAGTGTATTGTGCACCCCATACTCGTCCTTTGAAGATTATCTACATTCACTCCTCGCTTAATAAGTTCAAGATCTTTTGAGTGCATGAAAAGATGTTTTAGAATTATAGTGTTCAAAATGAATTTGTTGCGTATAGCTAGTTCTTAGCGGAACTACTACTATACCAGTAACCAGTAAAACATTTTAATTAACATTTCAGATCAGGTAAGAATTGAGACCACAAAAATCTAACAGCATTTCTATCACATTCTTCTATAGTTGAACCATTAAGAATGCCTCTTAAATGTTACTCAAGCACACACATGTTTGTGGAGACTAAAGTTCTTATCAATAGAAAGCAACAAGGCCAGATGGGTTTATTGCACCATATATGAGAGGATATTCAAAAGGTTCTACATGTCATTCACAATGTCTACGTGAGCAGAAAGACATAAGATTGAGTGACGTCAAAGGAATCAGATTCTCAGAATCTGTATCCTGGGAATGTGTATGGGTATTAGTCGATAAGAGAGAAAATTAGGTCTGGAGTCAGTACATTAGACAGCAGACGGTAAGAGAGGCGGGATCCAAGAGCTAACAGCTCGATCCTATGGGTACAAATAGCAAATACACAAGCAGTTCATTTCATGAGGATTCCATCTCACTGTGGCCTAATGAAAGATGCAACTCATATGAGTTAGGCAATGCACTATTCGCAGTTTACAAACTAAAGTGAGACATCGCTGATTATCCTACAACTGCACTCCCGAAATATTTGTATATAAAATAAACAAATAAATAAAATATACACTGGGATGAACAAATCCACAAGGGCCGTGACGAGAATTCGTCTGGGATTCGCTCGGACACAGGTTCGAATCCTCGTCACGGCCCTTGTGGATTTGTTCATTTGATGCATCATGCAATTGTGATTTCTGTGTGAAATACACTGGGATCTCAACCACCTGTCCCATGAGGTCACCCATCCCATGACGGGCCGCGGGCCTTAATATGCAGATATATGTCCAATTTAATTTAGGCATTTCTTTTTCTGGACTTCATAGAGAAAAATGTAACACAATGTGTTGTTGCTAAGCGTGCAAATATCATTAAATATCTTTCTAGTACAGACAGACATACGACTAACATACACATTAAAGCTAAGTGATTTAGGCATTACTTAACATCATTTTTAATATTAGGCATTACAGGGTTATACAAGTGTTGTGAATGATGATAAGTACACTTACAGCTTAATATACATGATGCATATTAAGCTATAATATACATGTATGTATATCATGTACAATATACACGTGTACACTGAATGTGTGTTCAACCTTATAGGTAAAAAGAGAGCTTTGTACAAAAGGATTAAGAATGGGGAGGTCACTTTAGAACAGGAGTTCGTATAACTGGTTAGAAATGTTAAAAAAGAGATAAAGAAAGCAAAAATAAACTATGAAGTTCGCATAGCAGGGCAAGCGAAAACAAATCCTAAAGGATTTTTTTCAGTTATATCGAACTAAGACTAGGGAAAGGATAGGTCCATTAAAAAACTAAGACAGGTCAAATAACGAATAATGATGAGGAGATAGTATTTTTAATAAATATTTACATCCGTATTTACTAAAGAGGAACTTAACAATATGCCTTCAGCCGAACAAGTCTATGTGGGTGGGGATGAGGACAGGTTGACTAGTTTAGCAGTTACCAGGGAGGATGTAATTAAACAAATAGTAAAACTCAAACCAAACAAATCCCCAGGGCCGGATGAAGTGTTTGCCAGGGTGCTTAAAGAATGCAAAGAGGCGCTTTCCGAGCCACTGTCTACTATAATTAATAAATCAATAGAGTTAGGCAGAATGTCAGAGTCATGGAAGGTAGCTAATGTGGTACCAATTTTTAAGAATGGAGATAGATCACTTGCGTCAAACTATCGGCCAATTAGCCTAACGTCTATTGTGGGAAAGTTACTCGAATCGATAATTAAAACATAAGAACAAAGGTAACTGCAGAAGGCCTATTGGCCCATACAGGACAGCTTCTATTTAGAACCACCCAATTCCACTCATATACATGTCCAAAAAACGCTTGAAACAATCGAGGGACCCCACCTCCACCACGTTACGCGGTAATTGGTTCCACGAATCAACAACCCTGTTACCGAACCAGTATTTACCCAAGTCTTTCCTAAATCTAAACTTATCCAATTTATACCCATTGTTTTGTGTTCTGTCTTGAGTTGATACTTTTAATACCCTATTAATATCCCCTTTGTTATGTCCATTCATCCACTTGTAAACTTCTATCATGTCACCCCTAACTCTTCGTCTTACCAGTGAATGCAATTTAAGCTTTATTAATCTTTCTTAATATTAAAGACTTCTAATTTGGGGAATTAACTTTGTCATCCTACACTGGACACGTTCAAGTGAATTTATATCCATTCTATAGTACGGCGACCAAAACTGAACTGCATAATCTAAATGGGGCCTAACCAGAGCAATATATAGCTTAAGAACCACACCAGGTGTCTTGTTACTAACGCTTCGATTAATAAATCCCAGTGTCCTATTCGCCTTACTACGAACATTCATGCATTGATCCTTTTGTTTTAAATTCTTACTAATCATAACTCCCAGATCCCTTTCGCAATCCGACTTCGCAATCTCAACACCATCTAGCTCGTATCTTGTAACTCTATCATCATTACTCAGCCTCAAAACTCTACATTTATCAACATTAAACTGCATCTGCCAATCTTTTGACCATTCTAAAACCCTATTTAGATCAACTTGAAGTGATAGCGAGTCTTCTTTCGTGTTGATTTTCCTACCGATTTTTGTATCATCTGCAAATTTGCAGATGTTGCTACTCAAACCTGAATCTAAATCATTTATATATATATTATAAACAACAGAGGTCCCAGGACAGAGCCTTGAGGTACTCCACTAACAACATTATCCCACTCTGACTTAACCCCATTTATACTAACTTTCTGTTTCCTTTGGAATAGCCATGCCCTAATCCAAGTTAATATAGCACCCCCAATACCATGAGCTTCTATTTTTTTAATTAGTCTTTCATGTGGTACTGTATCAAAAGCTTTGCTAAAGTCAAGGTACACAACATCACAATCCTTACCACTATCAACTGCTTCAACTATGCTAGAATAAAAAGTTAGCAAATTTGTTAAACATGAACGGCCATTTGTAAAACCATGTTGCGACTCATTTATTATTTATGTTTTTAAAGATGGAGACGAATTGTATTTGCAATTATTGATTCAGGTAACTTTTCCACAATAGGCGTTAGGCTAATTGATCGATAGTTTGACGCAAGTGATCTATCTCCTTTCTTTAAAATTGGTACCACATTAGCTACCTTCCATGACTCTGGCACTCTGCCTAACTCTATTGATTTATTAAATATGGTAGACAGTGGCTCGGAAAGCTCCTCTTTGCATTCTTTAAGCACCCTGGCAAACACTTCATCCGGCCCTGGGGATTTGTTTGGTTTTAGCTTTACTAATTGTTTAATTACATCCTCCCTGGTAACTGCTAAACTAGTCAACCTGTCCTCATCCCCACCCACATAGACTTGTTCGCCTGAAGGCATATTGTTAAGTTCTTCTTTAGTAAATACGGATATAAAATATTTGTTAAAAATACTACTCATCTCCTTGTCATTATCCGTTATTTGACCTGTCTCAGATTTTAATGGACCTATCCTTTCCCTAGTCTTAGTTCGATATAACTGAAAAAACCCTTTAGGATTTAACTTTGCTTGCTCTGCTATGCGAACTTCATAGTTTCTTTTTGCTTTCCTAATCTCTTTTTAACATTTCTAACCAGTTGTACGAATTCCTGTTCTAAACTGACTTTCCCATTTTTAATCCTTTTGTACCAAGCTCTCTTTTACCTATAAGGTTCTTTAAATTATTTGTTATCCACTTTGGGTCATTAGTATTCGATCTATTCAATTTGTATGGAATACTACGTTCCTGTGCTTTGTTTAGAATATTCCTAAATAAGATATATATATTAAATCCACATCGAAATCCACTTTTACGTCACCTGTCGCTGGGTTCATGTCTCGCTCCAAGACCGGCCCACACCCCATACCCAAGACTTTCCAATCTATTTGACCCAAAAAATTTCTTAAGCTATTCAAATCAGCTTTTCGAAAATCTGGCACTTTAACAGAATTTTCTCCTACAGGTCTATTCCATTCTATGCTAAATCTGATTTCTTTGTGATCACTGTTCCCTAGCTCACTCCCTATTTCGATGTCATTAATTTGTGTTTCCCTGTTAGTTAACACTAAATCTAAAATATTATTTTCCCGCGTTGGTTCCTTAATGTGTTGCGTAAGAAAGCAATCGTCAATTAATTCTAGAAAATCTTCTGCTTCACTATTCCCTGTTTTGTTCAACCAGTTTATTCCACTAAAGTTAAAGTCACCAATGACATATATTCTGTTAGATCTAGATGCTCTAGATATTTCATTCCATAGATGCTTTGCTTCCATTCTGTCTAAATTTGGTGGCCTATATATAACTCCTATTATAATATTATTTGCTTTTTCGTTTAATTCTATGCAAATAGTTTTCTGTGTGTGGCTCAGTTTTGATTCCCTCTTTGAGACTACATTTCAAATTGTCCCTGACATATATGGCTACTCCCCCTCCTCGTCTAATACATTTATCTGTGTGAAATAGTTTAAATCCATTTATTTGATATTCAGCTAATAGTTCTCTATTTTCTACATTCATCCACGTTTCGGTATGTGCAATAATATCTATTTTTTCTGTGCAGACAAGAGCATTTAATTCATTAATTTTATTTCTTAGACTTCTACTGTTAGTGTAATATACCCTAAGTGAGTTGTTATTTTGAGGCCCTTTTCTTTCCCTGATCATTTTGCCAATTTTTTTCTCCCACGAATACATACTTTTATTACCTCCTTCCTCCCTATCAATTCCCATACCACTATCTACTAACAGTTTAAACCCAAACAAACACCTCTAACCACTGGTTCCAACGAGTTTGCAACAGCAACAACCCCAGCCCTCGATAGATGCACCCCATCACGAGCATACATTTCATTTCTTCCATAGAAGTGTTCCCAGTTGTCTATGAAAGATATTGCATTTGATTTGCAATATCTTTCCAGCCGGCAATTGACACCAAGTACCCTCGACAACCATTCATTTCCCACTCCCTTTCTTGGAAGAATGCCACATATGATCGGGATTCCTCCCTTGCTCCTAGCTAATTCTATGGCTTTGTTAAATTTCTGTATCAGTTCCTCACTCCAAACTCGTCCAACATCATCACCCCCTGCACTAATACAAATGGGTTTGTTCCCATTTCCCGTCATAATATCTTTCATGTTGTCAACAGTATCTCCAATTCCAGCTCCCGGATAGCAAACCCTTAATCTGCTCCCCTATCTCTGGCACAAAACGTCCTGTCTAAATACCTCACCTGGGAATCTCCCACAACCAAAATTCCCTTAGGTACCTCCTTAACTTTCTGAGCACTTTGGGGGGCCTGTGATTCGTTGGATAGGTTATAATCACTTAGTTTACTGCCCACAGGTAGCAAACTGGGGATATTTAGCTAAAAATTCTGGTAGCAGATCATTTTGAATGAAACATTTACACATCGTTGGAACATTGGTTATAGAATTGTCTCTGAATTCAAGTATCTTTTCGCACTCCATCACATAGCGAGTCCATGAACTTTCCCAAAGCCACCCATATCTTCCCAATCGTACCCCAAAACCTCATTGCATTATACAAATAATGAATAAATTTGACAAATGTATCTACTATAATGATGGTATGTAATGTAGAATTCGGAAGAAAACATAGTTTTACTCTGAACTAATCTCTGGATACGTAAATAAGTACATAGTAGTTCAAGTAGTGAGCGCATACCAGCGAACAGCCATCAGCATCTATATAACACAACTATTGTCCTATGGAGTTAATTTCACTTCCAGATACCTATTTTTCAGTACAACGTAAATGTTTACTGGCAATTTATGCTAAATATTATTGTAACTATGCATTTTTGTAGTTTATAACATTATTTCAATTTGTGACAATTTGAGCTGAGAATTGCGACGTGTGTACAAGAGGCTGATATGCCAGCAAACACTCTCCAGGCAACACAACAATCTGTCTTGGATAAGTCGCTCCACAACATTGCCGCTTGGACCGTAGACTTGCTTTGGCGTCACCAGCTCTTTATTTTCGTGTAATTTCTTTATAAAAACATACTTTTTCAGATTAAAATTAATTTTTTTTTCGTGTTGTACAAACAGCACAAACTTTATAATGAGTAAATATATCATATCTATTTATTACTAACGTAATGCCAAAAGCTTTGTGAAGCTTGTGTAGTTTGGGGTAGCTTTGGGTAATTAGACGGACCCTCCCAGATTGCTTACCAGCCTTCCTATCCTCCTCCCATGCATTGCACCTCGTAAGAGATATCCTACCAGAACCCCTGAGTGATTCAGCAGGAATACACGATTCTGCTTTCACTGAATGTTCAAATCAGGGGGATGCTCTTGTTGCCCCTGCACCCATTATAGAGCCAACAAAAAAACATAAACAGTCCAGCTGGGACCACCCACTAGTAGTGGAAAAAGTAGCTGATGCCATGCTCAGCGTCGCAACATCAGACAAGGAGAAAGCCCGCCTCAGAGCAGTGCGTGCCCCCCATGCAGGAGACTTCCTCCTGGCAGTACCCATGTCGGCAATGGGCACGGGCCTAGATCCAGAATCCCTTCGTCTAGCAGTGACCCTCCGCCTTGGTGCCCCAATTCACATTGAATACAAGTGTATTTACAACAGGATGGAAGCAGACCAATATGTACTGCATGGGGTTGCATTGCGGAAGCACAAAGGGCTGGCATGCACGACACAACGAGGTCAATGACGTCATCATGAGGAGCCTCGTCTCAGCTCAATGCCCAGCAGATAGAGAGAACCTCGCATCTTAGGGGAAAAAAACCGGATGACCCCGCACTTCGCTTTGATAGCATCACTATATACCCTTGGAAAAGGGGCAAACAGTTGGTGTGGGACTACACATGTGTATCCACCCTGGCTGATACCTACGTACACTTCGGTGCTGATCAAGCAGGTGGGGCGGCAAACCACAGGGAAATAGCAAAATCAGTCAAATACAGGCGATTGGAAGGTCAATACACCTTTGTTCCCATAGCATCTGAGAGGTATGGCCCCTGGGGTAGGAGTGCCTTGGGATTTCTCAGGGAATTGGACTCCAAGCTCATTGACGTCACCAGAGACCCATGGGCTGCCAGTTTTTTCTTTCAGCGCCTCAGTGTGGCGATCCAGAGGGGAAATGCCTGCTGCATCCTCGGTTGCTGTCCGGAAGCGGAGGAGCTTCAAGAGATCCATAACCTCTTTGCACTTTTTGAATCAATCAATGTATATCTTGTAACCTTTAATACATAATAAAGAACAAAGAAAAACACACACAAGGAAGGGGGTGGAAGGATAAAAGAACACAGAAATTATATTGGAGAGGACCTAAACATTCCCTCTAATGCATTATGTGTGGTTTCCTCCGAGGCTATGGGTCCCCGTCTTCCAGCCAGAGGTGGTACTCCCTTACCTTTTTTTATATTTACAATAATTGATTATTACATGCAAGTGTTTTATTTTTTCATTTATAAAAAAAATTGCATCTATTTTTTAATAATTAATGTAAAAATAATATATATTGAAGGATCCGAAAGACTGATAAAAATTCATAATCACGTATTTTGATTTGCATATACATTTTTTGGTTAGCTTAAATTTAGTGGGTAATTGGTGCCGAGTTGAATTTCTTAATGAGTGGGTCATTTTCCTTCACAAATATATAGTTAATGCCTTCCTTGGCGACCAACACGAACCCTCTGTTCCTCATGTCGTCGACAAACTGGTGGTTGAAATCCTTGAAGTGGACTTCCTCGACCACCATGGCGCGGATGGTGATTCTGTCCCAGGGAAAATTCTTGAGGACACTTTTCTCTGCCCCTTGGATGTCCAGGGAGAGGAAGTCCACTGTGGACACCTTGAGGGCCAACAGGTAGGACGCCAGAGGGAAGCACTGCACCACAGAATAAGACTTGTCTGATGTGTCAATAAAACTGTCGTAGATGGTGTTGTTGAGTTTGACGCCGAGGAGATAGGAAGCACTATGACGGTTAGCGAGCATCTTTTCCTGTATTGACATTACACTCTTTAGTCTTTTGACGAGGGAGACCAACACCTGCTCCTTCGGGTAGTTCTCCGTCGACAAGCAGCTGTTGGAGGTCCACGCCTTTCGATGCTTCGTCGTCAGCTTACTGTAGCTCTCATGGTTGGGCTCGATCAGCAGACCTGTCCAACCCAATTCCTTTTCAAGGCGGAGGGTGTTTGATGCCCTTTCACCATCATAGGCTCCAGCTTCTACAAAGAACCCGCCATGTTGGTCGCCAAATAGTTTCTCTATATTGGTTAAAAGAAACTTGGGGTATTCACTTAAGAGCACTTTCATGTAGAGGGGATCGGTGGACAGGTTGTAGGGCCTGGTGGATGGCGGAGTCAGGTAATGGCGACCTAATATGTCCAGGACTCGAGGGTCGTCAGCGGCCAGCGGGCCACGAAGCCTGGCCAGAACTTCGTCTTGGTCCCCAGGCGGCCGGAGGTACATCTTGACACTCTGTTGATGATAACTGTGTTAATGGCGTTGATGATAGTGATGATGATGATGATAGTGATGATGTTGATGATAACACTGTTAATGGCGTTGATGATAGTGATGATGTTGATGATAACTGTGCTAATGGTGTTGATGATAACTGTGTTAATGGTATTGTTGAGTGTACTTATTTTTCTCTCTCTTCCTCAAGGGGTTCGGTGATATGTATTTATTTATTTATTTATTTATAAATATATATACTTTTATACATACATATTTATACAAGAAGGTACATTGGGTTTATGAAGGTACATAGCATGATGTGTGGATGTGTTTACATTCTTGTAAAGCCACTAGTACGCACAGCGTTTCGAGCTGGTCCTTAATATAACAGATAATTTTAAGTAGGTAATTTCTAGCAAAATTGACAAAATGTTAACAGGTACATCGTTATAAAATTTGACAAAGATTAGTAGACACATTGATATCACACATAAGAAGACAGCAATGATCACAATGGTAAAGTGATATGGCTTAGCTACATACATATATATTAGGAGATTGGGTACCACACAATATGTGTTCAATATAACAACCATGATATGAGATGATATCAATGATTACAATGGTAAAGTTGTATGGCTTAGGTACATATATTTGGGGATTGAGTAGCACAAGACACAGTGTGAGTTTAAAGCACCAGGTAGGAAACAATGAGGATGAAATTAGGTACTTTTTGTTTTTGTTTTTGAATAAGGCAAAAGTTGGACAACTTTTCAATTCGTTAGGGAGTGGGTTACTTAGACTAGGTCTCTTTATTTGCATAGAGTGTTTACACAGAATAAGTTTCACTCCGGAGATATCAAAGGGATATTTATTTCTGGTGTAGTGATTATGGGTCCTATTATATCTGTCCAGGAAGAGTTTCAGAACAGGGTTTTTTTTCATGTACACAAGAGTTATTACATTCTTGTACAGCCACTAGTACGTGTAGCATTTCGGGCAAGTTCTTAATCCTATGTTCCCTGGAATACGACTCCCGCGAAGAATAGTTTAACAACCAGGTACCCATTTTACTGTTGAGAGAGTACTGCACACAGGCTACAGTTAAGGATTTGCACCTAGTAAATCCTCCCCGGCCAGGATACGAACCCAGGACAAAGCTCTCGCGGAACGCCAGGCGAGCGCCTTAACCCCCAACACCACGGCGGGGGGGGGGGGGATTGCATTTAAGAACAGGGTTTTGCAAATATAGATGTTACAAGAGAATGTGTGGAGTGAGCTTATGTTCAGCATGTTTAGGGGGTTTAGGGAGCTGAGTGTTATCTGAAAGCAAAGTTTGTTATTGTTCTGATGGCAGATTTTTGCTGGGTGATGATGGACTTGAGGTAGTTTGTAGTGGTTGAACGTCATACACAGATACTATAAGTAGGATAGGGACAGATTAGTGCATAATATAGTGAGAGGAGAACAGAGTTAGGTACATCAAATCTGATTTTAGAGAGTATACCAACTCTTTTAGAGACTTTCTTAGTTATGTGTTGTATGTGTGTGCTGAAATTGAGTCTCTTGTCTAAGTATAGGCCTAGGAACTTTCGACAATTTTTATTGTTGATGTCTATCTGAAGCTGAATTGCATTTGCTGATTAGCTTCCAAATAAGATGAAGTAGGTCTTTTTTAAGTTTAGTGTGAGTTTGTTGGTTGATATCCATAAGTGGATTTTTTTTATTTCGTTATTTACAACATTATTTAATATTTGTGGGTTGGGGTCCATTGTTGGGTTGTGGGGGGTTGTGAGTTAGGGGTTGGGGTCTAAGTAGATGAGGGTAGTATCGTCAGCAAACAATATGGGTTTAAGAATGTTAGAGACATTAGGCAGATCATTGATGTAAATAAAGAAATAGGAGAGGTCCTAGGATGCTGCCCTGTGGAACCCTACGGTTAGTGGTAGAGTGGGAGAGGTTATATCATTAATGGCTACATATTGGTGTCTGTCACTAAGGTAGGATCGGATGTAGTTCAGGGCAAGGCCTCGGATTCCATAATGGAGGAGTCTAAGTAAGAGGTAGTTATGGATAACAGAATCAAAGGCCTTTTTCAGGTCATCGGAAACTCATTTTTGTCAAGGGCTGAGTAGATTATATCAAGCAGACTAATAATTGCATCGTTGGTATTCTTTTGGGAGCGGAAGCCAAACTGACAGGCTGAGTATGTCGAATTTTACGAGGTAGGAGTAGAGCTGTTTGTAAATAATTTTTTAAAATATTTTTTATAATGTAGGTAGATTTGATATTGGTCTGTAATTGTTTATGTCTACCGGATTGCCTCCTTTATGAACTGGCGTTACTCTTGCTTTTTTTAAGGATATCAGGGAAGGTATGCCACTCTAGGTATTTGTTGAACAACAGAGCTATGGGTGGGGCAAGGGCATGGGAGGCACCCTTGTATACCATGGGCGGTATTTCACTAATGTTCCCAGCTCTGGGTTTTAGTGAGAGGATGATGGAACTCTCTTGTCACTACTGAACAATCTATGTCTGGCAAGGAAGGGCAATTTACCTCTAGGACCCCCGCCTCTGACCTAATAGTGCTTGGTGCTTCAACATCTGTGGAAGTTCAATTGTCATATTATACTTTTGATATTGTAGAAGGTGACGGCTTCTACCACTTATGCTGCTTAGTAGTGGTAGACGTTTCTACCACTTGCTGGCCACTCACACTACATGTCAGCGTCACTTACTCCGTCTGTCTCTGCCTTATTTGTGTTTCTAACTTCCTATTGAGTTCTCTCACCCTATATCATTCATTATATACACTATAGCAAGGCTCCCTTCGTCAAGGATGAGCATTGTACCTTAGGTCACCCTTTGTCAGGAATGAGCATTGTACCTTAGATCACCCTTTGTCAAGGATGAGCATTGTACCTTAGATCACCCTTTGTCAAGGATGAGCTTTGTACCTTAGGTCACCCTTTGTCAGGAATGAGCATTGTACCTTAGATCACCCTTTGTCAAGGATGAGCATTGTACCTTAGATCACCCTTTGTCAAGGATGAGCATTGTACCTTAGATCACCCTTTGTCAAGGATGAGCATTGTACCTTAGATCACCCTTTGTCAAGGATGAGCTTTGTACCTTAGATCACCCTTTGTCAAGGATGAGCATTGTACCTTAGATCACCCTTCCATTTACTGACCACACCGGTGCCTAACTCCAGGTACAGCTTTCAATAAGGGTTTGACACGAGTGCATTGTGAGACATTTCTAAAAGGACCGGGGTCCAGGAGATGAAGCCTGATCACCTCAACCACAGGAAGTGGTAGAGGTTTCTACCACTTCTGATGGCTGAGTGGATAGCGCTCGGTGTTCGTAGTCCTAAGGTCCGGGATCAATTCCCGGCGGAGGCGGAAACAAATGGGCTAAGTTTCTTTCACCCTGATGCACCTGTTCACCTAACAGTAAATTGGTACCTGGGAGTTAGACAGCTGCTACAGGCTGCTTCCTGGGTGTGTGGTTGTATGTGTGTGTGAACAAAAAATCAGTTGATTGATTGCCAGTTAAGAGGCGGGCCCAAAGAGCCAGAGCTCAACCCCCGCAAGCACAACTAGGTCACTCACCACATGGTAACAGGTGAAAGTGATCAGGACCAACGTCAAGAACCAACACATTTTCACCACAGGAGTTGAGCTCATCTTCCCCTGAATATACACTTTTATCTTCCCTTTATTTTTACAATGTAAGTTTTTCCACGTGAACTAAACAATACTTTCAGGATATTCCTTGAAATTATGACGAGTTTCCACTTACAAAAATTTTAAGCTATTGTCAATTATTCACATTTTGAGTGGCCAAACTTCTGTACTAATAATATCCCTCATTGCCACGTTTGAGTCTATAATTAAACTTAAGACAGGATAATGGAGTGGTGACTCCTGGAGGCAGTGTTTGGGAGGACAAGTGCTCACCTCCGCTGCCAGACAGAGACTGCTGACACAGCACCTGCTGGGAGGGAGGAAGGTTCATGTAATATTTTCTCGTTTTTCCTTCTCTCGCAAGGAAACTCCCTGCAATAATCAACACAAAGTTAAAATTGTAAAATATGAAGTTACCATATAAATAAACAATAAAATTAAAGTTCCATAAGTCAATGTGCATAAAGAAACACTGAATTTTATACAAATGCTGACATAGGTAAGGTTTTGAGGCTAGGCAATGATGATAGAGTTACATGATACGAGCTAGATGGTGTTGAGATTGCGAAGTCAGATTGCAAAAGGGATCTGGTAGTTATGATTAGTAAGAATTTTAAACCAAAAAATCAATGCATAAATGTTCGTAATAAGGCAAATAGGACACTGGGATTTATAAATCGAAGCGTTAGTTAGTTAGCAACGCCATCTAGCTCGTATCTTGTAACTCTATCATCATTACGTAGCCTGAAAACTTTACATTTATCAGGATTAAACTACATCTGCCAATCCTTTGGCCATTTCAAAACCCTATTTATATCAACGTGAAGTGATAGTGAGTCTTCTTCCATGTTAATTTCCCTACCCATTTTTGTATCATCTGCAAATTTGCAAATGTTGCTTCTCAAACCTGAATCTGAATCATTTATATATATTATAAACAACAGATGTCCCAGGACAGAGCCTTGAGGCACTCCACTTACAACATTTTCCCAATCTGACTTAACCCCATTTACACTAACTCTCTGTTTTCTTTGGTATAGCCATGCCCTAATCCAGCTTAATATAGCAGCCCCGAATACCATGAGACTCTATCTTTTTAATCAGTCTTTCATGTGGCACTGTATCAACCAATTGCCGCGTAACGTGGTGGAGGTGGGGTCCCTCGATTGTTTCAAGCGTGGGTTGGACATGTAAATGAGTGGGATTTAGTGGTTATAAATAGGAGCTGCCTCGTATGGGCCAATAGGCCTTCTGCAGTTACCTTTGTTCTTATGTTCTTATGTTAAAGCTTTGCTAAAGTCACGGTACACAACATCACTTTCTCGCACCCAAGTGCGCCCGGCGAACAAGGAAAAAGTTAGAGCAATGTGCTCTGGGCGTTTGTGGGCGATCGAGCGAAAACACTGAAAAGTGTATACTCTTTTCACTGTCCTGATCTTAATTTTCGATGTACAGATTTCAATTTTTTACCAATGTGTTCGCAATAGAATGTTCTAGAAGAACATATGTATAAAATGTCACCAAACTGTGATATAAACCACTACCAATCAAGAAAATACGTGGATCACTAGCCATGAGCTTGTGCATGAGCTCCAAACAGAGAAGAGATGTTTCCATTCTTTTCAGGGTTGTCAACTCCACACTTGTCCTACAGCGTTAAATTTGGTATCTTTGAGATCGCAATAAAATTCCCTACACGGACATATGCATATAAATGAAGAATGATGATCGCGGCCCACCCGCAAGAGTTATTTTATTTTATTTATTTTTTATTTTTTGTATTATTTTCTACCACAGACGTGGCCACACATTTACAATGCTAATCAGCATATATACATTTTCTTCTGTCCTCCATGGACAGGGTTAGAGAAGTGTTAAACATATAGTTCAAGGGTTTATTGAACACTCAACCACAGAAGGTGATTCGGTGCTTTTAAAATGCTAAGCTAACCTACATACGTAAATACATAGATACACAGATTTACGTATGCCCTACATAAAGTGTTTGATGTGTCTTTTACATAGTGTCATTAATGTACATTCACAAAGGTGAAATGTAATTCTGATCAGCTTCCATATATCCTTTATACCCATACATATACATACACACACACATATACATACATATATACACACACACATGCATTCTCACCCAGAAGAGTGTGGGAAGTGGGCAAGTGTTATCTTTTTCTTCTTGTTGATAGTAGGTGCAGTTTGCATGAAGGGTTTGTCCTCCCGATGACTGCACCAGTACACATGTTGGTGGACGCGTTTATGTTGAAGATGATCGGAGCTACCAAGGTGCTTGTTGCGTTGTGCTGTAGATAGAGGAACGGTGATTAAAACAGAGGTGTATGTTGTAGGGAGACTTGTTGCACCGTAGGGCGGTGTGTTGTGTTTATGGCGTCAGCTGATCCATGGGGCTGCGACGAGGCAGTTGTTTTCTGTGTTTAGCTGTTGGTGGCGCCAGGTATAAATGTGGCGCGGGTCAGATGTGGCCCAATTTGTTGGTCGACTGTAGATATTGTGGGAACCGACCTGTGAGATTTATATTTATTTAATTTATATGAATTTATATTTACGTTAATTTATATACTTCGATAGCAATTTGTATAATGATAAGTGGACTGTATTTCTGCAATAATCTCATAATCTCACAAATCGATCCTCTACACATTAGGGGGGTTTATATTTATATATATGCAGCCAATCAAACTACAGAATTAACTACATACATTGAAGAGGTTCCTTATCTTATAGTACAGCAGGTTAGTCCACCAGGTATAACTAGGGTGTAGACACCAAATTATCTTCTTTGAGGTAGCTTCCATCACCCAGTAACTGGTGCACAAATCTTGCTTCCTCGTCTTGACCTTTAGTATGAGGCGATTTCGCGTTCTAACCGGCAAACCCTACCCAATGACATTAATGGCCACCAATGATAGATAATGGGTTTCGGAAAGAACACTTAACTTGAATTTGTAGACAGCGTGTTGATAATGGAACACCTTTAGTTTCCATAACACTACGTCCAAGTAAATTTAACAGGAGCCGAATTTGCTCCCGTGTGAGCCTCTGGTCTCGTACAAAACAACAATGGCTGCCCTCTTTCCTCCCTGACGCCTGGCTTACATTGTCCACATGTCAGAAAGTGATAGAAGGGTCACATTTACTCTACTTTAATATTGATAATTAAGTTAATTTATATAAGATGTTTTTATGATGGTAAAGTCCAAAGACTAATGTATTTAAGAATAATTCCCACCATAATAGGTGGTGGTTTATAATAGTATGTGGTGATGATATCCCGTTTTCTTTAGACGGTAATTCCACTACAAGTTACGTTTTCTATGGGTAACTTGTTTATACAATACAGCTATTATCTGTATGATTATTAAATGGTGTCGGATTTTCCGACAGATATTTAGTCAGTGCTTTGACTATTTGGTGTTTTTCTTGTAACGAGTGGTCGCCACCTCCTAATATATGCTCGATGGTGAAGGGTATTTTAAGTGTGATAAAGACTTGTTTGAAATTTACTCTGGCACTATGATGTCGGAAGCAGTGAAGGAGATAGTGTTCGACTGTTTCAGGCACCTGACAGTGAGTACAGAGTTCAATGATGTCTGTTCTGTACTTAGAGCTGTGTGCTGCTAGTTTGGTGTGTCCCAGCCTTAATCTGGTCATCGTTACATCAATTTCTCTGCTTTTATATCCGACATGTTTCCAAGTTTCCCATTTCTTTTTAATGAACCCATAGTGCAAAGGTGAGCATAACGTTTTCCAGTTTGTTGCAAAATTCTGGGAGTCAAAGGAATACGACTCACTCTTAAAGACAATAACTATGAAAGTGTTAAACCTCTCCCTGCAAGATGACCAGTGGGACCAAGCAACGCTCCCAGTTAGACTCGGGGGTATAGGTATTCGCAAGGCGACACAGCATTGCCGGCATTCTTATCCTCGACCAGTGCTACAAGTGAATTGGTAAATGAAATACTACCAGAATACCTAAGGAACTTCACTGGGATTCGTGATCCCAAATTTGTGGAAGGAGCTGGTCAGTGGGACACTCTTGCCAATTCACACACCCGACCAACTTTTCCAAACGACGGTAAACAGGCCAAATGGGATAGCCTCATAGTGGAGAACATCGCCAAAGCATTGCTGGACGCATCTTCTCAGAAGGACAGAGAGCGTCTCCTAGCTGTGCAAGCCCCCCATGCTGGGGACTTCCTGTTGGCAGTCCCTAATTCCGCCTTAGGCACCCGCCTGGACCATCGGGCCCTAAGTATTGGTGTTGCTCTGCGCCTTGCCGCCCCTATCTCCACCAAACACCGGTGTATTTACGGCCATGCACGGGCAGACCAATACGGCAGCCATGGTCTCATCTGTCGTAAGACACAGGGAAAGATTGCCAGACACGAAGCAGTCAATGACATCATCAAGAGAAGTTTGGATACAGCTGGGTGTCCAGCACAAAGGGAACCCCAGTTGTGCAGACCTGACAACAGCCAAAAACGCCCAGATGGAGTCACCCTGCAGCCATGGAGGGAAGGTAAACAGGTCGTATGGGATTACACCTGTGCATCTTCATTGGCTGATATCTATTTACGTTACAGCTCAGCGGAGGGAGGTGGAGCAGCCACCTTCAGGGAGACCCAGAAAATCCACAAGTACAGGGACCTAGAACGTTGTTACAGGTTCGTGAAGATAGGCTCTGAGACTCTGGGCGCCTGGGGTAAATGTGCACTCAAGTTTTTAAAGGAGGTTGGTGAGGAACTCATTGGGAAAACTAGAGACCCACGAGCAGCCAGTTTCCTGTTCCAGCGCCTCAGTGTCGCAGTTCAGAGGGGAAATGCGTGCTGTATCCTGGGTACGCACCCAACCTCCGAGGAGCTGGACGAGGTCTTCGAACGCTGATTGTTTAATTGTTATATAATTGTGTGTGTGTGTGTGTGCTCTGTAAACTGTAGCATTGCAATAAAATAAAACAAAACATACAACAAAATAATGGGGGTGGTAGGAGAGGAAAAGAATAAAGTATTCAGTGAGAATCCACAAGATCTTCTCTGAATGCTCTTTGTTTTCTTCTTCGAGGATGTGGGTCCCTGCAATTGCACCAGAGGTGGTACCCCTAATATATAATATGTTGTACCTAGTAGCCAGAACGTCGTACTCGGCCTACTATGCAAGGGCTGATTTGTCTAATAAGCCAAGTTGTCTTGAATTTATATCTTTCTAATATTTATCTTATGAAATGATAAATCTGCCCATTTCATTATGTATAAGTTAATTTGTTTAAATTTGAGTTAAAACTTACGTGGATATATGACTGAACCTAACCAACCCTCCCAAACCTAACCTATCTTAACCTAAATTTAAAAAAAAAACTCTTCAAAGTTCATTTTCACATTTTTTTATTTTGGTCTGACGCGTAAGGATGCGTTTCGCATGGTCACTCATTACATTCTCAATGACAAATATACCATGCTGTTGTTGTTTTTATAGATTCAGCTATTTGGAACAAGTTCCAAGTAGCACGGGCTATGCTGAGCCCGGAACTTACCTGGCACAGGAGCGGGGCAAATAGCACGAGCTATGGTGAGCCCGTAATGGACTTACCTGGCACAGGAGCTGTGCTATATATCGTACTTTTGCAAAGGCATTCTCTTTGGGTGAGGTGATACAGAACAAGTAGATTAAACAAAGTTAATGAATGGCATAACATAAGGTATATTAATATTGTAATATATGCTTTAACATAAGCAGCTTATGTTCTTGAGGATCTTGTCTCTGTGTTGGCTCGTGATCTTTAAGTGGGTAGAATGTAATTATGTGTTAACTGGTTGTTAATTACTGGTCTTGATTTTTTTATGTGTAGGGCCTCGTTGATATCCAGTTTTCTGATGTCGTTATACCTGTCGACTATTGCAGTGCTGCTTGTTAAGATGTGTCTGGTGATGGCCTGGTTGTGCATAACGACAACAGAAGACTGGACATTAGCGAGGCGCTACACATCAAAAACTATTGACGACCGTCACAATAGGTACTGTCCAAACAGGAGGATGGTTGCTTATACAGTTAACAACACAAAACTGCTGAGCAATCACATGACAGTCAAACTCTCTACATTTAAGAAAATATAACCGAACAAAAATCATGGAAATAAACATCAAGAAATCATAGTGATGTGATATGTCAATGATCACATCACTGACATATCACATATCATTCCAACATTGTTCCAATCATCTGGAACAATGCTGGAATTTGAACGAGCGTTCTTGGGCTCCCAGACACGCACGCCTTGACCTCCACTTGGGTTAAAGGCGTGTGTCTGAGAGCCACGAGAACGCAGGTTCAAGTATGATATAGTAATTATCAGGGGAAAGATAACTCGGGCCTGACTAGAACTCAAGTAGATTACTTATTGAGTTCAAGTAGTCTTCTCGTGAACGTAAATGATTTAAACTGTGTACATAGTTATAAACTTGCTCCTCACTAAATGCTCTTGGGTTAGGAAGCTATGGAGAGCGGGGTCTGAATTGACGCAGTTTAGTCAATACGAGTATGTAGCATTTGGAAGGGATATGAGAACGAGGATCAGGGATAGGATGGAGGCAAGGAATGTTGCCGAACCGCTCTGACGGTTGGGAATCGAACGCCGTCCAGCAAAATGCAAGGCTATACCGACCATATCCCTTCCAAATGGGTTGGGCACTTATGCTTGTACATATTAATTACAAACTCTAGGAAGTTTTAATTTTGTGGAGGTAAGGGCATTGCTTGGACTTTCATCATGATCGGGTCGTCTCCCTTCACAAAAAAATAATCGAAGCCCTTTTTGTCAATCAGGACGAATCCTCTGTTCTTCATGTCGTCGACAAACTGGTGGTTGAAATCCTTGAAGTGGACTTCCTCGACCACCATGGCGCGGATGGTGATTCTGTCCCAGGGAAAATTCTTGAGGACACTTTTCTCCGCCCCTTCGATGTCCAGGGAGAGAAAGTCCACTGTGGACACCTTGAGGGCCAACAGGTAGGACGCCAGAGGGAAGCACTGCACCACAGAATAAGACTTGTCTGACGTGTCAATAAAACTATCGTAAACGGTGGTGTTGCGTTTGACGCCGAGGAGATGGGAGGCACTACGACGGTTAGCGAGCATCCTTTCCTGCATTGACATCCTGTTTATTTTTTTGACGAGGGAGACCAACACCTGCTCCTTCGGGTGGTTCTCCGTCGACAAGCAGGTGTTGGAGGTCCACGCCTTGCGGTGCTTCATCGTCAGCTTTTTGTAGCTCTCATGGTTGGGCTCGATCAGCAAACCTGTCCAACCCAACTCCTTTTCAAGGCGGAGAGTGTTTGATACCTGTTCTCCATCGAAGGCTCCGGCTTCCACAAAGAATCCACCATGATGGTCGCCAAATAACTTTTCTATATTGCTTGTAAAGAACGTGTGGTCTTCGAAATATATGAGGAACTTGAAGAGGGGTTCGGGGGACAGGTTGTAGGGCCTCGTGGATGGCGGAGTCAGGTAATGGCGACGTAATATGTCCAGGACTCGAGGGTCGTCAGCGACCAGCGGGCCACGAAGCCTGGCCAGAACTTCGTCTTGGTCCCCAGGCGACCGGAGGTCCATGTTGACACTCTGTTGATGATAACTGTGTTAATGGCGTTGATGATAGTAATGATGTTGATGATAGTGATGATGTTGATGATAACTGTGTTAATGGCGTTGATGATAGTGATGATGTTGATGATAACACTGTTAATGGCGTTAATGATAGTGATGATGTTGATGATAACTGTGTTAATGGTGTTGATGATAACTGTGTTAATGGTATTCTTGGGTGTACTTATTTTTCTCTCTTAATCAAGGGTGTCGGTGATAAGTATTTATTTATTTATTTATATATATAAGAAGTTACATTGGGCTTATGAGAGAACATAGCATAATGTGTTTACATTCTTGTAAAGCCACTAGTACGTACAGCGTTTCGAGCAGGTCCTTAATCTAACAGATAATATTAAATAGATAATTTCTAGCAAAATTTATGGAATGTTAACAGGTACATTGTATGAAAATTTGACAAAGACACTAATTTGACACACTAAAGCACATTGATGGCACATATAAGAAGACAACAATGATCACAATAGTAAAGTTGTAGGGCTTAGCTACATATATATACGGACGTAGGTTCGAATCCTCGTCACGGCCCTTGTGGATTCGTTCATTGATGCATCACGCTATTATGATTTCTGTATATATATATATATATCTATATATATATATATATATATATATATATATATATATATATATATATATATAAATATATATATATATATATATATATATATATATATATATATATATATATATATATATTATTAATTATGACCGAAAAGTAAGATTAATAATTCTAACACGAATTTTCTCAATCTTTCGTACATTATTATAATTATTTCGGTCATATTATTAAATATGACCGAAAAAGTAAGATTAATAATTCTAACACGAATTTTCTCAATCTTTCGTACATTTCTTTTCACTGTTGGAGGTAAATCAAAAATCAATTCTCCAAAATTCATTTTTATTTCTAGTCTGACGCGACACGAGCGCGTTTCGTAAAACTTATTACATTTTCAAAGACTTTAGTTAACAAATACACAACTGAATAGAACTTACACATCTCCGATTTTGTTTATATCTACATTTGAGTGAGGTGGATGGGGTGAGGTGGCATTAATAGGGTATTAATTTCATCAACACAAGACAGAACAAGAGGTGGCATTAATAGGGTATTAATTTCATCAACACAAGACAGAACACGAAACAATAGGTATTGAAATGGAAGTGATTGTAGAAAGCCTATTGGTCCATATTTCTTGATGCTTCTATATTGGAGCGGAGTCTTGAGGTGGGTAGAATTCTACCCACCCTAGCTCAACCCCCGCAAGCACAACTAGGTCACTCACCACATGGTAACAGGTGAAAGTGATCAGGACCAACGTCAAGAACCAACACATTTTCACCACAGGAGTTGAGCTCATCTTCCCAGGAATATATACTTGTATCTTCCCTTTATTTTTACAATGTAAGTTTTCCACGTGAACTAAACAATACTTAACGATATTCCTTTAAATTATGACGCGTTTCCACTTACAAAAATTTTAAGCTATTGTCAATTATTCACATTTTGAGTGGCCAAACTTCTGTACTAATAATATCCCTCATTGCCACGTTTGAGTCTATAATTAAACTTTAGACACGATAATGGACTGGTGACTCCTGGAGGCAGTGTTTGGGAGGACAAGTGCTCACCTCCGCTGCCAGACAGAGACTGCTGACACAGCACCTGCTGGGAGGGAGGAAGGTTCATGTAATATTTTCTCGTTTTTCCTTCTCTCGCAATGTTGTTGTTGTTTCAGATTTAGCTACTCAGAACGAAGTGTCCATGTAGCACGGGCTATGGTGAGCCCGTAATTGAGTTTGGTTATACATGATAACCTTGTTTCTGTGATATTTGGGTCCAAGTTTAAAATGGAGGAAGGGATTTCACATTTTTCCCTGCTTGTTTATCGCTTCTGTTTTATTGCACTGGTTTTAATTTTGTATTATTAACATTATCTTGGTGGCGGATGTAGATGCAGAATGCTCACTAATGAGTCCTATTCCTCAACAGCTTTTCTAATCATTGTAGTCGCCGTGGAATGTGCATCTAATGTAGCTGCTGTCGTTGGATTAATGTTGAGTTTGATGCGCAGGGCTTCAGTAGCTTCACATTCCAGTAAGTAGTGCAATAGTGGCGCCTCTGATTCTGTTTCACAGATATAACACTCTGTAAGTATTGGGTTTATTACCGCCCAGCAGCACTTGTAACCAAGTCTGAGTCTGTGTATGGCTACTGCAATGTCTCTGGATATCTTTTTGCCAGGCTTGAAAGAGTAGTACCCAGTGGCTTGTTCGTACCATATCGCAGTGGATCTTCCTTCCGCTACTTTGGCTCTGTGGCAACTTTTGATAGTTGAGAATATTTTCATCTTGATTTGCTCCTTAATCTGTGAGAAACTTGGAAGTATTTGAACCTGTACAACAGGTAGAGCAGTGGCAGTTTTTGCTAGTGAGTCTGCCTTTTCATTACCATCTATGCCAATGTGTCTTGGTATCCAATTTAAGGTGATTGACAGCCCTCGATTATGGGCATCTTTTCCTATATGTTGAATTTCTGTGAGGAGTTGTATATTATCTCTGTGCTGACTGGATAACAATGCCTGGAGCGAGGATTTAGATTCCGTATGAATGATGACATCATGTAAATTATTCTCAATTGTATAGTTTATTGCCTCCTTCAGGGCATATAATTCTGTTTGCAATGTTGAGCACCCACTATTCATGCTCCATATAGTCCTGGGGACCATTCAGGCTTGCTCGCATTTATGTTTCTCACGTGTGCCCCAAAGAATGAGGTGATATGATAAAATGCTATGCCCAAGATTACCATCCGAGTGCCAGTGGGGAAGTGGTTCATATAGCTTCGGCTATCACTTCCTTTTGTCCGGTCGTGATGGTCAAGCGGATTAAGGCGTCCTGTAGATACCAATTGCGTTGCTCCTGGCAGTATGGGTTCGAGTCACTTCTGGGGTGTGAGTTTTCAGTCGCATATAGTCCTGGGAACCATTCAGGCTTGTTCGCATTTGTGTTCCTCACGTGTGCCCCAAAGAATAAGGTGATATGATAAAATGCTATGCCCAAGACTACCATCCGAGTGCCGGCGGGGAAGTGGCTCAAATAGCTTCGGCTATCACTTCCTTTTGTCTGGTCGTGATGGTCAAGCGGATTAAGGCGTCCTGTAGATACCAGTTGCGTTGCTCCTGGGAGTATGGGTTCGAGTTACTTCTGGGGTGTGAGTTTTCAGTAATATATATATATATATATATATATATATATATATATATATATATATATATATATATATATATATATATATATATATATATATATTTATTTATTTATTTATTTATTTATTTATTTATTTATTTATTTATATATATATATATGTATAAATATATATTATGAATAACAGAGGTTCCAGGACAGAGCCTTGAGGCACTCCACTTACAACATTTTCCCACTCTAACTTTACCCCATTTATACTAACTCTCTGTTTTCTTTGGTATAGTTCTTTGCCCTTAGGCATGGGCATACCAAAATCTATCATGCTCACCAAAATCCATGCTCTATCATGGCCATGATGTCTCTCTCTCTCTCTCTCTCTCTCTCTCTCTCTCTCTCTCTCTCTCTCTCTCTCTCTCTCTCTCTCTCTCTCTCTCTCTCTCTCTCTCTCTCTCTCTCTCTCTCTCTCTCTCTCCCTCTCTCTCTCTCTCTCTCTCTCTCACTCTCTCTCTCTCTCTCTCTCTCTCTCTCTCTCTCTCTCTCTCTCTCTCTCTCTCTCTCTCTCTCTCTCTCTCTCTCTCTCTCTCTCTCTCTCTCTCTCTCTCTCTCTCTCCCTCTCTCTCTCTCTCTCTCTCTCTCTCTCTCTCTCTCTCTCTCTCTCTCTCTCTCTTACTTCCTTTGAGATATATATTGTGATGGACAAATCGTTTGTTAATATCCAATTAAGCTTATCTCTGAATGGTGATAGTATGCGGGTGTGGGGTCGGAGGCGTCGGTAGTTGAGCGGTGCAGGTGATAGTGTGGTGGCAGGAGCTGGTGGTGATGGATAGTGCTGGTGGTGGTTGTGGTGGTGGCCCAGGATAGACTACCTCGTGTTTCCTGTAGAAATTATGGTGTTAGTGAACTGTTAACTATGGAAAAATATTACCCTTCGTTACTACGGCAGTGAAGCGAAGGGGTGATTGCAGTCGCCAGTGTTTGTGAGCACTAAAAATGTCTTTACTTCTCTTATTACTAAATCACATTTTGTACTATTTGTTTTTTCCTTATCTTTTTACTCTGAATCATCTTACCTGCCAAAGTTCATCCTATATTCCTTGATTTATCCGTGCAATATTAACCTTTCCTAGCACAATCAGAACCTTGTGGACTCTTTAACTTATCTCATACCTCAAAAAAGGAACTTCATTCACGCCGCACACTTCTATTTTTTCACTGTAAGATCCTTTTGACATTTTTTCTGCACTATCTCTTTTGATACTTGTAGGCTGCATTTTGATTTTTTCTCCCCCTTTTCATTTTGCTCATATGCACTTTGCAACTTTGCAACATTTCATACTTTCTTCGGTTTGCAACATTGCTTCATCATTGCACATGATGAGTGTTTCATTCATCATGTACAATGATGTAATAAATAATCTAATTATCATTGGATAATGATCTAATTCATTCCCTTAAAACTAAAGCTGAGAACATTAGTGAAATACCACCTATGATATATAAGAGTGCTGCCCCTGCTCTTGCACCACCCATAGCTCTGCTATTCAACAAATCTCTAGTGTCAAACTTTTCCTGACATCCTTAAAAAAGCAAGAGTGACGCCAGTTCATAAAGGAGGTGAAACAGCTGACATGAACAATTATCAATATCAAATCTATTGGTACTATAAAAAACATTTGATTTTTTTTTTTATTTACAAACAGCACTATTCCTACTTTGTAGAATTCAACATATTAAGTCCCTGCCAGTTTGGCTTCCGTTCCCAAAAGAATACCAGTGATGCCATTATTAGTTTGTTTAATATAATCTACACAACCCTTGATTAAAATTGAGTTCTCAATTGGCCTCTTCATGGACCTGAAAATGGTTTTTGATACTGTAAACCATATCTATCTCTTATTTAAACTTCACCACTATTGTATCCAAGGCCTTCCTCTGAACTATATTCGTTCCTATCTCTGTGACAGACACCAATAAGTAGCCATCAATAACATAACCCCCCCCCCCCACTTTACCATTAACAGTAGGAGTGCTACAGGGCAGCATCTTAGGACCTCTCATATTTCTTGTATATTTCAATGACTTGCCAAATGTCTCTTAACATTCTTAAACCTATACTATTTGCTGACGATACCACCTTCATCTGTTCTGACCCAAACTCCCCCTACACACTAAATAATTATTGTAAATAACGAATTAAAGAAAAGTCCATTCACGGATGTCAACCAAAAAACTCACACTGAACATAGAAGAGACCACAGAATCCCACTCATATACATGTCCAACCGACGTTTGAAACAATCGAAGGACCCCACCTCCACCAAGTTACGTGGTAATTTGTGGAACCAATTACAGCGTAACGTGGTGGAGGTGGGGTCCCTCGATTATTTCAAACGTGGGATGGACATGTGTATGAGTGGGATTGGGTGGGTATAAATAGGAGCTGCCTCGTATGGGCAAAAAGGCCTTCAGCAGTTACCTTTATTCTTATGCTCTTAAGACCTACTACATGTTATTTGGTAGTAAATCATCAAACCAAATCCACCTTCAGATAAACAATGTTAACATCAACAATAAAAATGATGTTAAGTTCCTTGGTCTATACATAGACAAAAAACTGAACTTCAGCACCCACATGCAACACAGCCAAAAAAAGTCTCCAAAACCATCGGACTACTTTCTAAAATCAGATATTATGTTCCAAACTTTGTTCTCGTCTCATTATACTACGCGCTAATGTATCCCTATCTTACATACGGTATCTGTACATGGGGTTCTACCACTACAAATTGCCTCAAGCCCATCATCACCCAGATAAAACAAATTGCTATTAGAACTTTAAGATGTGTACTTGGTTGTAATAACGATTCTTCGCGGCGTGATCGTATTCCAGGGACCTGCCCGAAACGCTACGCGTACTAGTGGCTGTACAAGAATGTAACAACTCTTGTATATATCTCAAAAAAAAAAAGAAACTCTGTCTTCAGACAACACACAGCCTCTCTGTGTAAATCTCATAGCATGCTGAACATACACTCACTCCATACATTCTCATGTGCTATTTCCATGTACAAAACCTTGTTCCTGATTGCTAATCCTGATCTGAAATGTTTAATTGATAGATGTAATAGAACTCATGAACTCCACACCAGAAATAAATCTCTCTTCAATGTTCCCTGTCAGACTAAATCCGTGCAATCACTCCATGCAAATAAAAGAGCCCAGTCTATGGAACTTACTCCGTTATGAATTAAAACATTGGCCAACGAATGCCTTATACAAAAGTAACACCAAAAAGCACTCAATTTCATCCTTGTTTCCTGTAGTTTCATCCTTCATTTAATTTAGTCTTCTACATTGAATTACCCAAATCACCCAATTTAGTAAGACATTCAACTTTAACAATATAATTTATTCTATCAGTCGGTACCTTTTTGTTACTGTTATTGTTTAGCTGAAGGACCTGCCCGAGACGCTGTGTGTGATAGTGGCTGTGCAAGAATGTTACACAAACTCCGCTGAATGTACTTTCTCAGCACAATGAACCTTCTTGTAAATATATAAATAAATAAAAAATTAATACATATGTGGGAAACGTAAGCATTTGATGGCAAATTAAAATATATTAATTGTCAAGCAGACTTTGTCTATAAAAATGTTTCTGAACAAGGTTCATCTCTTTAATAGATAGTAATTGCTAGATAGATGTTAAATTGTGCTACTTATTGGCCTTCTTTTGTAGAAGACAATGTTTATGTTTTCACTGTCATTTGTTCAAGTGACAAATATTTAATGACGTAAGTCATTAGTGGTGGGACTGAAACAGGAGGTACTTTGTCACCCAAAGGATTATGAACCCGTGAGACTGCATACCCGCCGAAGCTGTAAATGCCAAAACTCTGATGAACTTTAAAATCCAGCTTGAAAAATCATCAGGGCAAATGGGGGGAGGGGAGATTCGACAAGCCGCCGGCTTCCTGCCCTCATCGGGGCCACTAGAGTGATATTGGCCCTCAGGTATCATATGACGTGACGTGTCGTCTAGTGGTTAACATAATCAACTAATGGTTGATAGGCTCTAAGTCTAAAATCAAACCTTTTTGCGGAACTAACTTTAGGATATTCAAGATCTGTTCATATTTGGATTTAAGTAATTATTTATTTATTTGTAAATATATATATATATATATATATATATATATATATATATATATATATATATATATATATATATATATATATATATATATATATATATATATATATATATATATATATATATATATATATATATATATATTATCTTTCAGTTACGAGATACTGGATTAATTTATTTATATTTGCATTATTGTTTAAATATTTATTTCTTGTTAATGTTTGTGTTGTGTTGGTAAAGGTTTGACTTTCTTCATGAGAGTGTCATTAGTCTTCACAAATATATAGTCAATACCTTCTTTGGCGACCAAGACGAACCCTCTGTTCTTCATGTCGTCGACAAACTGGTGATTGAAGTCTTTGAAGTGGACTTCCTCGACCACCATGGCACGGATGGTGATTCTGTCCCAGGGAAAATTCTTGAGGACACTTTTCTCCGCCCCTTGGATGTCCAGGGAGAGGAAGTCCACTGTGGACACCTTGAGGGCCAACAGGTAGGACGCCAGAGGGAAGCACTGCACCACAGAATAAGACTTGTCTGACGTGTCAATAAAACGGTCGTAGGCGGTGTTGTTGAGTTTGACGCCGAGGAGATAGGAACCAATGCGACGGTGAGCGGCCATCCTTTCCTGCAGTGACAACTCACTGTTTAATCTTTTGACGAGGGAGACCAACACCTGCTCCTTCGGGTGGTTCTCCGTCGACAAGCAGGTGTTGGAGGTCCACGCCTTGCGATGCTTCGTCGTCAGCTTACTGTAGCTCTCATGGTTGGGCTCGATCAGCAGACCTGTCCAACCCAACTCCTTTTCAAGGCGGAGGGTGTTTGATACCCTTTCACCATCATAGGCTCCAGCTTCCACAAAGAACCCGCCATGTTGGTCGCCAAATAACTTTTCTATATTGATTGTAAGGAACGTGTTGTCGTCGTTGGAAATGGCGAACTTGTAGAGGGGATCGGTGGATAAGTTGTAGGGTCTGGTGGATGGCGGAGTCAGGTAATGGCGACGTAATATGTCCAGGACTCGAGGGTCGTCAGCGGCCAGCGGGCCACGAAGCCTGGCCAGAACTTGGTCTTGGTCCCCAGGCGGCCGGAGGTCCATCTTAACACTCTGTTGATGATAACTGTGTTAATGGCGTTAATGATAGTGATGATGATGATGATAACTGTGTTAATGGCGTTGTTGATGTTGATGATAACTGTGTTTTGTTGAGTGGTCTTAGGTAGATCATCGTCTCCAACTCAACTCTGCTAGTGAAAGTATCCAACTGGTGATATACTTAATACCTACAATATCCAGCACAATGATCATCATTACTGTAGTTACTACATTACAAACAATACAAAACGTTCCAAAATAACAACAGCCTATCATTATTCAACCAAAATGTCATCTTGCTCAATAAAAAGTTTCTTGTCTAGAACTACTCGGTACTAAACTATCTTTCATTATTTAAACAAAAACATGGCTATATAAAAACCATATCTAGCTATACAATTTAAGCAGTTATACCGCCACCCCATTTTTCTTTTGTCTGCAGGTCCGACAAGAAAGGTGACAGTACAGCTATCTATGATGAAGATAAATACACTTGCACCAGTGTCATTAGTGATAGAGACCACTACTGTGGAATGTTCCTTTTCTAAAATCTTGACCAAATCACTTATTTCCTCTATAACTTAAGTTCGTAAGTCCATTTTAAGGTGAGATAGTAATTGGTTGTTAAGTCAGTAATTATACCAGATGCAAGGGGGGGGGCTGTTTATATAATTCCCAACACCAGTATGACTGCATTCTCAAACACTAAAGAATTTAATCATAATCAACAAACTCAACAAAAATGACGCCATTGTAAGTGGTGACCATTCAACTTCTACACTGATCTTTGTCAACAATATAGATCACAAAGTCGACTACTTCCTAAACAACATGAACTCCTGTATGCTAATCCCCACAATCACCAAGTCCACACGAATTGCTCAAACATCTGCTACAGTCTTGGACTACATATGGACTATAATAACAGCCCCCCCCCCTTGCCTCTGGTATAATTACTGACATAACAACCAATCACTATCCTACCTTAAAATGGCATAAACACTTCAGTTGAAATAAACATTCCATTCACTGAGCAAATTTCCTTATTAAGAGAACTCAATAGCTCGGCCAATAGAGCTTCGGCCTCACACACGTGAGGTCCACGGTTCGAGTCTCCTAGAGCCCAGGTGAATGGACTATCCTACTTTCCTCTCGTCAATCATGGACATAACACCATCGGACACCAAGAAACTTACCTTCACACTACACAGCAAAAGCAACAATATGGAACAACATAAATGCACTCCACAATATACACTGGGCTGCTTCAAGAAAGGGAAGGAGAAGGGGCCAGAGGTGGTGATGAATGGAGAGAGGGAAGGAGAGAGGTGGAGAAATAGTGAAGAGAGGGGGAGATGAGAGATGAGAGAAATTGGGAGCGAGGGATGGGAAGTGTTAGAGGGGAAGTGAAGGAGAGACCCTGACACATCAGGGAAAACTCCCCTCCCCTCCCACTAGTTATATATATGTTAGAGAATGTCTGTCTGTTTAAGGTTGGAGGCCAGACACCAGGGGCTAGCCTAGCCCAGCTTTGCAGAGGTAATGGTCTGGGGTATGGATGAACATAGGCTGGTTGGAGTTCGCTTAAGTTAAATACTTTAGAACATATTAACATTCACAGAAACCCATCGCGATATTTCATGGCATCAAGTGTGTGAAAGATTTGGTATTTTCCATTAAGATTTTCAGTGGTCTGAAATAATAAATGTCCTGGGACCCATAGAGTTGATTCAGTACTTAATAATACATTTTCTGAGAGAATGGGAAGATGAGGAAGGTGAGAGAGAAGATGGGAGATGTAGAGAGAGGGGGGACTAAAGACGGGAAGAAAAGTGAGTAGAGGGGGGGGGGGCGGAGAGGGGAAAGAGACAAACTATCCCGGGCACCGCCGGGTAAGGATTCTAATGATACAAAACAATAATAGTGGCCAAGACCCCAATCAAACAGGAGGGGGACCAAGAGCTGTGTCTCAACGCCAGACTCACCTTATGGTAAAGAGCGAAGGTGATATATATGACCATCATTCCAAAACTCATTAGCAGAATGGTCGATTTTATCATCTTCTCGAAATCTCTCTTCTTCTTATATATTTTATGCTTAATACCCCACAGAGACAGTCAGGTAGACAGAGAGAGAAACACACACAACTTCTCCTCTTGACCGCCAGGCAAGAACTGATGACGCTGGCAAAACCAGGCCATAATATTCCCAACAATTTCCTCTTGGCTAACAAATGATACTTTATTCACATTAAAAGTTTACATAAATACACATATCTATACACACTCGTGATTCAGCATAGAAAACGGCGCACCATTAAGTGGTAATAAAATTATAGCATATTTAATTTGTATACGAAGAAGAGACGTTAAACCGGCGGTCGTCTTGGAGAAGGGAGAAAGTGCAGGGTGATAGTCGCCTCAATGGGCGCGCGAACCTCTTCCTTGTCCACTTGTGGTTTCTGTTCTATTCGTCTAGTTGTTCTAGCAGCTGGGGGTGTTGAACTTTAGTTCCTTGGTCCCGTCTTTCACCCATTAAGCCACCGGGTATACATGATGGGGGTTCGTCAAGCATTTATACCGTCTTGCGAAACCTGTACATCTTTCAACAATCATGGCGGCTTCGTTTACAGTTATGAACTGTTTGCGAGCTTGGAAACTTCACACCTGAAATATTATTATTGTTATAAACAACCACACATGGTAGATCCTGGCCCAGGGAACATCCCAGGGACCACACAGGATGAACCATGGCTCAGGGAACATCCCAGGGACCACACAGGATGGACTCTGGCCCAGGGAACATCCCAGGGACCACAGAGGGTGGACCCTGGCTCAGGGAACATCCCAGGGACCATACAGGATGTCCCAGGGACCATACAGGATGGCCCAGGGAACATCCCAGGGACCACACAGGATGGCCCTGGGAACATCCCAGGGACTACACAGGGTGGACCATGGCCTAGGAAACATCCCAAGGACCACAGAGGATGGACCATGGCCCAGGAAACATCCCAGGGACCACAGAGGATGGACCATGACCCAGAAAACATCCCAGGGACCACACAGGATGGACCATGGCCCAGGAAACATCCCAGGGACCACACAGGATGGACCCTGGCCCAGGAAACATCCCAGGGACCACACAGGATGGACCCTGGCCCAGGAAACATCCCAGGGACCACACAGGATGGACCCTGGCCCAGGGAACATCCCAGGGACTAAACGTAGCGTCTCAATTATCTCAACGACTTCATTTTTCATCTGATTAAAAATATTTGTTGCTGAACTCTTGTAAGAAACAAGTATACCAAATATACAGTATACAACACTTATACCCAATAGTGTATACTACACTTATATACAATACTCTATTCAACACTTATACCTAATACTGTACTCAAAACTTATGTTAAATACAGTATACAACACTTATATGTAATTTTGAATACAACACTGATACCCAATATTGTATACAACACTTATTCCCCAATACAGTATACAACACTTATACCAAATACTGTAAACAACACTTTTACCCAAATCCTGTATACAACACTTGTACACAATACAGAATACAACACTTATACACAATACAACACTTATACAGAATACAACACTTATACACAATACAACACTTATACACAATACAACACTTATACACAATACAACACTTATACACAAAACAACACCTATATAGAATACAACACTTATACACAATAGGTTAGACTTATACCCAACTCTCAGGACTTCATAGAAAGACTGTGCCTGAAACCCTCTAGTAAGATGCTTAGTCTTGATGTAGACTTTCTGTTCACTAATGTTCCGCTCGATGACGTTCTCTCTTTCCTTAGACAGAAGGCGTCAGAGGGCCTCCTTCCTCTCCCACTTCCCACTGACGTTTTCCTCGATCTCATTAGACTCTGTGTTGACTCTAACTCTTTCTCTTTCAACGGTAAATATTACACTCAAACCTTTGGGGTCGCTATGGGTTCCCCTCTCTCCCCTGTTCTTGCTAATTTCTACATGGAATATTTCGAAACTGTTCTTCTTCCTTCTATTGATACTCGTCTCTCTCTCTAGCTTCGCTATGTTGATAAAAATTTTGCTTTATGGCCTCATGACCTTCGTCTTTTCCAGCCTTTCCTCTCCTCTCTTAACAATTTGGCTCCTTCTATCCATTTCAAAGTTGAGTGGGAATCTAATTCCCTCCTTCCTTTTCTTGATGTTCATGTTCACAGCTCTGTGTCTGGGTTCTCTTTCTCTCTCTACCGTAAACCCATGCATAGTGGCATGTACATTCACTTCTTTTCCTACCATCCTCCTTCTGTTAAGAAATTGTCCTCGTCTCTCTCTTCCTCCGCGCTCTACGCATCAGCGACCCTCAGTTTCTTGATTCTGAAATTGCCTTTATCTACAAATCATTCTCTCGCCTTGGTTACTCTTTTTTTATCAAATGTACCTACTCTCAAGCTTAACGAAATTTCTTTCATCCTAAACCTGCTTCCGACACTAGTAGCACTGTGCTCTGCCTTCCCATTATATTTGAACTCAAAACTCTTACTAATACCTTTCGCCCTCTTGACATAAAACTCGCCTTTCGGCAAACTAACACTATCCGTACAAATGTAGTTCACACTGCTCATCCTGCTTCTGGTGTCTACTCTATTTCCTGTTCGTCTTGTCCTCTCCGATACTTTGGTGAAACTGGCCGTACACTAAATAACAGACTTTAGGAACTCAAAAGAAGTGTCAAGTCTGCAAACACAAACAATGCTCTCCTCTGTCATGTTGCGGATTCTATTCACCCTATTGATTGGTCTTCTAAAATAATCTTTATTGCCTCTACACAGACGCCGTCGTGTTGAATTGGCTCTAATACACTACGTACCCAACATGAACTTGAGTCCTGGCTTTGTTGCTGTTGACTCTTCCCTTTCCCAGTACATACTCAAATGTTCTAAACTTTCTAACAAACGTAACCTAACATAAGCCTACCCTTTCTTTATTTCTGTTTCGTTTTCTTTTACTTTCTCTTTCGCTCCCATTTTCTCCTTTTATTACCCCTCCCCCCCCCTTCAAACCCTTATTACCAATTCTTCATAGCCTTGATTACCCCCTTCATACACTTTATTACCCCCGTCATACACTTTATTACCCCCGTCATACACTTTATTACCCCCGTCATACACTTTTATTACCCCCGTCATACACTTTATTACCCCCGTCATACACCTTATTACCTCTGTCATACACTTTATTACCCCCGTCATACACCTTATTACCTCTGTCATACACTTTATTACCCCCGTCATACACCTTATTACCTCTGTCATACACTTTATTACCCCCGTCATACACCTTATTACCTCTGTCATACACTTTATTACCCCCGTCATACACTTTATTACCCCCGTCATACACCTTATTACCTCTGTCATACACTTTATTACCCCCGTCATACACTTTATTACCCCCGTCATACACCTTATTACCTCTGTCATACACTTTATTACCCCCGTCATACACCTTATTACCTCTGTCATACACTTTATTACCCCCGTCATACACCTTATTACCTCTGTCATACACTTTATTACCCCCGTCATACACTTTATTACCTCCCTTCGTACCCTTTATTACCCCCCCTACATACTCTTTATATTACCAATATCTTTTGCCTTACTTTCACCTTCCTCCTTATTACCTCTTTCTTGCCTTACTGATGCCCTTGTCTCCCTCGTCTCTTTACAGTCAACTTGATAACGGTCGGACCGAACCTAACCTAACCTAACCTAACCTAACCTAACCTAACCTAACCTAACCTAACCTAACCGTCGTCGTCTTTTCATCTTCTGGTGTTTGGTTTGATCAACACTTATACCCAATACTGTATAGAGCACTAATACGCAGTTCTGTATTCAACACTTATACCCGATCAGTATACAACTGTTATACCCAATACAGCATGCAATATTTATTCACAGTACTAAACGCAACACTTATTCACAATACTGTATACACCACTTATACACAATACAGCATGCAACACATATGCATAATAATGTATTCAACACATATATCCAATACAGCATACAACACTTATACACAGTACTGTATTCAACACTTATACATAATACAGTATGCAAAAACTTATACCCAATACTGTATACAACAGTTATACCCAATACAGCATACAACACTTAAACACAATACTGTATAAACTACTTATACCCAATACCTATTCAATACTTACACCAAAACTGTTTAAATCACATATACGTAATATTGTATGCGACACTTATTCCAAAACAGCTCGAGTTCGGCATTCCACAAAGGTGCAAGGCGGTAGCTCACGCCGCTCGAGCTGCCTCCTAAACATGTAAATAAAGGTTATAAACCTGCTCCTCCCTTAATGCTCTTGGGTTAGGAAGCTATGGAGACCTGCGTCTGAATTGACGTGGTTTAGTGGAATGATCCTAGACTTCGATGGGGTTGATGGGCTGGGCGGCAACTCCAGATGCACATACATGGGACCAAGTAAAGTCAGACACATATCAAAAAGTTTAATTTTTGCAGGAATTATACAATACAGTGTTTGAACAGCTAACAAGAAAATATTGTAAATTAACACTTATTAAGTTGAATATTTCATAAATTTTCACACCTTTAGTAGATAGGAATATTATTATGTTATATATAATATCTGGTTAATTAGGTGCCATTCTCTTTAGGTGCCTTAATCTATATTATCAATCTTGGTGCCATCTTTATGTCGATGATCAAAGACTTTCTGTAATGGGATTATCCTGCTAGAATATTGATGAATCTCAGCTCTTTAATTGTGTGTTGTTTGATAATACATTTTATGATTTCAAGGGTGGTTGTATATCTCTAGTTTTTGGAAGAAAGTGCTAAGCAATGATGACTATGTAGTATTTGACAGGAATAAGAGACAGACTAAGATTTGGGGGAAAGTGAGATATAGTTCTCAGGAGAAGCTGCTAAGTCAGTACGAGTATGTAGCATTTGGAAAAGATATGCGTATGTTGATCAGGGATAGGATAGAGGAAAGGAATTGTGCCCAACCACTTTAACCATGTGGGAATCGAACGCCAATTCCATTTCTTTCTTTTTTATGCACCCCATATCCATCCCGTGGGGGGCGGTGTAAAGGATTACAGAGGCACATAATCGGTTCAGGAACTGAACCCTTTAGTTCGTTGAGCTAAGCAAATAACAATCTTAACCAGCAAAATGCAACGCCTACACAATACCGACCAGTTCAAGTGGTTGGGCACTTGTGCTTCTACATATTAATTACAAACTCTTTGAAGTTTTAATTTTTTGGAGGTATGGGCATTGCTTGGACTTTTTTCATGATCGGGTCGTCTCCCTTCACAAAAAAATAGTCGAACCCATTTTTGCCAATCAAGACGAATCCTCTGTTCTTCATGTCGTCGACAAACTGGTGATTGAAATCCTTGAAGTGGACTTCCTCGACCACCATGGCGCGGATGGTGATTCTGTCCCAGGGAATATTCTTGAGGACACTTTTCTCCGCCCCTTGTATGTCTAGGGAGAGGAAGTCCACTGTGGACACCTTGAGGGCCAACAGGTAGGACGCCAGAGGGAAGCACTGCACGGCGTAATACGTCTTGTTCGAAGATGATATATAACCATCGTAGATGGTAGTGTTAAGCTTGACGCCGACGAGGTAGGAGGAGACACGACGGTCGACGGCATTATTCTTCTCACGTAGAGAGACGATCACCTCCTCCTTCGGGTGATTCTCTGTCGACAAGCAAGAGAATGATGTCCAAGCCTTGCGGTGCTTGGTTGTCACCATCTGATAACTTTCGGGGTTAGCCTCGATCAGCAGACCTGCCCACCCTAACTCTCTTTCCAGGCGGAGGGTGGTCGATCCAATTTCGCCATCATAGGCTCCGGATTCCACGAAGAATCCCCCACGTTGGTCGCCAAATAGCTTCTTTATGTTGTTTAAAATGAAGGGGTCGTCACCAAAATTTGTATTTTTCAAGTTGTAGGGCTTGGTAGATGGCGGGACCAGGTGCTCGCGACGCAATATGTCCAGGACTCGAGGGTCATAAGGAGAAATCGGTCCACGAAGTCTGTGTCGAACTTCGTCTTGAACCAATAACGTACGGAGTGTTACGCTGCCACTCTGTTGATTACAAATATATATTATTGGTATGGTACACACACACTATAGTGCTTAAGCATATTCATATACAAACACTCTCACTTGCATGCACAGAAAAGCTTTCACAAGAGACTGCTATACAAGCTTGTGCATCAAGCACAGGTAAACAGGAGGGTGGTAAGTGGGAACAGAGAGTACCTCTCTGATAGGATGGTTATGGTGAGAGGAATATGGCCTCAGAATAGAAAGAAGTCGCAAGTGGTATCAGTACCAGCACCAATACTATTGTTGAGCACCACTATGGTCAATACCAGGACCAATACTATTATGAGGTTCACTATGGTCAGAACTAGCATCTATACTATTTATAATATACATAAATAGCCTGAGGAAGCTGATGCATTCAAATAAATATTCATACATGAAGCAAAACCGATGATATGACAACACACGAGGATTGTAAACAGATGCAACGGGGGATCTCGAGGCCCTTCAGAGGTAGTCAAACAAGTGAGAACCCGACTAAACCCTCACACTTCTCCCCAAACGCAATAATGTGATTTGATTTTACCCAATTGATTGTTTACTACTTTTAAAGATGTGCACATTAAAAGAAGTACTTAAAAAAAACGTTGCGCATTTTAAGGGTTAAACAACAACAAATACAATGTGATGAGGTTAAGAGATGGAGAATCATGATCGACTGAGCAATGCTAAATAAAGAAAAGTTTGTGCGACTTTATACAACCCTTGACTGGCATCAAAGCCCTTAACAGGCACCGAAAGGCCTTGACTTGTACCGGAAGCCCTTAACGGGTACCGCAGGAGCCCTGACTTGCGCCAAAGGCCTTTAACGGGTTCCCTTAATGGGAAACTAATAAGGCTGATGTTCAGTATAAAGAATGGCAGAAGAACAGAATATAATGGGAATTTTGAAGCATAGATGGTTCACAGTGATACCATAAAGAACATTATCAGCATAAGAACAGTCCTTGAATGGACAGGACTGAAGGTGTTCTCTAACTGGGAATTGAGTTGATTTGATTTCAGTTGATTCAAGCAATTCAAAATGAATAGACGTTGAGCTATCAGCCGAGAGTTGAACGAAAGTGATCTATCTCCTGCTTGAAGATAAGGACCACATGAGAACACAAACTCACTCACCATGAGGCAGCAGTGAACATGAGAACATAAACATACTCACCATGAGGCAGCAGTGAACATGAGAACATAAACATACTCACCATGAGGCAGCAGTGAACATGAGAACATAAACATACTCACCATGAGGCAGCAGTGAACATGAGAACATAAACATACTCACCATGAGGCAGCAGTGAACATGAGAACATAAACATACTCACCATGAGGCAGCAGTGAACATGAGAACATAAACATACTCACCATGAGGCAGCAGTGAACAAGAGGATACTAACACTCCCTCCCCCTCCCCCCCACCCCCCCAAGCCCTTCCTCCTCCACCAGTTTCCCTGTACCAGATCCTCCCAGCGCCCGCTCACCCCAGACCCCACAGGTCCCCCCCAGAGGAGAAGCAGGAGAGTCAGTTTCAGGGTAATGTACTCGAACATAGATGGGATCACAAGCAAGGCAAGTGAACTAAGGGAAAGAGTACAAGAAGTGAACCCAGATGTAAACGGATTCACTGAAACAAAACTCTCTGGAATCATAACGAATGCTGTGTTTCCCCAGGAGTACACAATAATAACGAAAGAGAGGGAAGGTAGGGGAGGAGGCGGAGTGGCCCTACTCATGAAAAAGGAATGGAGGTTTAAGGAGATGGCTATCCCGGGCTGTGAGGGTTTCAGAGACTACATAGCAGGCACCATGACAATGGGAGGACCAAGGATAGTAGTAGCAGTAATATATAACCCTCCACCAAATGACAGAAGACCCAGTCAAGAGTACGAAAACAACAACATGGCAGTTAACACTATAATTGAGAGGGCAGCCTCTGCTGCCTGTAGAAATAGATCCCACCTGCTCATCATGGGGGACTTCAATCACGGAAGGATGGATTGGGAGAACAAGGAACCGCATGGAGGCGAGGATACGTGGAGAGCCAAACAACTGGAGGTGGTGACTAGAAACTTCTTAACCCAGCATGTCAGTGAACCCACAAGGATGAGAGGAAATGACGAACCAGCGAGACTCGACCTGGTCTTCACCCTGAACGACTCTGACATAAGAGAAATCGGTTTTGAGGCCCCAGTAGGAATGAGCGACCACAGTGTATTGGTGTTTGAGTACCTGATTGAAGAAGGGTTTTTGAACTCGAGGAGGGATACCGAAACCAAAAGGTTAGCATACCGAAAGGGAAACTATGAGGAGATAACAAAATTCCTAACAGATATAGCATGGGAAACAGAGCTCAGGGAAAAGACGGCCCAAGATATGATGGATTACATCACGCAAAAGTGCAAGGACGCAGCAAACAAGTTTGTCCCAGCCCAAAAAGAAAACAGTGAAATGAAGATGAGAAACCCATAGTTTAATCAGAGATGTAGGCTAGCTAAGCAGCAAAGTAAAAGGGCATGGAGAAACTATAGGAATAACAGGACACTGGAGAGCAGAGAAAGATACCAGAATGCCAGGAATGAATATGTCAGGATGAGAAGAGAGGCAGAAAGACAATACGAATTGACATCACAAGCAAGGCAAAGACTCAGCCTAAATTGCTGCATAGCCACATCAGGAGAAAAACAACAGTAAAGGAATAGGTTATGAAATTAAGGATAGGGGCAGAAGGATTCACTACAAACGACAAGAAAATGTGTGAGGAACTGAATAAGAAATTCCAAGAGGTCTTCACCTTAGAGCAAGGAGAAATCCCAGAGATAAGAGAGGGAATAACTAACCAGGCACCACTGGAAGAGTTTGAGATTACCAGCGGGGAAGTAAGGAAGTGTTTATTAGAGTTGGATGTGACAAAGGCTATAGGCCCAGATGGAATCTCCCCTTGGATACTAAAGGAAGGAGCAGAAGAACTGTGTCTCCATAGTGTATAACAAATTTCTGGCAACAGGGGAACTGCCAGAAATTTGGAAAGCAGCTAACGTAGTCCCGATATACAAGAAAGGGGATAGACAGGAGGCACTGAATTACAGGCCAGTGTCCCTAACCTGCATACCATGCAAGCTGATGGAGAAGATTGTGCGAAGAAAGCTAGTGAGCACCGGGAGCGAAAGAAGTTTGTAACACAGCACCAACATGGATTCAGGGATGGCAGGTCCTGCCTCACAGGGTTACTTGAATTCTACGACCAGGCAACAAAAATAAGGCAAGAAAAAGAAGGGTGGGCAGACTGCATATTTTTGGATTGTCAGGAAGCCTTTGATACAGTGCCACACAAGAGGCTAGTGAAAAAGCTGGAGATGCAGGCTGGAGTGAAAGGGAAGGTACTCCGTTGGATACAGGAGTACCTAAGCAACAGGAGACAACGAGTCAGTGTGAGGGGTGAGGTCTCAGATTGGTGAGACGTTACGAGTGTAGTCCCGCAGGGGTCAGTCCTTGGACCTATTCTGTTTCTGATATATGTAAATGATCTCCAGAGGGTATAGAATCGTTTCTCTCAATGTTTGCCGATGATGCAAAAATTATGAGGAGGATTGAAACTGAGGACGATAGTAGGAGGCTACAAGATAACCTAGACAGACTGAGTGAATGGTCCAACAAATGGCTGTTTAAGTTCAACCCAAGTAAATGCAAAGTAATGAAACTAGGCAGTGGAAACAGGAGGCCAGACACAGGATACAGAATAGGAGATGAAGTACTTAATGAAACGGACAGAGAGAAAGATCTAGGAGTTGAAATCACACCAAACCTGTCTCCTGAAGCCCACATAAAAAGAATAACGTCTGCGGCATATGCGAGGCTGGCTAACATCAGAACAGCGTTCAGGAACCTGTGTAAGGAATCATTCAGAATCTTGTACACCACATATGTAAGACCAATCCTGGAGTATGCGGCCCCAGCATGGAGCCCGTACCTTGTCAAGCACAAGACGAAGCTGGAAAAAATCCAAAGGTATGCCACTAGACTAGTCCCAGAACTAAGAGGCATGAGTTACGAGGAAAGGCTGCGGGAAATGCACCTTACGACACTGGAAGACAGAAGAGTAAGGGGAGACATGATCACAACCTACAAAATCCTCAGAGGAATCGACCGGGTAAACAAGGATAAATTATTCAACACTGGTGGGACGCGAACAAGGGGACACAGGTGGAAACTGAGTACCCACATGAGCCACAGAGACGTTAGAAGGAACTTTTTCAGTGTCAGAGTAGTTAGTAAATGGAATGCACTAGGAAGTGATGTGGTGGAGGCTGACTCCATACAGTTTCAAATGTAGATATGATAGAGCCCAGTAGGCTCAGTAACCTGTACACCAGTTGATTGACAGTTGAGAGGTGGGACCAAAGAGCCAGAGCTCAACCCCCGCAAGCACAAATATGTAAGTGCAAATAGGTGAGTACACTCACCATGAGGCAGCAGTGAACATGAGGACACAAACACACTCACCATGAGGCAGCAGTGAACATGAGAACATAAACATACTCACCATGAGGCAGCAGTGAACATGAGAACATAAACATACTCACCATGAGGCAGCAGTGAACATGAGGACACAAACATACTCACCATGAGGCAGCAGTGAACATGAGAACATAAACATACTCACCATGAGGCAGCAGTGAACATGAGGACACAAACACACTCACCATGAGGCAGCAGTGAACATGAGGACATAAACACACTCACCATGAGGCAGCAGTGAACATGAGAACATAAACATACTCACCATGAGGCAGCAGTGAACATGAGAACATAAACATACTCACCATGAGGCAGCAGTGAACATGAGGACATAACACACTCACCATGAGGCAGCAGTGAACATGAGAACATAAACATACTCACCATATGGTAGCAGGCGTAGATGAACATGACGATCAACAACGAACACATAACTTTCAGCAACACTGTCGTGCTCCTCGACTTCGAGAACTCCATCTTCACTCACCTTCTTGTTATGTATATATTATGTTTATAATGAACTTTTACTCACTTTCCTTCAGTTTTATTTCCTCCTAATAAAGTACTTATTTAAGATGGCAAGATTTCTCACGTATTGGTGGAACGTTTTCACTCTTTAACGTTTATTTCCGCAATGAAACGTTCATTTCATTCCACAGTCAATACAAATATTTACTGAAGATGGAATTCTCCTTACAATTTGAGTTTTACATTTTTGTTCACAATGGAACGTTTAATATTTTAATTTGTCACGTATCCTGTATTAGATTTACATTCATCAGAGTGAATGTTTCCAGAAGGCAATGCTCACGTGCTCTTTTCAATATCTGTTTTATAAAGTTAATGCAAATTTCTCATATTATTACACAGCTTTGATTTGGATTGAAGACTTGCAAGTTTTTTAACATTTAACTTCTGCCAACAGCTTTTTCTTGTTTAAGTTGCATGATGTCCTATTTCTCTGAAATCTGAGACAAGTTCTTGAGTGAATAAAGCAAAATTATAATATATTCTGGTAGGTTAAGATTGGGATATATATATATATGTATATATATATATATATATATATATATATATATATATATATATATATATATATATATATATATATATATATATATATATATATATATATATATATATATATATATATATATATTAGTATATTTTGGTAGCAGTCTTTCCTGTAGACATATATTATTAAATATGACCGAAAAAGTAAGATTAATAATTCTAACACGAATTTTCTCAATCTTTCGTACATTACGCTTCACTGTTGGAGGTAAATCAAAAATCAATTCTCCAAAATTCATTTTTATTTCTAGTCTGACGCGACACGGGCGCGTTTCGTAAAACTTATTACATTTTCAAAGACTTTAGTTCACAAATACACAACTGAATAGAACTTACGTATCTCCGATTTTATATCTACATTTGAGTGAGGTGGAAGGGGTGATGTGGCATTAACACAAGACAGAACAAAATGTGGTATTAATAGGGTATTAATTTCATCAACACAGGACAGAACAAGAGTATTAATAGGGTATTAATTTCATCAACACAAGACAGAACACGAAGCAATGGATATTGAATAGAAGTGTTTGTAGAAAGCCTATTGGTCCATATTTCTTGATGCTTCTATATTGGAGCGGAGTCTTGAGGTGGGTAGAATATAGTTGTGCAATAATTGGCTGTTGATTGCTGGTGTTGACTTCTTGATGTCAACTTGAACAACTGTCTTGATGTCTTCTACTTCATGTTCCGCATTGAACAACACCTCGACATCCTCACAGACCAACATCACCTCAGCACTGAAACAAGGATTATCAAGAAACTAACAACATTATATGGAGGACCTATGGCAATTCCACGACCAAGAGATGGCTTCCTGAACCTTGCAGGAATTAACCTCACTGAGGACCAAGTCACTCTCCTAAATATGGGCATAAACTGTCATGTTATGTCCAGACCGAGTGAGATGGCCCGGAAAGTAGAGTTGGAAATTCTGTTGGACGACATATTCGACCTCGAGACATATTTACTGGCGAAGCGACTCAACGGCCTGCTGACTCCTTATGTTCCTTGCGCCTTCAGCCTGAAGTCTCCAAAGGAATTTGTTGACTTACTGCGGGGCACACGGGCCACAGGGATAAGAGCCTCGTTGGACGTAGAATCGCTGTTTAACAACGTACCTGTGGACAAGACAATCGGAATGATAGCCGACAGAGTGTATCGTGATCCAGCCTGTACTCCTCTTGACATACCAGAAAATATTCTGAGGAAACTACTCCAAGCTTGTACTAAAGAGGCACCCTTCTTGAGCCCGGATGGGCAAATGTATAAGCAAGTAGATGGGGTCGCCATGGGTTCTCCCCTAGGTGTCCTGTTTGCAAACTTCTACATGGGTACCATCGAGCAAAAAGTCTTAGTCGACATGAACTTGAAACCGGCCATATACTGCAGGTATGTTGAAGACATTTTTACACAGGTACCTGATGTCAGACATCTGCAGGAGCTGAAGGAGGCATTTGAGCAGAGTTCCATGCTGCGTTTCACTTACGAGATGGAAAAGGATGGGAAGCTGCCCTTTCTAGATGTAACAGTCATGGAAAAGGGCGGAGGTTTCCACACTGCAGTCTACACTAAGGAAACAAACATAGGAATGTGCCTAAATGCCAACAGCGACTGCCCAGACAGGTACAAGAGGAGTGTTGTTAACGCATATGTCGACCGTGCTCTCAGCCACAGCTCAGAATGGAAGCAAGTCGACGAAGAACTCTGTAGGGTAAGGCAGGTCCTAGTCAATAACGGCTTCTCCAATGGTTTCGTCGAAGACATCATAAGAAGGAAAGTGAAAAGCCATGCAACCTCTGAAGAGACAACTAACACAACACCTATACCCCCTATTAGACTATTTTACAGGAACTTCTTTTCCACAGCTCATAAAACGGAGGAAAGGGTCCTGAAAGATATTGTTAATAGAAACGTTATCCCTACAGACAAAAATCAGAGGATACAACTGACGATTTACTATAAAACCAGAAAAACGGCCAGCCTACTCATGAGAAACTCTCCAGACACAAAACAGAACGCTTTAAAAGAGACTAACGTCGTCTATGCCTTCAAATGCCCACTTGGGGACTGTAAGCTCCAAAAAACCCAGTATATAGGCAAGACAACAACATCTCTTTCTAGGCGTTTAACGATGCATAAGCAACAGGGCTCCATTAAGGAACATATAATCTCTTCCCACAACCAAACCATCGCCAGAGAAATCCTAGTAAACAACACAGAAATCATCGATAGATACAGCGATAGCAGGCGGCTTGACGTTTGCGAGGCACTACACATCAAGAAGTCAACACCAGCAATCAACAGCCAATTATTGCACAACTATATTCTACCCACCTCAAGACTCCGCTCCAATATAGAAGCATCAAGAAATATGGACCAATAGGCTTTCTACAAACACTTCTATTCAATATCCATTGCTTCGTGTTCTGTCTTGTGTTGATGAAATTAATACCCTATTAATACTCTTGTTCTGTCTTGTGTTGATGAAATTAATACCCTATTAATACCACATTTTGTTCTGTCTTGTGTTAATGCCACATCACCCCTTCCACCTCACTCAAATGTAGATATAAAATCGGAGATACGTAAGTTCTATTCAGTTGTGTATTTGTGAACTAAAGTCTTTGAAAATGTAATAAGTTTTACGAAACGCGCCCGTGTCGCGTCAGACTAGAAATAAAAATGAATTTTGGAGAATTGATTTTTGATTTACCTCCAACAGTGAAGCGTAATGTACGAAAGATTGAGAAAATTCGTGTTAGAATTATTAATCTTACTTTTTCGGTCATATTTAATAATATATATATATATATATATATATATATATATATATATATATATATATATATATATATATATATATATATATATATATATATATATATATATATATAATATATATATATATATATATATATATATATGTCGTACCTAGTAGCCAGAACGCACTTTTTGGCCTACTATGCAAGGCCCAATTTGCCTAATAAGCCAAGTTTTCCTGAATTATTATATTTTCTCTAATTTTTTTCTTATGAAATGATAAAGCTACCCATTTCATTATGTATGAGGTCAATTTTTTTTTTATTGAAGTTAAAATTAACGTAGATATATGACCGAACCAAACCAACCCTACCTAACCTAACCTAACCTATCTCTATAGGTTAGGTTAGGTAATCGAAAAAGTTTGGTTAGGTAGGTTACGTAGTCGAAAAAGTATTAATTCATGAAAACTTGGCTTATTAGGCAAATCGGTCCTTGCATAGTAGGCCGAGAAGTGAGTTCTGGCTACTAGGTACGACATATATATATATATATATATATATATATATATATGTCGTACCTAGTAGCCAGAACTCACTTCTCAGCCTACTATTCAAGGCCCGATTTGCCTAATAAGCCAAGTTTTCACGAATTAATATATTTACTATATTTTTTTTCTTATGAAATGATAAAGCAACCCTTTTCTCTATGTATTAGGTCAATTTTTTTTTATTGGAGTTAAAATTAACGTAGATATATGACCGAACCTAACCAACCCTACCTAACCTAACCTAACCTATATTTATCGGTAAGGTTAGGTTAGGTAGCCAAAAAAAGCTAGGTTAGGTTAGGTTAGGTAGGTTAGGTAGACGAAAAAACATTAATTCGTGAAAACTTGGCTTATTAGGCAAATCGGGCCTTGAATAGTAGGCTGAGAAGTGCGTTCTGGCTATTAGGTACGACATATATATATATATATATATATATATATATATATATATATATATATATATATATATTTAAATTGTATAAATTGGAGAATTCTGAGTACCACCTCTGGCTGGAAGAAGGGGGACCCATAGCCTCGGAGGAAACCACACATAACGCATTGGAGGGAATGTGGATCCCCTCCAATACAGTTTCTGTGTGCTTTTCTCCTACCACCCCCTTCCTTTTTTTTTTTTTTTTTTTTTTTTCCTTTATTGTGTATTTAAAGGTTACAAAACATACAAGACAAATGCCTAAAGGTTATGGATCTCTTGAAGCTCCTCCGCTTCTGGACAGGAACCGAGGACGCAGCAAGCATTTCCCCTCTGGATCGCCACACTGAGACGCTGAAACAAAAAACTGGAAGCCCTTGGGTCTCTGGTGACCTCAATGAGCTTGGAACCCAATTCCTTGAGAAATCCCAAGGCACTCTTGCCCCAGGGGCCATGCGTCTCAGACGCTATGGGAACAAAGAGGTATTGACCTTCCAGTCGCCTGTACTTGAGTGATATATTGCTGTTTCCCTGTGGTTGGCCGCCCCACCTGCTTGATCAGCTCCGAAGTGTACATAGGTGTCAGCCAGGGTGGATACACATGTGTAGTCCCACACCAACTGTCTACCCTTCTTCCATGAGTATATGGTGATGCCATCAGGGCGAAGTGCTGGGAAATCCGGGTTTTGGACCCCTAGGATGCGAGGTTCTCTCTCCGCTGGGCACCTAGCTGAGACGGGGCTTCTCTTGATGATGTCATTCACCTCGTTGTGTCTTGCATGCCAGCCGTTTGTGCTTCCGCAATGCAACCCATGCAGTCCGTATTGGTCTGCTTCCACCCTGTTGCAAATTGCAAATACACTTGTATTCAGTGTGAATTGGGGCACCAAGGCGGAGGGCCACTGCTACACGAAGGGATTCTGGATCTAGGCGCATGCCCATTGCTGACATGGGTACTGCCAGGAGGAAGTCTCCTGCATGGGGGGCACGCACTGCTCTGAGGCGGGCCTATATATATATATATATATATATATATATATATATATATATATATATATATATATATATATATATATATATATATATATATATATATATATATATATATATATATATATATATATATATATATATATATATATATATATATATATATATATATATATATATATATATATATTAGTATATTTTGGTAGCAGTCTTTCCTGTAGACATATATTATTAAATATGACCGAAAAAGTAAGATTAATAATTCTAACACGAATTTTCTCAATCTTTCGTACATTACGCTTCACTGTTGGAGGTAAATCAAAAATCAATTCTCCAAAATTCATTTTTATTTCTAGTCTGACGCGACACGGGCGCGTTTCGTAAAACTTATTACATTTTCAAAGACTTTAGTTCACAAATACACAACTGAATAGAACTTACGTATCTCCGATTTTATATCTACATTTAAGTGAGGTGGAAGGGGTGATGTGGCATTAACACAAGACAGAACAAAATGTGGTATTAATAGGGTATTAATTTCATCAACACAAGACAGAACACGAAACAATGGGTATTGAATAGAAGTGTTTGTAGAAAGCCTATTGGTCCATATTTCTTGATGCTTCTATATTGGAGCGGAGTCTTGAGGTGGGTAGAATATAGTTGTGCAATAAATAGTTGTAGAATATAGTTGTGCAAGTTGTCAGCCTGAAGTATCCAAAGGAATTTGTTGACTTACTGCGGGGCTCACGGGCCACAGGGATAAGAGCCTCGTTGGACGTAGAATCGCTATTTACCAACGTACCTGTGGACGAGACAATCGGAATGATAGCCGACAGAGTGTATCGTGATCCAGCCTGTACTCCTCTTGACATACCAGAAAATATTCTGAGGAAACTACTCCAAGCTTGTACTAAAGAGGCACCCTTCTTGAGCCCGGATGGGCACATGTATAAGCAAGTAGATGGGGTCGCCATGGGTTCTCCCCTAGGTGTCCTGTTTGCAAACTTCTACATGGGTACCATCGAGCAAAAAGTCTTAGTCGACATGAACTTGAAACCGGCCATATACTGCAGGTATGTTGACGACATTTTTACACAGGTACCTGATGTCAGACATCTGCAGGAGCTGAAGGAGGCATTTGAGCAGAGTTCCGTGCTGCGTTTCACTTACGAGATGGAAAAGGATGGGAAGCTGCCCTTTCTAGATGTAACAGTCATGGAAAAGGGCGGAGGTTTCCACACTGCAGTCTACACTAAGGAAACAAACATAGGAATGTGCCTAAATGCCAACAGCGACTGCCCAGACAGGTACAAGAGGAGTGTTGCTAACGCATATGTCGACCGTGCTCTCAGCCACAGCTCAGAATGGAAGCAAGTCGACGAAGAACTATGTAGGGTAAGGCAGGTCCTAGTCAATAACGGCTTCTCCAATGGTTTCGTCGAAGACATCATAAGAAGGAAAGTGAAAAGCCATGCAACCTCTGAAGAGACAACTAACACAACACCTATACCCCCTATTAGACTATTTTACAGGAACTTCTTTTCCACAGCTCATAAAACGGAGGAAAGGGTCCTGAAAGATATTGTTAATAGAAACGTTATCCCTACAGACAAAAATCAGAGGATACAACTGACGATTTACTATAAAACCAGAAAAACGGCCAGCCTACTCATGAGAAACCATCCAGACACAAAACAGAACGCTTTAAAAGAGACTAACGTCGTCTATGCCTTCAAATGCCCACTTGGGGACTGTAAGCTCCAAAAAACCCAGTATATAGGCAAGACAACAACATCTCTTTCTAGGCGTTTAACGATGCATAAGCAACAGGGCTCCATTAAGGAACATATAATCTCTTCCCACAACCAAACCATCGCCAGAGAAATCCTAGTAAACAACACAGAAATCATCGATAGATACAGCGATAGCAGGCGGCTTGACGTTTGCGAGGCACAACACATCAAGAAGTCAACACCAGCAATCAACAGCCAATTATTGCACAACTATATTCTACCCACCTCAAGACTCCGCTCCAATATAGAAGCATCAAGAAATATGGACCAATAGGCTTTCTACAAACACTTCTATTCAATATCCATTGTTTCGTGTTCTGTCTTGTGTTGATGAAATTAATACCCTATTAATACTCTTGTTCTGTCTTGTGTTGATGAAATTAATACCCTATTAATACCACATTTTGTTCTGTCTTGTGTTAATGCCACATCACCCCTTCCACCTCACTCAAATGTAGATATAAAATCGGAGATACGTAAGTTCTATTCAGTTGTGTATTTGTGAACTAAAGTCTTTGAAAATGTAATAAGTTTTACGAAACGCGCCCGTGTCGCGTCAGACTAGAAATAAAAATGAATTTTGGAGAATTGATTTTTGATTTACCTCCAACAGTGAAGCGTAATGTACGAAAGATTGAGAAAATTCGTGTTAGAATTATTAATCTTACTTTTTCGGTCATATTTAATAATATATGTCTACAGGAAAGACTACTACCAAAATATACTAATATATATATATATATATATATATATATATATATATATATATATATATATATATATATATATATATATATATATATATATATTAGTATATTTTGGTAGCAGTCTTTCATGTAGACATATATTATTAAATATGACCGAAAAAGTAAGATTAATAATTCTAACACGAATTTTTTCGATCTTTCTTACGTTTCTTTTCACTGTTGATGGTAATTCAAAAGTCAATTCTCCAAAATTCATTTTTATTTCTAGTCTGACGCGACACTTGAGCGCGTTTCGTAAAACTTATTACATTTTCAAAGACTTTAGTTTACACACACACTCACAATTTTAATTTAAATTAACTGAATAGAGCTTAAACATCTTTCAAGTTTTTATACCTACATTTGGGTGAAGTGACATGTTACAATAGTTTTGGATGAGGTGAAAATAAACTTTTAACACAAGACAGGACACGAAACAATAGGTATTAAAGGTAGGTAACTGCAGAAGGCCTATTTTTATTGGCCCATATTTCTTGATGCTTCTATATTGGAGCGGAGTCTTGAAGTGGCTAGAATATAGAATATTTCATCGGGATGAAACGTACCTGTGGATGAAATAATCGGGATGATAGCCGACAGAGTGTATCGTGATCCGGCCTGTACTCCTCTTGACATACCAGAAAACATTTTAAGGAAACTACTCCAAGCTTGTACTAAAGAGGCACCGTTCTTGAGCCCGGATGGACACATGTATAAGCAAGTAGATGGGGTCGCCATGGGTTCTCCCCTAGGTGTCCTGTTTGCAAACTTCTACATGGGTACCATCGAGCAAAAAGTCTTAGTCGACATGAACTTGAAACCGGCCATATTCTGCAGGTATGTTGACGACATTTTTACACAGGTACCTGATGTCAGACATCTGCAGGAGCTGAAGGAGGCATTTGAGCAGAATTCTGTGTTGCGTTTCACTTACGAGATGGAGAAGGATGGGAAGCTGCCCTTTCTAGATGTAGCAGTCATGGCAAGGAGCGGAGTTTTCCACACTGCAGTCTACACTAAGGAAACAAACATAGGAATGTGCCTGAATGCCAACAGTGACTGCCCGGACAGGTACAAGAGGAGTGTTGTTAACGCTTATGTCGACCGTGCTCTCAGCCACAGCTCAGAATGGAAGCAAGTCGACGAAGAACTCTGTAGGGTAAGGCAGGTCCTAGTCAACAACGGCTTCTCCAATGGTTTCGTGAAAGACATCATATGAAGGAAAGTGAAACGCCATGCAACCTCTGAAGAGACAACTAACACAACACCTATACCCCCTATTAGACTATTTTACAGGAACTTCTTTTCCACAGCACATAAAACGAAGGAAAGGGTTCTGAAAGATATTGTTAGTAGAAACGTTATCCCTACAGACAAAAATCAGAAGATACAACTGACAATTTACTATAAAACTAAAAAAAACGGCCAGTCTACTCATGAGAAACTCTCCAGACACAAAGCAGAACGCTTTAAAAGAGACCAACGTCGTCTATGCCTTCAAATGCCCTCTTGGGGACTGTAAGCCTCAAAAAACTCAGTATATAGGCAAGACAACATCTCTTTCCAGGCGTTTAACGATGCATAAGCAACAGGGCTCCATTAAGGAACATATAGTCTCTTCCCACAACTAAACCATCACCAGAGAAATCTTAGCAAACAACACAGAAATCATCAATAGATACAGCGATAGCAAGCGGCTTGACGTCTGCGAGGCACTACACATCAAGAAGTCAACACCAGCAATCAACAGCCAATTAATGCACAACTATATTCTACCCACTTCAAGACTCCGCTCCAATATAGAAGCATCAAGAAATATGGGCCAATAAAAATAGGCCTTCTGCAGTTACCTACCTTTAATACCTGTTTGTATTTCATTGTTTCGTGTTCTGTCTTGTGTTAAAAGTTTATTTTCACCTCATCCAAAACTATTGTAACATGTCACTTCACCCAAATGTTGGTATAAAAACTCGAAGATGTTTAAGCTCTATTCAGTTAAAGTTGTGTATGTGTGTGTAAACTAAAGTCTTTGAAAATGTAATAAGTTTTGCGAAACGCGCTCAAGTGTCGCGTCATACTAGAAATAAAAATGAATTTTGGAGAATTGATCTTTGAATTACCATCAACAGTGAAAAGAAAAGTAAGAAAGATCGAGAAAATTCGTGTTAGAATTATTAATCTTACTTTTTCGGTCATATTTAATAATATATATATATATATATATATATATATATATATATATATATATATATATATATATATATATATATATATATATATATATATATATATATATATATATATATATATATATATATATATATATATATATAGGGGGTACCACAACTGGTTTAATTAAAGGGACCCACATCCTCGAAGAAGAAAATAAATAGTGTTCAGAGAAGACCTCGTGGATTCTCACTGAATACTTTAATCTTTTCCTCTCCTACCACCCCTATTATTTTTTTTTTGTTTTTTTTATTTTATTGCAATGTTACAGTTTACAGAAAACACACACTTATATAACAATATAACAATCAGTGTTCGAAGACCTCGTCCAGTTCCTCGGGGGTCGGGTGCGTACCCAAGATACAACACGCATTTCCCCTCTGAACAGCGACACTGAGGCGCTGGAACATAAAACTGGCCGCTCTTGGGTCTCTAGTCTTCCCAATGAGTTCCTCGCCCAGCTCCTTCAGGAACTTAAGTGCACATTTACCCCAGGCGCCCAGAGTCTCAGAGCCTATTGGCACGAACCTGTAACAACGTTCTAGGTCCCTGTCCCTGATGATATATATATATATATATATATATATATATATATATATATATATATATATATATATATATATATATATATATATATATATATATATATATATATATATATATATATATATATATATATATATATATATATATATATATATATATATATATATATATATATATATATATATATATATATATATATATATATATATATGCGGAAAATCCACAGAGAAATATGAAATGAGGTGAACGTTTCGGCTTTGTTAAAGCCTTTGTCAACACCAGACTGACTCAGTCAGTCTGGTGTTGACAAAGGCTTTAACAAAACCGAAACGTTCACCTCATTTCATATTTCTCTGTGGATTTTCCGCATAAAATGATCAGTGTTTTGTGATCGTCAATTGCATATATATATATATATATATATATATATATATATATATATATATATATATATATATATATATATATATATATATATATATATATATATATATATATATATATATATATATATATATATACGTACACTTATAGATCAATGGATGGACACTCAGTGTATTCTCATCTCGGAGTATATGCACTGAGTTTACTTCTGTCCTGAACTGTGTTGAGGGTTACAGTATACTGGCTGGTTGGTTAGTAAGATAAGTTTGTGCCCTTTTGTCGGAAAAACCGACACCATTTACTAACATTTAATACAATAGCTGATAATATTACTGCTAATTTACTACTAATAAATTAACTCAAAGAAAACTAGAGTTCAATGGAATTTTCCCACGGAAGAAAATGGGGAATCATCACTATGTAGCCATTAAATTCACCAGCTAATAATATTGTCAATTCCGCTTAAAGCACCAGTCTAGCATTTGAATCAATAAAAAAGTATATTAGACTGGATCTAATATTATTACTTACAAACTAAAGTCTACCTCCCATTGTCAACGAAAAAACAGTTTAGGAAACGGCGAGAGAGGCGTCTCCCTGAGCCGAGGAGCAGGCAGCAACCATTAATTTAAGGTAAACATCAAGGTTCGCACGGAGCTCACTTGACGCTCCACAAGTTTCCCTCCAGACACAGTGTTACGGGACCAAAAACCTGGTACAGGTTGAAGAATTGCCTGGTACAACACGTACCATGTGATCATACTAGCATCACCTACTATGAAATTTGTCTGTGATGATTTGTATTTTTCTGTGATGATCCGTGTTCATATCTAGGTTGTCCAGGCCAAAAAACTACCATACAGATAAAGCTTCCTCATTTTATTTACTACTCTATGTAGTCTTAATATTGTAGTGAATGTCTACCATGACTGATAGACTATAATATAAATAATAAACACTCCAGCTTGTGTAGTAAACTATTTGTGGGAATAAACTCATACAGTCAACTTTAAACATCATACTGTCCGCTATCGAAATAAATAAATTAACATAAGAAATAAAGTAATATATAAATTAAGATAAATAAAAAAATGTAAATAAATCAATAAATCCCACGAATCAATTTTCCCAACAAGGTTTTTAGACATTAAATTCTTTCTAAAAGTTGATAGCCCTTAATTTCCCTTAAGAGGTTGATAGACCTTAATTTCCCTTAAGAGGTTGATAGACCTTAATTTCCCTTAAGAGGTTGATAGACCTTAATTTCCCTTAAGAGGTTGATAGACCTTAATTTCCCTTAAGAGGTTGATAGCCCTTAATTTCCCTTAAGAGGTTGATAGACCTTAATTTCCCTTAAGAGGTTGATAGACCTTAATTTCCCTTAAGAGGTTGATAGACCTTAATTTCCCTTAAGAGGTTGATAGACCTTAATTTCCCTTAAGAGGTTGATAGCCCTTAATTTCCCTTAAGAGGTTGATAGACCTTAATTTCCCTTAAGAGGTTGATAGACCTTAATTTCCCTTAAGAGGTTGATAGACCTTAATTTCCCTTAAGAGGTTGATAGACCTTAATTTCCCTTAAGAGGTTGATAGACCTTAATTTCTCTTAAGAGGTTGATAGACCTTAATTTCCCTTAAGAGGTTGATTGACCTTAAACTCAACACAACCAATAGGTTAGGTTAGGGTAGACTGTTATAAACTTAGCTTAAGATTGGATTTATTAGGCTTATTATTGCATAGTCAGTCGTAATGCAGCTTAGGTTAGATTTATGGTTATTCTGCTCCACTTCTTTCGCAATACAATTTAGTATTCCAAAAGTGCAAAACACGTACATTTGTGGGGTACAACAATCCTCATTTTGTAGGCTCCATATTAGCTACAGGTTGTAGAATTTGTGGAGGACTGATTAACAAAATTAACAAAAATAAAAACTTGGAACAATTCCAAAAAATTATTCATGCAAGTTGATATTGTTTAAATTCATAGAAAAACACATTATGTCTCCTTTTCATACAAAAAGTGAAATTCCAGAGGTACTAAAACTTATTAGTATATACGAGGCATTTAGGAATATTTATACTAACAAATAAATGTTAAGCATTTTCATGATAATTGTGATGGTTTGTTTACAAAACCATGCAAGAGTGGTCGCTAAAAACACAAGTGTTGGACACACAGGTAACCAGCACGACCAGAGAACAAGACAACACAAACACAGAGTAGACCAGAGTTTACTATAGTACCCCCGTTGTTGTAATGTGTATCCACCTAGAAAAAACTTCTACGCGAACATACCTGTGGACCCCTACAATCACCTCCACACCTGTGGACCCCTACAACCACCTCCACACCTGTGGACCCCTACAACCACCTCCACACCTGTGGACCCCTACAACCACCTCCACACCTGTGGACCCCTACAACTACCTCCACACCTGTGGACCCCCTACAACCACCTCCACACCTGTGGACCCCTACAACCACCTCCACACCTGTGGACCCCTACAACTACCTCCACACCTGTGGACCCCCTACAACCACCTCCACACCTGTGGACCCCTACAATCACCTCCACACCTGTGGACCCCTACAACCACCTCCACACCTGTGGACCCCTACAACTACCTCCACACCTGTGGACCCCTACAACTACCTCCACACCTGTGGACCCCCACAACTACCTCCACACCTGTGGACCCCCACAACCACGTTCATCATCTGTAAACATTGAACGCCTGCGATGGCAGTCCATAGCATTGGCCCCAAACAAATTTTCATATCAAATTAATTAAATTATGTACTTGAATTTGTTGCATAGATAGGCCTAGCTTAAGTAAGCTTGGTGCTGAGAATGGGGTGCACAATAAACTACCGCTCACAGGATGAGTATGGTGTTCACAGGATGAGTGTAGGATGCACAATAAACTACTACTCACAGGATGAGTATGGGATGCACAATAAACTAACACAGGATGAGTATGGGGTGCACAATAAACTACCGCTCACAGGATAAGTATGGGGTGCACAATAAACTACCGCTCACAGGATAAGTATGGGGTGCACAATAAACTACCGATCACAGGATGAGTATGGGGTGCACAATAAACTACCGCTCACAGGATAAGTATGGGGTGCACAATAAACTACCGATCACAGGATGAGTATGGGGTGCACAATAAACTACCGCTCTCAGGATGAGTATGGGGTGCACAATAAACTACCGCTCACAGGATGAGAATGGGGTGCACAATAAACTACCGATCATGGGATAAGTATGGAGTGCAGAGTTTACCACTCACAGGATGAGTACACTATGCTTCAACAACGTACTCTACACACACAGAGATCACACTAACGTGATGCATCAAATGAACAAATCCACAAAGGCCGTGACGAGGATTCGAACCTGCGTCCGTGAGCATTCCAGACACTGCCTTAATTGACTAAGCCACGTCAGGGTAAAAGGGTTGAAACCGAAGTTCTACTGAACTTACTGGATCCCGTAGCCTCTCCGAGGCACAAACCAGGATTTTACACAACCCCCCCCCCCCCCCACCTAAACCCGAGCTATGTCAAAAGGCCGTTCTCCTCTTCGCTCTGTCTTTGTGTAAAATCCTGGTTTGTGCCTCGGAGAGGCTACCGGATCCAGTAAGTTCAGTAGAACTTCGGTTTCAACCCTTTTACCCTGACGTAGCTTAGTCAATTAAGGCAGTGTCTGGGATGCTCCCGGACGCAGGTTCGAATCCTCGTCACGGCCCTTGTGGATTTGTTCAACGTACTCTAAATAATAACCAACAGAACCTAAACATAACTTATCGTCGGTCAAACCATTAACCAAATTTTAACAAACATTTAATATTCGTTTTTATTTTGGGAAAATTTAGTTTTTGGTTACATATTGCAACGAATATGAATATGTATTTTAGGGTTCAGCCGTAGCTTGGAAGATACTGTGAGAGAGCGTGTATATATGTGTGTGTGTGCGTGTGGTTGTGTGTTGTATTGGGATGGGTGGAGGAAGGTTGTGGACGAGCAACCATGGGTGCCGTGTGCTCACCTGCGCTGCCAGAGGGTAACTGCTGGCGCCAAGTGCTTACCCCCCGAGGCCACCTGGAGCCACGTGATCCAATAAGATGATCTCGCGTTCTCTATTTAGTCAGAACAAATATTTACTCAATAATATAATATATATAAATTATTTACTCTTTATAACTTTATTTATATATTAAATATTTAAATACTGAAATTATCGTAATATAAATTTAATGTTTAATAATTAAAACATAGCTTAAAACCTAATAATAATTTTTAAATATTTGTATAAATATCTCAAATAATAATAAATCTTTGACAGTAAAGTTATTTAACGTCTTAGACATTAATTCATCGGTTTATTTTTTTATTAATAACAAAACCTGTTATATGTATTAATATATGTAAATATTAACCGTCCTCTTGAGTTTTAAAAAAAATTATGTACTATTGTGCCCGAACCTAACCTAACCGAAGACTCAAGAATTGAAAACGGGCTAACTCGTCAAGTTTGTGAGCCGCTATATATTACACCATATTATCGCCGTTGGGGATTTTTATGTGAAATGTGATGTATTGTTCGAGAGGTCAAGTTGCATTTTATGGTCACTTCACCGTGTATGATGGTGGTTGTGTATGTTGGTGGTTGTGTATGTTGGTGGTTGTGTGTGATGGTGGTTGTGTATGATGGTGGTTGTGTATGATGGTGGTTGTGTATGTTGGTGGTTGTGTATGATGGTGGTTGTGTATGATGGTGGTTGTGTATGTTGGTGGTTGTGTATGATGGTGGTTGTGTATGATGGTGGTTGTGTATGTTGGTGGTTGTGTATGATGGTGGTTGTGTATGATGGTGGTTGTGTATGTTGGTGGTTGTGTATGATGGTGGTTGTGTATGATGGTGGTTGTGCATGATGGTGGTTGTGTATGATGGTGGTTGTGTATGATGGTGGTTGTGCATGATGGTGGTTGTGTATGATGGTGGTTGTGTATGTTGGTGGTTGTGTATGTTGGTGGTTGTGAATGTTGGTGGTTGTGTATGATGGTGGTTGTGTATGTTGGTGGTTGTGTATGATGGTGGTTGTGTATGTTGGTGGTTGTGTATGATGGTGGTTGTGTATGATGGTGGTTGTGTATGTTGGTGGTTGTGTATGTTGGTGGTTGTGTATGATGGTGGTTGTGTATGATGGTGGTTGTGTATGTTGGTGGTTGTGTATGTTGGTGGTTGTGTATGTTGGTGGTTGTGTATGATGGTGGTTGTGTATGATGGTGGTTGTGTATGATGGTGGTTGTGTATGATGGTGGTTGTGTATGATGGTGGTTGTGTATGATGGTGGTTGTGTATGATGGTGGTTGTGTATGATGGTGGTTGTGTATGATGGTGGTTGTGTATGATGGTGGTTGTGTATGATGGTGGTTGTGTATGTTGGTGGTTGTGTATGTTGGTGGTTGTGTATGATGGTGGTTGTGTATGATGGTGGTTGTGTATGTTGGTGGTTGTGTATGATGGTGGTTGTGTATGATGGTGGTTGTGCATGATGGTGGTTGTGTATGATGGTGGTTGTGTATGATGGTGGTTGTGCATGATGGTGGTTGTGTATGATGGTGGTTGTGTATGTTGGTGGTTGTGTATGTTGGTGGTTGTGAATGTTGGTGGTTGTGTATGATGGTGGTTGTGTATGTTGGTGGTTGTGTATGATGGTGGTTGTGTATGTTGGTGGTTGTGTATGATGGTGGTTGTGTATGATGGTGGTTGTGTATGTTGGTGGTTGTGTATGTTGGTGGTTGTGTATGATGGTGGTTGTGTATGATGGTGGTTGTGTATGTTGGTGGTTGTGTATGTTGGTGGTTGTGTATGATGGTGGTTGTGTATGTTGGTGGTTGTGTATGTTGGTGGTTGTGTATGATGATGGTTGTGTATGATGGTGGTTGTGTATGATGGTGGTTGTGTATGATGGTGGTTGTGTATGTTGGTGGTTGTGTATGATGGTGGTTGTGTATGATGGTGGTTGTGTATATTGGTGGTTGTGTATGTTGGTGGTTGTGTATGATGATGGTTGTGTATGATGGTGGTTGTGTATGATGGTGGTTGTGTATGTTGGTGGTTGTGTATGATGGTGGTTGTGTATGTTGGTGGTTGTGTATGATGATGGTTGTGTATGTTGGTGGTTGTGTATGATGGTGGTTGTGTATGATGGTGGTTGTGTATGTTGGTGGTTGTGTATGATGGTGGTTGTGCATGATGGTGGTTGTGTATGATGGTGGTTGTGTATGATGGTGGTTGTGTATGTTGGTGGTTGTGTATGATGGTGGTTGTGTATGATGGTGGTTGTGTATGATGGTGGTTGTGTATGATGGTGGTTGTGTATGATGGTGGTTGTGTATGATGGTGGTTGTGTATGTTGGTGGTTGTGTATGATGGTGGTTGTGTATGATGGTGGTTGTGTATGATGGTGGTTGTGTATGATGGTGGTTGTGTATGATGGTGGTTGTGTATGTTGGTGGTTGTGTATGATGGTGGTTGTGTATGATGGTGGTTGTGTATGATGGTGGTTGTGTATGATGGTGGTTGTGAATGATGGTGGTTGTGTATGATGGTGGTTGTGTATGATGGTGGTTGTGAATGATGGTGGTTGTGTGTGATGGTGGTTGTGTGTGATGGTGGTTGTGTATGATGGTGGTTGTGTATGATGGTGGTTGTGTATGATGGTGGTTGTGTATGATGGTGGTTGTGTATGATGGTGGTTGTGTATGATGGTGGTTGTGTATGTTGGTGGTTGTGTATGATGGTGGTTGTGTATGATGGTGGTTGTGTATGATGGTGGTTGTGTATGATGGTGGTTGTGTATGTTGGTGGTTGTGTATGTTGATGGTTGTGTATGTTGGTGGTTGTGTATGATGGTGGTTGTGTATGATGGTGGTTGTGTATGTTGGTGGTTGTGTATGTTGGTGGTTGTGTATGATGGTGGTTGTGTATGTTGGTGGTTGTGTATGATGGTGGTTGTGTATGATGGTGGTTGTGTATGATGGTGGTTGTGTATGATGGTGGTTGTGTATGTTGGTGGTGGTGTATGATGGTGGTTGTGTATGTTGGTGGTTGTGTATGTTGATGGTTGTGTATGATGGTGGTTGTGTATGTTGGTGGTTGTGTATGATGGTGGTTGTGTATGTTGATGGTTGTGTATGTTGGTGGTTGTGTATGTTGATGGTTGTGTATGTTGGTGGTGGTGTATGTTGGTGGTTGTGTATGATGGTGGTTGTGTATGTTGGTGGTTGTGTATGTTGATGGTTGTGTATGTTGGTGGTTGTGTATGATGGTGGTTGTGTATGATGGTGGTTGTGTATGTTGATGGTTGTGTATGATGGTGGTTGTGTATGATGGTGGTTGTGTATGATGGTGGTTGTGTATGATGGTGGTTGTGTATGTTGGTGGTTGTGTATGATGGTGGTTGTGTATGATGGTGGTTGTGTATGATGGTGGTTGTGTATGATGGTGGTTGTGTATGATGATGGTTGTGTATGATGATGGTTGTGTATGTTGATGGTTGTGTATGATGGTGGTTGTGTATGTTGATGGTTGTGTATGTTGATGGTTGTGTATGTTGATGGTTGTGTATGATGGTGGTTGTGTATGTTGATGGTTGTGTATGTTGATGGTTGTGTATGTTGATGGTTGTGTATGTTGGTGGTGGTGTATGTTGATGGTTGTGTATGTTGATGGTTGTGTATGTTGGTGGTGGTGTATGTTGATGGTTGTGTATGATGGTGGTTGTGTATGTTGATGGTTGTGTATGTTGATGGTTGTGTATGATGGTGGTTGTGTATGTTGATGGTTGTGTATGTTGATGGTTGTGTATGTTGATGGTTGTGTATGATGGTGGTTGTGTATGTTGATGGTTGTGTATGTTGATGGTTGTGTATGTTGATGGTTGTGTATGTTGGTGGTGGTGTATGTTGATGGTTGTGTATGATGGTGGTTGTGTATGTTGGTGGTTGTGTATGTTGATGGTTGTGTATGTTGATGGTTGTGTATGTTGGTGGTTGTGTATGTTGATGGTTGTGTATGTTGATGGTTGTGTATGTTGATGGTTGTGTATGTTGATGGTTGTGTATGTTGGTGGTTGTGTATGTTGATGGTTGTGTATGTTGATGGTTGTGTATGTTGGTGGTTGTGTGTTTGTGTGTGTGTGTACTCACCTAGTTGTGTTTGCGGGGGTTGAGCTTCGGCTCTTTGGTCCCGCCTCTCAACTGTCAATCAACTGGTGTACAGGTTCCTGAGCCTACTGGGCTCTATCATATCTACACTTGAAACTGTTTATGGAGTCAGCCTCCACCACATCACTTCCTAATGCATTCCACCTGTTAACTACTCTGACGCTAAAAAATTTCTTTCTATTTTTCTACTACACGGCCCAAAAAAGGGCCGTGACGAGGATTCGAACCTACGTCCGAGAGCATCCCAGACGCTGCCTTTATCAACTGACCTACGACATGGTTAAAAGAATTGAAACCAGAAGTTCTACAGAACTTACTAGTGACATAGCTCGAGTGTATGTGGGAATGAACGTAGAGACCTGCTGTATGGGTAACAGCTTTTCCTCCATGTCGACCATCCCAGACTTTGTGCCCTGGAGAGGCCACTCCAGCCTCGACAACCAGAGCACAACTCCATAGTCTCCTGAGACTGCGGGATGCCTGCTACTATGGTGGTGATGGTGTATTAGTGGACGTGTATGGTGTATTACTAATACAACATGGTGGTGATGGTGTATTAATAATTCAGTATGGCTGTAACTGTGTTATACTGAATATGTGTTTGGATAAATTGATATAGAAAGTTGTGCATAGACAAATCAACATGTTTCCGTTGTCTAATACCACACGTGGCGTGCAGGACGCACCTGTGTGTTCCTCTAATGGTACACACACCTGTAAGCGCCCCTGACAACGCATCTATAAACGTGGCTCCGCTGCATATAATGGGGAAGGGGGCCATACACACGTGTGTAGAGGAGCACTCGACTCCTGATTACAGCCAGTAGTCTTACGCTACTGGCTGTTCACAGGTGGACCGGGACAGGTGGGGACAGGTGGACCGGGAAAGGTGGCCCGGGACAGGTGGACCGGGACAGGTGGACCGGGACAGGTGGGGACAGGTGGACCGGGACAGGTGGGGACAGGTGAACCAAGCCAAGTGGGTACAGGTGGCCCGGGACAGGTGGACCGGGACAGGTGGCCCGGGACAGGTGGGCCGGGACAGGTGGACCGATGACAGGTGGACCTGGACAGGTGGGGACAGGTCTCCAGGGTAACATGTGATTTTTGAAGCAGCGTGAAACTTGTCATTATGTTGCCAGTATTGTTGCACCTGTGGAACACATGCAGCTGATGGTGATGTATGGTGATGGTGATGTATGGTGATGGTGGTGTGTGGTGGTGATGGTGTATTGTGAGGTGGTGTGTGGTGGTGATGGTGTATTGTGATGGTGATGTGTGGTGATGTGTATTGTGATGGTGATGTGTGGTGGTGATGGTGTATTGTGATGGTGTATGGTGGTGATGGTGTATTGTGAAGGTGGTGATGGTGTATTGTGATGGTGGTGATGGTGTATTGTGATGTGGTGTACGGTGATGGTGACAGTTATGTATGGTGATGATAGTATTGTGATGGTGATGTATTAGTCGTGATGGTGGTGATGGTGTATGCAGGTGAGTCTTACACCAATATAATTTTCAAATTGCCTCTGGGCTTCTCTTCTATCTCGGGTGTATTCCTATCATATTCTCTTTAATGCCTCTGTATTGCTCCCTGTTGCCAGTTCTTGATACTTTTCCAGTTTTCCTTTCCTTAAGCTTCCCTTCATCGTCTACTGCACCCGGAGATTACTTTACTATTGTCATCTACCTCCTTCGTGAGTAGTACGAACTGTTCCGTTGCCTCGGTACCTTACCAGCAACGAATTCCATCATCTCGTTTGCTTCTTTCCATTTGTGTAGAAAGTCTCTCATCCTGTTGTAGCCCCCATGTGTATGCTTTCTCTTCCTCTTCTTCAACGGATCCTGTGGTCCTGGGTTCGATCCCAGGCGCCAGCGAGAAACAATGGGCAGTGTTTCTTTCACCCTATATGCCCCTGTTACCTAGCAGTAAAATAGGTACCTGGGTATAATTAGCTGTCACGGGCTGCTTCCTGGGGCAGGAGGCCTGGTCGAGGACCGGGCCGCGGGGACACTAAAAGCCCCGTGTCTGCCGTGTCTGTCGTGTCTGCCAGTTTGGATCTCCATGTCTCATCACCCTCGCAGGAATCCTTATTTATCCAGTCTTTTACACTAACTTTTGTGGTTAAAGTCTTCTAGTACTGGGATTATAGCTCTTGTTCCCCTTGCCACTGAGCTCCTACTTTTACACTAACTTCTGTGGTTAAAGTCTTCTAGTACTGGGATTATAGCTCTTGTTCCCCTTGCCACTGAGCTGCCACTTTTACACTAACTTCTGTGGTTAAAGTCTTCTAGTACTGGGATTATAGCTCTTGTTCCCCTTGCCACTGAGCTGCCACTTTTACACTAACTTCTGTGGTTAAAGTCTTCTAGTACTGGGATTATAGCTCTTGTTCCCCTTGCCACTGAGCTGCCACTTTTACACTAACTTCTGTGGTTAAAGTCTACTAGTACTGGGATTATAGCTCTTGTTCCCCTTGTCACTGAGCTGCCACTTTTCCACTAACTTCTGACAATTCTCATTACAAATGTCGAATTCTTCACTTGGCCTTGTGTTGTCTGGTGGGGATTGTAAGTCACCAGTACCAGTATTTTCAAGCCTCCCACTGTTATTATGCCTAGTATGAACTCTTGCTGGTCTGATTCTTCTGCTAGTTTTACTTCTTAATAGTTCCAATTTAGCTTTAGACACAGGGCTACTCCACATCCTCCTCTGTTCATCCTATCTTTCCTTTCTATATGATATCCACGTGGGAAGATTGCATTTCCTATAAAACCTGACAGTTTCGTTTCTGCTATTGCGATGACGTGGGGGGTTGTACTTCATTCCTGTATTTCTTCCGCTTTTTTTGTCATTCCATCTGCATTTGTGTGTGTTACGACAGGGTATTGTTCACATGGCTGCAGATGCTCGTAACTCGTAAGGATAATGGTGGTTTGACAACTCATGCGTGTTTGTGTGGTTCCCTCGTTAGGCACATGGTGTTGCCGGCGGTGCTGTATGTTGGAGGAGTATAATGGTGGTTTATGGTGATGGTGGTGATTGTGATATGTAGTGATGATGGTGGTGGTGGTGGTGACTTCCTAACAGTGTCTGCAAGGTTTGCACCTTGCTATACCTTGTTGCACCCATTTCAATATAATTAAACTGTTGTGATATTCGAATTCCGAATGTCGAGTGTGGCCGTAATGTTGTGGTTGGAGGTGGCTTCTATAACTTCTTTGTGTGCATTCCACTTGTAGACCGCCTGTACTGGTACTACGAGTACTTCCTGACATTCCACTTGTAGACCGCCCGTACTGGTACTACGAGTACTTCCTGACATTCCACTTGTAGACCGCCCGTACTGGTACTACGAGTACTTCCTGACATTCCACTTGTAGACCGCCCGTACTGGTACTACGAGTACTTCCTGACATTCCACTTGTAGACCGCCCGTACTGGTACTACGAGTACTTCCTGACATTTCTTGCGATCATTTTAGCGTCCAGCTTCCATCCTTTTGCGATGCTTTCAATTTTTAAAGATGTTTTCATTGTCTACCTTGTCTCATCTCATCAGTATCATATCTATGAAAAAAGCAATTGGAACACTGATGTGACACGAAGTCTTGATATATCACTAGGGTATGATATCTAGGAACATCTCGTATGTTGTGATCATGTCCCCTCTGTCTCTTCAGTCTTTAGGGTTATAATATCTAGTTCCTATGACCTCCCCTCGTGCTTTGGGCCCTCTTAGCTGCGGCATTAATCGTGTTGCAAGCCTTTGAACTTTCCCAATTTTGGCTTTATGCTTCACAAGGTGATGGTTCCAGGCCGGTGCTGCATAGTTTAGTGTGGATCTGTCAAAGGTTTCGTCGTTGGCCTTAGAAAAACAGTTATGATATGAGTTTCTAAAAAAAGGTTCTGTCGTTTGCCAGCGCCTCATATGCTGCCTATTTGCCCTTGTTTATGTGTGCCCGCGGTGACAGCGTTGGACCTATATTCATTCACTACATCCTCATTCACTACAGCTGCCTTCCCCTTAAAGTGTTGCTGCCTTCCCCTTAAATTGTAGCTGCCTTCCCCTTAAATTGTAGCTGCCTTCCCCATAAATTGTAGCTGCCTTCACCATAAATTGTAGCTGCCTTCCCCATAAATTGTAGCTGCCTTCCCCATAAATTGTAGCTGCCTTCCCCATAAATTGTAGCTGCCTTCCCCTTAAATTGTAGCTGCCTTCCCCTTAAATTGTAGCTGCCTTCCCCTTAAATTGTAGCTGCCTTCTAGTCTCATTTTACCCTTTCCTATCTCTATTACCTTACATTTGTTGGGATTGAATTCTAGCAATTATTTGTTTGTTCACACCAGGAGTTGATGAATGTCCATCTATAACTCCCTGCAGCAGCCTTCTCCTCCTCCGTGTTTACATGCCCTGTCACCTTAGCATTATCTGCTCACATTTATATACATGATCTCGTCCTAGATCATTGATATATTAAGAGGAGCAGCGTCAACAGGAGCGAGCCTTGTTGGTCCCCACTTGTTACATTCCTCCAGCTCTGACTGACCTGATGCTCTCTCACTGTCACTCTTCACGTTCCCTCCCTCAGCTACTCCCTTAACTTCTTCACTGAGTTACAAGCTGGTTTCTTTATCTTGTATTTCAAGAGGAACATTGTCAAACGGTTTTTGGAACATTTGGGAAAATACTTAAAAAGTTCACTACGGGCTCACCATAGCCCGTGCTACTTGAAATTTTGTTCCGAGTAGCTGAATCTAAAACAACAACAACAACAACAACAACAACAACAACAACATGGGAAAATACAGTTCATGTAACTTTATTTTGGTCCAGCAACGAGGCGGTCTGGCAGTGTATGGTCTCTCTAAGGCCAGCTACTGTTACCATCTTCTGGATGCATCCCACAACAGTTCTCTCACTCCTGCACGCCTGTTTTCTGCTGGGACGACAGAGGCATAAGGTGAGAAGAATCGACGGACAATCTTTTCCTAACTATTTACTGCCTTCCATAATGAAGCCCTTAATGATGATATTATTAAAGCTGTTTACAGCTAACACCACAAGAGTTACACAGGTACAAGATTATTGAGCTTACGCACACACGCACACGCATGCACGCACGGACTCACGCACGCACACACACACACACACACACACACACACACACACACACACACACACACGCACTCACGCACGCACACACACACACTCACGCACGCACTCACGCACACACACACACGCACGCACGCACACACACACACACACACACACACACACACACACACACACACACACACACACACACACACACACACACACACACGCACACACACGCACGCACGCACGCACACACACACACACACACACACACACACACACACACACACACACACACACACACACACACACACACGCACGCACGCACACACACACACGCACACACATACACACACACACACACACACATACATCACAGATGTAATCGGACTCACTGAAACAAAACTCTCTGGAATCATAACGAATGCCGTGTTTCCCCAGGAGTACACAGTAATAAGGAAAGAGAGGGAAGGTAGGGGAGGAGGCGGAGTGGCCCTACTCATGAAAAAGGAATGGAATTTTAAGGAGATGGCTATCCCGGGCTGTGAGGGTTTCAGAGACTACATAGCAGGCACCATGACAATGGGAGGACCAAGGATAGTAGTAGCAGTAATATATAACCCTCCACCAAATGACAGAAGACCCAGTCAGGAGTACGAAAACAACAACATGGCAGTTAACACTATAATTGAGAGGGCAGCCTCTACTGCCTGTAGAAATAGATCCCTCCTGCTCATCATGGGGGACTTCAATCACGGCAGGATTGATTGGGAGAACAAGGAACCGCATGGAGGCGAGGATACATGGAGAGCCAAACTACTGGAGGTGGCGACTAGAAACTTCTTAACCCAGCATGTCAGTGAACCCACAAGGATGAGAGGAAATGACGAACCAGTGAGACTCGACCTGGTCTTCACCCTGAACGACTCTGACATAAGAGAAATCGGTTTTGAGGCCCCACTAGGAATGAGCGACCACAGTGTATTGGTGTTTGAGTACCTGATTGAAGAAAGGCTATTGAACTCGAGGAGGGATACCGAAAGCAAAAGGCTAGCATACCGAAAGGGAAACTATGAGGAGATAAGAAAATTCCTAACAGATACAGCATGGGAAACAGAACTCAGGAAAAAGACGGCCCAAGATATGATGGACTACATCAAGCAAAAATGCAAGGACGCAGCAAACAAGTTTGTCCCAGTCCAAAAGGAAAACAGTGAAATGAAGATGAGAAACCCATGGTTTAATCAGAGATGTAGGCTAGCTAAGCAGCAAAGTAAAAGGGCATGGAGAACTCGGGGGCCTCGAACTCCGAGGCCCCCAAGTCTTACGGGAAGAGAGGCTTGTTTCCACTGTAGGTCATCGAGAGAGAGGTTAAGAGCTTTTTCTAGCATTGATTTCAGTAACCGGTCATACTCACTTTGTTTTTGGCTACTGTAAGATGGGTATATATATATATACATATATATATATATATATATATATATATATATATATATATATATATATATATATATATATATATATATATATATATATATATATATTTATATATATATATATATATATATATTTAGAAAGAATTTATATAGAATTGAAATGCAAACCTATGTAACGGGGGGTGGGGGAAATAGCTCTATCTTGTCCATTATTCCACCCCCCAGTTAACTAACGAGGCCGGGGGAAACAGCTCTCTCTAGTCCGTTATCCCGTCCCCAGTTAGCTAACTATTCTAGAGCACCTCCAGAGTTCCTAAGGCAACCTCTCTCGTTCAACACATTGTAACCTAGGTATTTGACTACCTAGGTGCTAAGACTACAAGGCGCCGTCCCTTGATCAGTTACCCGAAACTCTAGAGAGAACTCTAGAATACAGAATCATTGCCACAAACGTATAAGAGAAAACGAAAGGAAAGAAATGAATAGTGAAGTAATTAGTGAGGGTTTGGGGTGAGAGGCAGAGAGGTGGGAGGGGCAAGGAGGGTCATTAGTTGAAAGTGAGAGTTTAGAGAAGGGTGGAGGGAGAGGTGTAGATAGGTAGAAGTAGAAGAGTAGATAGTATAAGTAGAAGAGTAGATAGTAGAAGACGAAATGCTGCCACCATCCATTCATGATCATTACATACAAGACAAGGAATGGAACTTGCCTGTATCACAAAATTCTCAAAGGATGTTATCATGAGTTCATTATTAGTATGGTCCCATCTTTATCATGTACTCATTCTAAACCATGAAACCAGTAACTACAGAGGCTTTCTCACCTCAACTCAAAATCTCTAGGGAACAAAGTTAAACACAATTTAAATAATAAATTCATAATTATATTTCACATGAAGTATCATAATTTAGCAATTCAATTAAAATGTTCCAGTTTAATATGCAAAGTGAGTCATCATCCAAGAATTCGAGAACCCTACAACTTGACTGCCCCTGATCGTCACACAACACTTGTAAAACACGACAAGTCACCTTACTGTTCACTCACCAAGTGTCTCTGCCTATAGCTGGATAGAGGGGGGGGGGGGGGGTCTGTAGTTGACAGAGACTCCCGCCCTGCCGGCCGACAGCCTTCCTGCTAGGCCGTCTCTTCTGCAATCCTGACTGCCGTTCTGTCTGTTAATGCTTTTTGCTGGATCGCTCTCCGAGTTTATATTGGGGAACCTAGTAGCTAACTCCGCCCACAAGTAGATAGCCTCCGGCACTACCAAGCCACTCCTTAAACGTCGGCATGTTTGAAGGCTACCCGGCTCCAATTATACGCTTAGCGGAAGCAAGGTGAAATTATCATGATCTGACCTCAGGTCACTTGGGGTCGTTAACGGTTAGAGGTGTGAGATCTCAGGCAGACAACTGGCGCCTCTCCGATCCTTGTCTGTGACTCATGTACTCTATGTATGTATTAACCTAAACCAAACACTTTTACAGTGTTACATCTCCCCTTCTCCCCGAAAATAAAGTTTTTGCAACACTGCTAAAGCAAGCTAGCTGTGTGCGACAACTTTATTAACGAAAAGAATACATCCTAGCTAAACAAATATACATCATCCTACTCTAAAAAATGAAATATGTAGACAGACGTCCATTGTCTCTGGCTGGGCGACGTCACTGCTTGGTCTTGTAGATAATCCTGTACCACATTTCTTCAACACAACTGCCTCCGTCGCTTCTCCGTCGTTAACGCACAACAACCCTTGGTCAACCCGAAAGCCGTTACTACTTGAACTGCTCACAGGACCGTGGAATTCGGTTGTCCCAGCTGATCTGTAATTGGCCCTACGTCAGTCACCATGAGAGACGTATATTGGGGTTTTTCACAGCTATAGGGACTACAAGTTTCGAGACCTTCATATAGTTGCCAACAGTAGAAATCCCATCCTACTCTTCTTCCTCCCTGTTGCTCCAGCACGCCTCCTTCAGAGAGCTACTTCTGACAGCCACATCAAGTCCGCACGACACAGGAAGAATCACTCAACAGAGCTACCTGCTTGTAGGAGGGGCGGCCAGTTAAGGCAAACGATCCTGTCTTGCAATTACGCTCCCTGCAATGATGCTGACACCAGCAAGGGACACGAGGCATCGTGTCTCACTCAGCTTGTCTTATCTTCTTCTTCTTCTTTCTTCTTTCTTCTTTCTTCTCTCTTCCTTCTTCTCTCTTCCTTCTTCTCTCTTCTTTCTTCTCCCTTCTTTCTCCCATGGGTCTTTGACAAGCGACCTGGGGTCCTTTGGGGTCTGTCCGTCCTGGGGTCCATCCTGGGTAGACCGATGTTGGTGGGACAGACTGGAGTCGTTGTTGCTCCTCCATCTTTACTGGGTCGTCTGGGTTCGTCTGCAGAACGACCTGGGGTCCACTGGGGTCCGTCCGTCTTGGGGTCCACTGGGGTCCGTCCGTCCTGGGGTCCACAGGGTAGACCAATGTTGACCGACCGAGAGGGCTGCATCTTGGGGTCCCCTGGGGTGGTGGTGGTGGTGGAGCCATGACCTCCAGGTAGTGGGCTGGTCGTGGTGGTGGTGATAAACGCCCCTGAGTGTGGTACACAGCAGCCGTCTCCCTCTTTTGTATGTGCGTCTCTCCTCTCTTCTGGCTCCCACCTGTGGGTGAACAGAAAGGCAACAATACCCGTGTTCCATCTTGTTGTGTGACCCTGTAGTTTGTATAGGGTTCACACAGTCCAATTATAAGCTCTCCTCCTGGCAACAACTACACTTAAATTTTAATAATCCAATTAACTCTGAATGATATTGACTTGGTGGAACATAAAACAGTAACAGAGTAAAGTTAGAGGAGAGAGAATAAGGTCATCACTACTTTTAACTTGTCATACAAAAAAAAAAATCAACACTAATAGACAAAACACTAGCCTAACTTAACTGTACCGTTCCTAATCTTAAGTACATAATTAAACGTTACTCCCACCCTTAACCTACAGCCACCTACGTGACCCAGAGTGTCTCCCTAGCATCTCCGCCGGTCAACAACTCCAAACTGTTGCCACCCCTGTGACCAGACTATCTAACGTCGAGCGTCCCCAACGTGAAGTCTACTGACATACTAAGCCTCCCCCTAGCATGCTGTACAATACCAGTACACCTCGGGTTATTGCGTTCAAATGGAGTAAAACAGTCGATCGCAATAATCTGAGCAGAACCACCACTTAAAAACTACTTAAGAACTACACCTGCCACTCCCCACTGACCTGGAGACCAGCGGTGGCTGGGTGTCCCCCTAGGACATGCGAGGTCACCTGTCACACTCAGGTGACCTCCACTACCCACCAACCGCTAAGTTCCCAAATCACCAATCTTATTACTAACATAAATCACTACACACGCAAGTTCTGGTGAACATTCCCTGAACTTCACAAAACTCACAAAATCACTAAACACAACACCAGAGAATCACTATCTCCTAACCTGAAAAAAAGTTCGCTAACTCGCGAAAGTAAAACACCTGTCAAGATCTCCCTGATAGCGCCTGAGCGGCAAAAGACACGTGGGACTGAACAATGTTAAAAGAACACCAACTACCTACAACATTGTTCAACACCGCTGCCAACATTGTAACGGGGGGTGGGGGAAATAGCTCTATCTTGTCCATTATTCCACCCCCCAGTTAACTAACGAGGCCGGGGGAAACAGCTCTCTCTAGTCCGTTATCCCGTCCCCAGTTAGCTAACTATTCTAGAGCACCTCCAGAGTTCCTAAGGCAACCTCTCTCGTTCAACACATTGTAACCTAGGTATTTGACTACCTAGGTGCTAAGACTACAAGGCGCCGTCCCTTGATCAGTTACCCGAAACTCTAGAGAGAACTCTAGAATACAGAATCATTGCCACAAACGTATAAGAGAAAACGAAAGGAAAGAAATGAATAGTGAAGTAATTAGTGAGGGTTTGGGGTGAGAGGCAGAGAGGTGGGAGGGGCAAGGAGGGTCATTAGTTGAAAGTGAGAGTTTAGAGAAGGGTGGAGGGAGAGGTGTAGATAGGTAGAAGTAGAAGAGTAGATAGTATAAGTAGAAGAGTAGATAGTAGAAGACGAAATGCTGCCACCATCCATTCATGATCATTACATACAAGACAAGGAATGGAACTTGCCTGTATCACAAAATTCTCAAAGGATGTTATCATGAGTTCATTATTAGTATGGTCCCATCTTTATCATGTACTCATTCTAAACCATGAAACCAGTAACTACAGAGGCTTTCTCACCTCAACTCAAAATCTCTAGGGAACAAAGTTAAACACAATTTAAATAATAAATTCATAATTATATTTCACATGAAGTATCATAATTTAGCAATTCAATTAAAATGTTCCAGTTTAATATGCAAAGTGAGTCATCATCCAAGAATTCGAGAACCCTACAACTTGACTGCCCCTGATCGTCACACAACACTTGTAAAACACGACAAGTCACCTTACTGTTCACTCACCAAGTGTCTCTGCCTATAGCTGGATAGAGGGGGGGGGGGGGTCTGTAGTTGACAGAGACTCCCGCCCTGCCGGCCGACAGCCTTCCTGCTAGGCCGTCTCTTCTGCAATCCTGACTGCCGTTCTGTCTGTTAATGCTTTTTGCTGGATCGCTCTCCGAGTTTATATTGGGGAACCTAGTAGCTAACTCCGCCCACAAGTAGATAGCCTCCGGCACTACCAAGCCACTCCTTAAACGTCGGCATGTTTGAAGGCTACCCGGCTCCAATTATACGCTTAGCGGAAGCAAGGTGAAATTATCATGATCTGACCTCAGGTCACTTGGGGTCGTTAACGGTTAGAGGTGTGAGATCTCAGGCAGACAACTGGCGCCTCTCCGATCCTTGTCTGTGACTCATGTACTCTATGTATGTATTAACCTAAACCAAACACTTTTACAGTGTTACACCTAGAATGGTAAGCAAAAAACGATTTGCAGTTTGACGATTGTGATAAAAATTCATTTATGATATTCACTCATTCTTATGTGATGTGCATTTATCCAGTAAATATGTAAGTAAAGTAAATCCTTCCCGGCCAGGATACGAACCCAGGACAAAGCGCTCGCGAAACGCCAAGCGAGCGTTTTAACCACTACACCACGGAGACCATTCACTCTTATATGATATTCATTAATTCAAAAATATATTACATCAAGTTGTAAATATATGCGCAACGCAAAAAAAAAATATATGGCGTTTCGGAAAAAGGTCTATCACTCTCACAAGGGGTTATTATAGCCAGCAAAACAGCTTAGTTACCCCTGAATAAGCTGCAGATGTTCCCATAAATATAAATTCGGGAGCTTTGGCTCACTGAACTTCAGCTTAATAATAGAGGCAAAGTAAATAATATATTTAAACACTTAAGAAGTGAAGACTTTCGTACAATATCGGTTGTGTCAACGTAGTCTGACATGTAGTTCAGATTGAATTCACAGCTAGGCTAGGATATAATGATATCTATAATTCACAGCTAGGCTAGGATATAATGATATCTATAATACTCAGCTAGACTAGGATATAATGATATCTATAATTCACAGCTAGGCTAGGATATAATGATATCTATAATTCACAGCTAGGCTAGGATATAATGATATCTATAATACTCAGCTAGACTAGGATATAATGATATCTATAATTCACAGCTAGGCTAGGATATAATGATATCTATAATTCACAGCTAGACTAGGATATAATGATATCTATAATTCACAGCTAGACTAGGATATAATGATATCTATAATTCACAGCTAGGCTAGGATATAATGATATCTATAATACTTAGCTAGACTAGGATATAAGTTTATCTGTGACACACAGCTAGGCGTCTGACAACTGGGTGAACAGTGCTTCAGATTCGTAATCCTGAGGTTCCGGGTTCGATCCTGGTGGAGGCGTAGACAAATGGGCAAAATGTTCTTTCATCCTGATACCTCTGTTACCTAGCAGTAAATAGGTACCTGGGAGTTAGACAGCTGCTACGGGCTGCTTCCTGGGGGTGGACGCCTGGTCGAGGACCGGGCCGCGGGGACACAAAGCCCCAAAATCCTCTCAAGATAGACTAGGATATAAGATAATATGTGATATGTAGCTAGGCTACGTTATAAGGTTATATGTGATATACAGGTAAGCTAGGATAAAAGATTATATGTGATACCAGCTACACTACGATATAAATAATGTTATGTGCCGCCTGTGTAGGTTATGTCGGTATTGGTTATGTATGAGTTATAATAAATTAATCTTTAGTCAGGCAGGGCACACACAGGTGCGTTGCGGAGCACCTGTGTGCTCTCTCTCTCTCTCTCTCTCTCTCTCTCTCTCTCGCTCTCTCTCTCTCTCTCTCTCGCTCTCTCTCTCTCTCTCTCTCTCTCTCTCTCTCTCTCTCTCTCTCTCTCTCTCTCTCTCTCTCTCTCTCTCTCTCTCTCTCTCTCTCTCTCTCTCTCTCTCTCTCTCTCTCTCTCTCTCTCTCTCTCTCTCTCTCTCTCTCTCTCTCTCTCTCTCTCTCTCTCTGTCTCTCTCGCTCTCGCTCTACGGGAGTTGTGCTCTACTGTTTCGGCCCGTCCCTCAACTGTCAGTCAACTGTTACTGCGTATTTTTTTTTCCTCCCTTTATGTGTGAGGGTGTGTGTGTGTGTGTTTGAGTTGGTGTATCTGTGTGTGTATGTGCATATGTGTGTTTGTGAGTGTGTATGTATGTGTGTGCATGTGTACTCACCTATTTCTTCTTACCATTTTATGCTTGCGGGGGTTGAGCTTCAGCTCTTTGGTCCCGCCTCTCAACCATCAATCAACTGGTGTACAGATTCCTGAGCCTACTGGGCTCTATCATATCTACATTTGAAACTGTTTATGGAGTCAGCCTCCACCACATCACTGCCTAATGCATTCCATCCATTAACTACTCTGACACTGAAAAAGTTCCTTCTAACGTCTCTGTGGCTCATGTGGGTACTCAGTTTCCACCTGTGTCCCCTTATTCGCGTCCCACCAGTGTTGAATAGTTCATCCTTGTTTACCCGGTCGATTCCTCTGAAGATTTGTAGGTTGTGATCATGTCTTCCCTTGCTCTTCAGTCTTCCAGTGTCGTAAGGTGCATTTCCCGCAGCCTTTCCTCATAACTCATGCCTCTTAGTTCTGGGACTAGTCTAGTGGCATACCTTTGGGCTTTTTCCTGCTTCGTCTTGTGATGGACAAGGTACGGGCTCCATGCTGGGGCCGCATACTCCAGGATTGGTCTTACATATGTGGTGTACAAGATTCTGAATGATTCCTTACACAGGTTCCTGAACGCTGTTCTGATGTTAGCCAGCCTCGCATATGCCGCAGACGTTATTCTTTTTTTGTGGGCTTCAGGAGACAGGTTTGGTGTGATATCAACTCCTAGATCTTTCTCTCTGTTCGTTTCATTAAGTACTTCATCTCCTATTCTGTATCCTGTGTCTGGCCTCCTATTTCCACTGCCTAGTTTCGTTACTTTGCATTTACTCGGGTTGAACTTCAACAGCCATTTGTTGGACCATTCACTCAGTCTGTCTAGGTCATCTTGTAGCCTCCTGCTATCGTCCTCAGTTTCAATCCTCCTCATAATTTTTGCATCATCGGCAAACATTGAGAGAAACGATTCTATACCCTCTGGGAGATCATTTACATATATCAGAAACAGTATAGGTCCAAGGACTGACCCCTGCGGGACTCCACTCGTAACGTCTCGCCAATCTGAGACCACACCCCTCACATTGTCTCCTGTTGCTTAGGTACTCCTGTATCCAACGGAGTACCTTCCCTTTCACTCCAGCCTGCATCTCCAGCTTTTTCACTAGCCTCTTGTGTGGCACTGTATCGAAGGCTTTCTGACAATCCAAAAATATGCAGTCTGCCCACCCTTCTCTTTCTTGCCTTATTTTTGTTGCCTGGTCGTAGAATTCAAGTAACCCTGTGAGGCAGGACCTGCCATCCCAGAATCCATGTTGATGCTGTGTTACAAAGTTCTTTCGCTCCAGGTGCTCCACTAGCTATCTTCGCACAATCTTCTCCATCAGCTTGCATGGTATGCAGGTTAGGGACACTGGCCTGTAATTCAGTGCCTCCTGTCTATCCCCTTTCTTGTATATCGGGACTACGTAGGCTGCTTTCCAAATTTCTGGCAGTTCCCCTGTTGCCAGAGATTTGTTATACACTATGGAGACACAGTTCTTCTGCTCCTTCCTTTAGTATCCAAGGGGAGATTCCATCTAGGCCTATAGCCTTTGTCACATCAAACTCTAGTAAACACTTCCTTACTTCATTGGAAATCTCAAACTCTTTAAGTGGTTCCTGGTTAGCTATTACCTCTCCTATCTCTGGGATTTCTCCTTGCTCTAAGGTGAAGACCTCTTGGAATTTCTTATTCAGTTCCTCACACACTTCCTTGTCGTTTGTAGTGAATCCTTCCGCCCCTATCCTTAATTTCATAACCTGTTCCTTTACTGTTGTTTTTCTCCTGATGTGGCTATGCAGCAATTTAGGCTGAGTCTTTGCCTTGCTTGAGATGTCATTTTCGTGTTGTCTTTCTGCCTCTCTCCTCATCCTGACATATTCATTCCTGGTATTCTGGTATCTTTCTCTGCTCTCCAGTGTCCTGTTATTTCTATAGTTTCTCCATGCCCTTTTACTTTGCTGCTTAGCTAGCCTACATCTCTGATTAAACCATGGGTTTCTCATCTTCATTTCACTGTTTTCCTTTTGGGCTGGGACAAACTTGTTTGCTGCGTCCTTGCATTTTTGCGTGATGTAGTCCATCATATCTTGGGCCGTCTTTTCCCTGAGCTCTGTTTCCCATGCTATATCTGTTAGGAATTTTCTTATCTCCTCATAGTTTCCCTTTCGGTATGTTCTCATACAGCTCAGAATGGAAGCAAGTCGACGAAGAACTCTGCAGGGTAAGGCAGGTCCTAGTCAATAACGGCTTCTCCAATGGTTTCGTCGAAGACATCATAAGAAGGAAAGTGAAAAGCCATGCAACCTCTGAAGAGACAACTAACACAACACCTATACCCCCTATTAGACTATTTTACAGGAACTTCTTTTCCACAGCTCATAAAACGGAGGAAAGGGTCCTGAAAGATATTGTTAATAGAAACGTTATCCCTACAGACAAAAATCAGAGGATACAACTGACGATTTACTATAAAACCAGAAAAACGGCCAGCCTACTCATGAGAAACTCTCCAGACACAAAACAGAACGCTTTAAAAGAGACTAACGTCGTCTATGCCTTTAAATGCCCTCTTGGGGACTGTAAGCTCAAAAAAACCCAGTATATAGGCAAGACAACAACATCTCTTTCTAGGCGTTTAACAATGCATAAGCAACAGGGCACCATTAAGGAACATATAATCTCTTCCCACAACCAAACCATAGCCAGAGAAATCCTAGTAAACAACACAGAAATCATCGATAGATACAGCGATAGCAGGCGGCTTGACGTTTGCGAGGCACTACACATCAAGAAGTCAACACCAGCAATCAACAACCAATTATTGCACAACTATATTCTACCCACCTCTAGACTCCGCTCCAATATAGAAGCACCAAGAAATAAGGACCAATAGGCTTTCTACAAACACTTCTATTCTATACCTATTGTTTCGTGTTCTGTCTTGTGTTGATGAAATTAATACCCTATTAATACCACCTCTTGTTCTGTCTTGTGTTGATGAAATTAATACCCTATTAATGCCACCTCTTGTTCTGTCTTGTGTTAATGCCACATCACCCCTTCCACCTCACTCAAATGTAGATACAAAATCGGAGATGCGTAAGTTCTATTCAGTTGTGTATTTGTGAACTAAAGTCTTTGAAAATGTAATAAGTTTTACGAAACGCGCTCGTGTCGCGTCAGACTAGAAATAAAAATGAATTTTGGAGAATTGATTTTTGATTTACCTCCAACAGTGAAAAGAAATGTACGAAAGATTGAGAAAATTCGTGTTAGAATTATTAATCTTACTTTTTCGGTCATATTTAATAATATATATATATATATATATATATATATATATATATATATATATATATATATATATATATATATATATATATATATGTCGTACCTAGTAGCCAGAACGCACTTCTCAGCCTACTATGCATGGCCTGATTTGCCTAATAAGCCAAGTTTTCCTGAATTAATATATTTTCTCTAATTTTTTCTTATGAAATGATAAAGCTACCCATTTCATTATGTATGAGGTCAATTCTTTCTTATTGGATTAAAATTAACGTAGATATATGACCGAACCTAACCAACCCTACCTAACCTAACCTAACCTATCTTAATAGGTTAGGTTAGGTTAGGTGGCCGAAAAAGTTAGGTTAGGTTAGGTTAGGTAGGTTAGGTAGTCGAAAAACAATTAATTCATGAAAACTTGGCTTATTAGGCAAATCGGGCCTTGCATGGTAGACTGAGAAGTGCGTTCTGGCTACTAGGTACGACATATATATATATACATATATATATATATATATATATATATATATATATATATATATATATATATATATATATATGTTTCATTGAATATGACCGCATATTCTGTATTTATTATTTTCTGGTTTAGGGCTTCTATCCCTCTAACTATTTTCTTAGCATCAGGGCTTAATTGAAATAGGAGTTCTCCAAAACTCATTTTCGTACTTTTAAGGTGAAGAAAAGAAGTGATTTACTATAGAGTGTATTACACTTATTTGTATAATTTGCACGACGTTTCGAACCTCCATGGTTCATTCTCAAGTGAACAGATCTTACAATACTAGTTGATTTTATACCCGCATTAGGTCAGGTGATAATACAATGAAGGTGAAAACATGGGGGGATACATAAGGGATAAACATAGGGGCTGCAGAAGGCTTATTGGCCCATACGAGGCATCTCCTATCTAAACACAAAGATTAATCCAGTGTAATTGGCCTGTTATGTTGGACATTGTCTTCTGTGTTGGCATCGATATGTTCTTGTCTTGTCCTTACTCTCATGGTGGGTAGAGTAAATAGTTCCGTGATTTGGGTGTTCATGGTAGGTCGCTCTATTCTTATGTGAATTGCCTCAAGATTGTGAATTGCCTCTTGAGGCAATTCACATAAGAATAGAGCGACCTACCATGAACACCCAAATCACGGAACTATTTACTCTACCCACCATGAGAGTAAGGACAAGACAAGAACATATCGATGCCAACACAGAAGACAATGTCCAACATAACAGGCCAATTACACTGGATTAATCTTTGTGTTTAGATAGGAGATGCCTCGTATGGGCCAATAAGCCTTCTGCCGCCCCTATGTTTATCCCTTATGTATCCCCCCATGTTTTCACCTTCATTGTATTATCACCTGACCTAATGCGGGTATAAAATCAACTAGTATTGTAAGATCTGTTCACTTGAGAATGAACCATGGAGGTTCGAAACGTCGTGCAAATTATACAAATAAGTGTAATACACTCTATAGTAAATCACTTCTTTTCTTCACCTTAAAAGTACGAAAATGAGTTTTGGAGAACTCCTATTTCAATTAAGCCCTGATGCTAAGAAAATAGTTAGAGGGATAGAAGCCCTAAACCAGAAAATAATAAATACAGAATATGCGGTCATATTCAATGAAACATGTTTGAAAGAAAACCTGCTGCCAGTATACACCAATATATATATATATATATATATATATATATATATATATATATATATATATATATATATATATATATATATATATATATATATATATATATATATATATTTATATATATATATATATATATATATATATATATATATATATATATATATATATATATATATATATATATATATATATATATATAAATATATATATATATATATATATATTAGTATATTTTGGTAGCAGTCTTTCCTGTAGACATATATTATTAAATATGACCGAAAAAGTAAGATTAATAATTCTAACACGAATTTTCTCAATCTTTCGTACATTTCTTTTCACTGTTGGAGGTAATTCAAAAATTAATTCTCCAAAATTCATTTTTATTTCTAGTCTGACGCGACACTTGAGCGTTTTTCGTAAAACTTATTACATTTTCAAAGACTTTACACATACACAACTGAATAGAACTTACACATCTCCGATTTGTTTATATCTACATTTGAGTGAGGTGGATGGGGTGAGGTGGTATTTAATAGGGTATTAATTTCATCAACACAAGACAGAACACGAAACAATGGGTATTGAAATGTAAGTGATTGTAGAAAGTCTATTGGTCCATATTTCTTGATGCTTCTATATTGGAGCGGAGTCTTGAGGTGGGTAGAATATAGTTGTGCATTAATTGGCTGTTGATTGCTGGTGTTGACTTCTTAATGTGCAGTGCCTCGCAAACGTCAAGCCGTCTGCTATCGCTGTATCTATCGATGATTTCTGTGTTGTTTACTAGGATTTCTCTGGCGATGGTTTGGTTGTGGGAAGAGATTATATGTTCCTTATTGGAGCCCTGTTGCTTATGCATCGTTAAACGCCTAGAAAGAGATGTTGTTGTCTTGCCTATATACTGGTTTTTTTAGAGCTTACAGTCCCCAAGTGGGCATTTGAAGGCATAGACGATGTTGGTCTCTTTTAAAGCGTTCTGCTTTGTGTCTGGAGAGTTTCTCATGAGTAGGCTGGCCGTTTTTCTGGTTTTATAGTTGGATCTGCCTCACTCACTCTTTCTTTTATTTCTTCTGCTTTATTAGATACCCCATCAGCATTAATGTACCAAACCTTGAGATTCTTCATGGAACCTCTGGCACCAGAGTCAACCCTTTCTCTGGGGGCCTGGAAGGATCTGGGGGTGTTTGGGCGGTGTCTGTGGGGGGAGGGGTGTCTAGGTGGTGAATGGGGGCTGGGGGAATTTGGGGGGTGTCTGTGGTTTGAATGGTGTCTTGAGGGGTGCTTTGGGGGCAAATGGGGGCTGGGCATCTAGGAAGGTAGGTAGGAAGGTCTGGGGTAGGGCCTGGGTAGATAGGTCTAGAGTAGGAAGAACATACTGGGTCTGAAGATTAGGGAGGGGTCTGGTAGGCATAGGGGGGGGGTGAGAGGAAGCATGAGGTTGAGAGTCAGATAGAGGGTGAGAGGTGGCGGGGGGGGGGGGGGGGGGGGGAAGGAAAGAGGGGGTAGGGGAAGAGGGGAGGATTAAGCATGGATAGTGAGAGTGGGAGAGAGATTGTATTAGTCAGGGGAAACTCAGGGGGTAGGTGTGGGCATTGGGGCAGAAGGTGGGACGAGGGAAATGGAGGAAGAGGTGGGGTGTCCCCCTGTCCCCCACAGGGGGGGGGGGTCCATGTGATTCTCTCGCAAGGGGAGAGGGTCATATGGAAGGAGAGGGTCATATGGAAGGAGAGGGGCAGAGGAAGGGGTGAGGGCTGGGGGGGTTTGGGGGGTTGAGGGGATGAGAGGGGTCCTTGAAATGTGGGATGAAGCAGATGGATTTGAATGCAATGGGGGTCAGAGGGATCAGGGGAGGTGTTGGGGGAGGTAAGCAGGGACAGGGGATGGGAGGGGGTGATTGAGGGATGGTGTGACCTGGGAAGCAGGTGTGGGCTGCTTAGCATGGGTGGTGTGGGTAACTACGCCGGATAGGAAGAGGTGTGTCGTGCCGGTCGGCTCGCCCTGTGGGCTATCTGTTCATCTTTTGTCATGTATCTGTCAATATTCACGTTGTAATAGTTTTTCTACCTCTGAGTAAATGTTTGTGTTGCAGTATGTAATCCACTGCCTCTTCGTTAGTGAACTGTACCAGGACAGGTCGTTTCTTGTTACAGTTGTAAGACCCAATGCGGCAGTGAATTTCCACCTAACCCTGCCATCTTGGCTCTAATATCTCTCAAGATCCTCTGTAACTCAAAATCTTCAATCTCTATCTTTTCCTGCCTCGATGGTGCTTTGGCTTCAAGTAATCCATGAAGTATGATTGACCTCCTCCTCAGTAAGGCACTGTCATGCTGGTCGCCCCTTCCCTGGACACTCCCCATCCCTCCTACACTCGCTACTCCATCCCCCACTACTCTCCCTTCCCTTGCCATGCTTCCCTTATTCCTGCCAAATTCAGTTGCACGCCGAGTTATTTCACTTCTCCATGCAACCCTGTTCTTTCTTATTTCTTCCTGAATATAGTCCATAAGCTCTTGTTGTTGTCTCTGAACCTCGTCCTGTATTTTATTAAAGACCTCACTTTTAATCCCTTGGATTAGATCCTCTATCCAAACATCTCTCTTTACTAATTTCCCTATAGTCTTCTTCACAAGCCTATCCTCTTCTTCAATTATAATACTGCTGGACCTAGACACCCTTCCTGACCTAGTCATTGCTGTAACCAACCTTACCCACAGACATTCCAAGTACCTTACCGACCTGCTAACACAATATAGGCGAGTGAGTCTCCAAGCATCTCCCCCACGTGGTGTAGTAAGGGTTGCCGCCGGGGTGAGGTCACGTCAGTCACAGTTTGAGGCTGTGAGGTCACAGTGTGAGGTCTGCTCCACTCTTCACACTGCCACAATGAATTCAACACCTATTTTCAATTATGCTATATGTACTGTTTTTCTTTACTACCTTATGGTTTTAGTCAAAATCCAAGTTTTCATTCACTTGTATACACTTTTTCACTTCGAAGTGGCCTGATTATCCCTCCCACTTCACTAGTTACCCAGGAGCGCCTTACACAACGTCCATCCACCACGACGGACACAACACGACTGTGTGTGTGTGTGTGTGTGTGTGTGTGTGTGCGTGTGTAAGCCATGAAGAAATTAACACGTAATTATGAATAATGTGAAAACATTTGACTCCAGCATCATCCAGACCATAACATGGTTATAACTTAATATTAAACATTATTCTCAATAGAAACTTAAAAACATATTAACAAATATGTATTTATGGTCAGGGTTCAGATGAGCTGATGTAGAATCTCCCAGTTTCATTACGAACATCATTATTATTATACCCTAGTCGTACACATTACAATAAAATGCACTGCATCAACGCCATTAACACACTTATCATCAACAGAGTGTCAACATGGACCTCCGGCCGCCTGGGGACCAAGACCAAGTTCTGGCCAGGCTTCGTGGCCCGCTGGCCGCTGACGACCCTCGAGTCCTGGACATATTACACCACCAATACCTGACTCCGCCATCCACCAGGCCCTACAATCTGTTCGGAACTTCTAATTTCACCATGAGCAACATACAGAAGCTGTATAGCAACCAGCGGGGCGGGTTTTTCGTAGAAGCCGGAGCCTATGATGGGGAGAGGATATCGAACACCCTGCACTTGGAGAAGGAGCTTGGGTGGACAGGTCTGCTGATCGAACCCGATAATGAGAACTATAAAAAGCTGTTAACGAAGCACCGCAAGGCCTGGATCTCCCACTCCTGTTTGTCGCAGGAGAGCTACCCAAAGGAAGAGGTGCTGATCTCCCTTGTTAGTGGTGATCTGATTGGCAACGATCGTCGGTATTCCTCATACCTCCAAGGAGTCAAACTCAACTCCACTGTCTACGACGATTTCCTGAAAACATCGGAAGAATCTTATTCTGTGGTGCAGTGCTTCCCTCTGGCGTCCTACCTGTTGGCCCTCAAGGTGTCCACAGTGGACTTCCTCTCCCTGGACATCCAAGGGGCGGAGAAAAGTGTCCTCAAGAATTTTCCCTGGGACAGAATCACCATCCGCGCCATGGTGGTCGAGGAAGTCCACTTCAAGGACTTCAATCACCAGTTTGTCGACGACATGAAGAACAGAGGGTTCGTCTTGGTCGACAAAGCGGACATAGACTATTTTTTTGTGAAGGGAGATGACCCACTCATGAAGAAAATCAGCCCATTTTCAACGCCCTCAAAAATAACCTCACTACCTTGACTCTGTACATAAACACACACGCACACACACACACACACGCACACACACACACACACACACACACACACACACACACACACACACACACACACACACACACACACACACACACACACACACACACACACATACACACCTATATATATATATATATATATATATATATTTATTATATACACATACACACCTATATATATATATATATATATATATATATATATATATATATATATATATATATAGGGGTACCACCACTGGTTTAATTAAAGGGACCCACATCCTCGAAGAAGAAAATAAATGGTGTTCAGAGAAGACCTTGTGGATTCTCACTGAATACTTTAATCTTTTCCTCTCCTACCACCCCTATTATTTTTTTTTTATTTGATTTTATTGCAATGTTACAGTTTACAGAAAACACACACTTATATAACAATATACCAATCAGTGTTCGAAGACCTCGTCCAGTTCCTCGGGGGTCGGGTGCGTACCCAAGATACAGCACGCATTTCCCCTCTGAACAGCGACACTGAGGCGCTGGAACATAAAACTGGCCGCTCTTGGGTCTCTAGTCTTCCCAATGAGTTCCTCGCCCAGCTCCTTCAGGAACTTAAGTGCACATTTACCCCAGGCGCCCAGAGTCTCAGAGCCTATTGGCACGAATATATATATATATATATATATATATATATATATATATATATATATATATATATATATATATATATATATATATATATATATATATATATATATATATATATATATATATGAGTTCATTATTATTTAATTTGAGTTAGAACAAACGAAAAAATGTGACCAAACCTTAAAACACCTACCTTACCTAACCTAACCTCACCTCACCTCACCTAACCTAACCTAACCACACCTAACCTAACCTAACCACACCTAACCTAACCTAAGCACACTTAACCTAACCTAACCACACCTAACCTTACCACACCTAACATAACCACACGTAACCTAACCTAACCTAACTTAACCTAACCACACCTAACCTAACCTAACCTAACCTAACCTAACCACACCTAACCAAACCTATCCTAACCTAACCTAACCTTGCTTAACCTAACCACACCTAACCAAACTTAACCACACCTAACCTAATCTAACCTATCTTAACCTAGCCTAACCACATCTAACCTACCTAACTTATTATAACTCAATCCAACCTTACCTATCTTAACCTAACCTAAACTAACATAACTAAGTCAGAAATTCATGTTTTTAATACAATAAAATAATATTATTATTATATAATGGGTCCGACTGCTGAGTGGACAACGCTTCAGATTCTTAGTCCTGAGGTACCGGGTTCGATCACCGGTGGAGGCAGAAACAAAATGGCCAGAGGTTATTTCACCCTGATGTCCCTGTTACTTAGAGGCCTGGTCGAAGACCGGTCCGCGTAGACGCTAAGCCCCGAAATCATCTCAAGATTATCTCAAATAAACAAATTGGTAATTTTTATGGAAAATAACGATAATCACTCTGCTTATTAGGCGAATCAGGCTTTGCATACTAGGCTGAGTAGTGCGTCCTCGCTGTTAAGTAGGACATATGCTCTTTTAACAATTATTTAATACACATATAAACTCACTGGACCCGAGGAGTAAACATTCCTATAATAGGTTAGTCTCCCCTAACATTGTAGACATTTTTATAAAAGGTTCAATATATACAAATATGAAACTTCAATGTTATTATTTTTAAAAATTATGTCAATTTAAATTCAATTTAAATTCAATTTAAATTCAATTTAAAAATTAAAATAATCGTAAACTGACTTTTTTGTTAATTCCCAAGAAACTAGAAATTTATTTACATTTTATAAACAAATATTGATTTAAAATAATAGTTTAATTTGTTTCAAGTTTTAATAAAAGAAACAAAAATGTTTACTTATGTTTTAATTAAATTACCTCAAACACACAATTGGCATTGTTTTGGCTCTACCAGTGTTGGTGCCCCGTACAAGTGTTGGCTTGGTGACTACCTGTTTTACTTGACTGTCTGCCAGTGTTGGTTTAATGTACATGTGTTGGACAATTGTCAACTTTTTTTTCTTGACTGAATCCAAGTTTTGGTTCAACTTACATGTGTTATTTGATAGTTTAACGTGTTGGATGACTTATGTCGGTGTTGAATGACTTCTGTCATTGATGGATGACTTCTGTCGGTGTTGCATGACTTCTGTCTGTGTTGGATAACTTCTGTCTGTGTTGCACGACTTCTGTCATTGATGGATGAAGTCTGCAAGTGTTGGAAGACTTTTGTCAGTGTTGGATGACTTCTGTCAGTGTTGGATGACTTCTGTCAGTGTTGGATGACTTCTGTCAGTGTTGGATGAGGTCTATCAGTGGTGGATGACTTCTGTCAGTGTTGCATGACTTCTGTCAGTGAAGGATGACGTCTGTCAGCGTTTGACGACTTCTGTCAGTGTTGGATGACTTCTCTCAGGGTTCGATGAATTTTGTCATTGTTGGATGACTTCTGTCAGTGTTGGATGACTTTAGCGGGGTTGGATGACAACGTGCAGTGATGGATGACTTCTGTCAGTGTTGGATGACGTTTGTCAGTGTTGGATGACTTCTGTCAGTGTTGGATGACTTCTGTCAGTGTTGGATGACTTCTGTCAGTGTTGGATGACTTCTGTCAGTGTTGGATGACTTCTGTCAGTGTTGGATGACTTCTGTCAGTGTTGGATGACTTCTGTCAGTGTTGGATGACTTCTGTCCATGTTGGATGAATTTTGTCAGCGTTGGATGACGTTTGTCAGTGTTGGATGACGTTTGTCAGTGTTGGATGACTCCTGTTAGTGATGGATGACTTTTGTCAATGTTGGAATACTTTTAATTGTCAATGTTGGATTACTTCTGTCAGTATTCGATGACTTTTGTCATTGTTGGATGAATTCGGTCAATGTTGGACGACTAGTTCTGTCAGAGTTGGATGACCTTTGTCAGTGTTGGATTGCCTTTGTCATTGTTGGATGACTTCTGTCAGTGTTGGATGACTTCTGTCACTGTTGGATGACTTCTGTCCGTGTTTAATTACTTCTGTCAGTGTTGGATGACTTTTATCATTGTTGGATGATGTCTGTCAGTGTTAGATAAAGTCTGTAAGTGTTGGAAGACTTTCGTCAGTGTTGGATGACTTCTGTCAGTGTTGCATGACTTCTGTCAGTGATGGATGACTTTTGTCATTGTTGGATGAATTCTGTCAGTGTTGGATAACGTCTGTCGGTGTTGGATGACTTTTGTTAGTGTTGAATGATTTATGTCAGTGTTTGATGACTACTGTCAATGTTGGAGACATTTGTCAGTGTTGGACGACTTCTGTCAGTGTTGGACGACTTCTGTCAGTGTTGGACGACTTCTGTCAGTGTTGGATGACTTCTGTCAGAGTTGGATGACCTTTGTCAGTGTTGGATGACTTCTGTCAGAGTTGGATGACCTTTGTCAGTGTTGGATGACTTCTGTCAGTGTTTGATGACTACTGTCAATGTTGGAGACATTTGTCAGTGTTGGACGACTTCTGTCAGTGTTGGACGACTTCTGTCAGTGTTGGACGACTTCTGTCAGTGTTGGATGACTTCTGTCAGAGTTGGATGACCTTTGTCAGTGTTGGATGACTTCTGTCAGAGTTGGATGACCTTTGTCAGTGTTGGATGACTTCTGTCAGTGTTGGATGACTTTTGTCCAACCCGCTCTCGCACAAGAGAGCACATATATGACTTAATGCTTAATGTCATTATATAGCTTATGAATTAGTAAATAAATGGTATATTCCCAGTTATATTTTTTCAAGGCCCAAACTCTTCCTCATGTACCAATTTACGTCTCACAGTTCCCGTCCATCACCGTAGACAGCAGAATAGTCGTGATTGGATCAATTATAATGAAAATTGTAGTTTTCAGGTCCCACAAGGGTTGAGAAATTTACCTACTATTGTCCATGCTCTTAGAATATTACAAATCAGCTATATCCTATTGAAGGCTCGTAGTTTTGTTTTGAGAAATATTAGTTGTTCTTAGTAAATTATAATAAGTACTATAAATTATTGCATAGAATATTAGTGCTTCACCAATCAAGATTTTATACTCTAGTTTGTGCTGTAAAAATCTTTAAAGAATGTACTGTAAGAACGTCCACAGAAAACAATGTTATGTTTGAATGTCTTTGGGGTAAACTACTGCAAAAAGGATGGTATGGTGTCTTTTTTTTTTTTTTTTTTACCCTGTGTAGGATAGGTATAGGGGTCCACTACCACCTATTAGGTGGATAAGAGGTCCATACCACTTGTAGGATGGGTCTGCGCCCAATAACTACTCATAGGATAGATATGGGGTCCACTAGCTACCGCCCTCTGGATGGGTATATGCTCCACTACCACACACAGGATGTGTATGGGATCCACTACTGCCCACAGGGTAGGTATAGAGGTGGGTCACTACTACCCACAGTATAAGTATGAGGTCACTATACCACCCACAGGTTGGGCATGGGGTCCACTACTACCCAAAAGATTGGTATGGGGTTCACTCCCTTCCACAGGATGGGTATGGGGTCCACTATCACTCACGGGCTGGGGTATGGGGTCAACTACAGCTCACGGGATGGGGTATGGGGTCAACTACAGCTCAAGGGTAGATATATATTCCACTACTCCCCACGCGGTGCTGGTAGTGGTAGTGGTGTTGGGAGTTACAAGTAGAATGTTGAATTTCAAGAAAGAACAAGTATACACTATGCCTACAGCACTAACACGCACTGTGTTTTGGGCAAGATCTGGGAAACCTTAAAAACTAAGACTTAAGACTAATTGAGATCAATAGCATGAACTGAACTGACATATGTTGACATTTAGGAGATAAGGTAAGTTACAATTCAATTTCTTTCTTTATTATGCACCCCATACCCATCCCGTGGGCGGCGGTGTAAATATTGAGGATTACAGCGGCACATAATCGGTTCAGGAACTGAATCCTCTAGTTCTTTTAGCTAAGCAAATAACAATCTTTTGACGCTAGTTACACAACTATTAATGTTATATATACATGTACACATACTCATACATATATGTACATATATGTACATATATATACATATATATACATATACATATATACACTTATACATAATCAATCACCTACACAAATACACACATCAATAATCTTTTGTGTCCAAGTGATTCAACAAGAGGCTCACAACAGTCACTATACAAGGCACTTTACATCTATGGTGAGTCACACAGTCTTGCTGCACACCCACCCAACTGGGCGGCAGCTTTACAGTCATGTGCTCCACACCCACCCAACTGGGCGGCAGCTTTACAGTCATGTGCTCCACACCCACCCAACTGGGCGGCAAGTTAACAGTCATGTGCTCCACACCCACCCAACTGGGCGGGAGCTTTATAGTCGTGTGCTCCACACCCACCCAACTGGGCGGCAGCCTTTACAGTCATGTGCTCAACACCCACCCAACTGGGCGGAAAGTTTACAGTCATGTGCTCCACACCCACCCAACTGGGCGGCAGCTTTACAGTCATGTGCTCCACACCCACCCAACTGGGCGGCAGCTTTACAGTCATGTGCTCCACACCCACCCAACTGGGCGGGAGCTTTATAGTCGTGTGCTCCACACCCACCCAACTGGGCGGCAGTTTTACAGTCATGTGCTCCACACCCACCCAACTGGGCGGCAGCTTTACAGTCATGTGCTCCACACCCACCCAACTGGGCGGCAGCTTTACAGTCATGTGCATGCATTACCTACTGTAAGCAAATTTTGGATACTTCGCTAAAACTTCGGGCTTACTTCATTCAAGTAAGTGAGTACTTCATTCACCATTATGAATGAAGTACTTACACATTTCTTGGACACTATTGATGGTGTTATCTCTGAATTCCACGATTTTTTCACATTCCGTTATATAATGACGCAAAGTATGCAAGTAGTTCTGCTGACAGAGTTTACATTTAGTCAGATCTACATCAGCAGATGTTACAAACTGCCAGAGGTACTTGTAGTCGAGCCTAAGCCTAGCAGTGGTAACATCTAGAAGTCTGCTAACATTATCGGATGACCCATAGACGAGCGGTTCTTCCTGCATAATAGAATGATGATAGATGGAGGAACTGGTGTGAATTTCACTTTGCCTCAAGTCTCCGAAATTTAGTTGATGTTCCTGGGATATTACTGCCCTCAGGCTGCTCAAAGGCAGTCCAAGTTGGTAATCAATTCCCTCTTTACGAGCAAAAGTCTTGGCCAACTCATCAGTTCTATCATGCATTCGGAGACCAATATGGGAAGGAATCCACAGGAGACAGACTCTGACTCCATCATTGATTATTTCATTATATCTGAGTCTAGCTTCAGAGATAAGCACGTCACAGTTATGCCTTGGGGAGCTGAGGGCAGTCAAGGATGACAAGGAGTCACTTACAATTAGCGTGTCAACTTTGGATTCATATACGCGCTCGAGTACAAGGATTAAACCAATTCTGTTTGAAGAGTGGAGGCCCAGTTACTTAGACGCGCTCCACACTCATGGGAGAAGGAACCATCTCTCCCTGTCACAACAACTGCACTTCCAGCTGCACCATGGGACTGATGCAAGGATCCATCAGTGTAAATAATCTGGGAAAGTGAGCGCTCTCTGACTAAAGCATCAATTTGTCTTAAGGTATTGTACTTTGCTTCTTGTCGAAGCAAGGACTGTTCTTTAATCAGCTTCTTGGGTGGGAAAGTGGGGACAGTAATTTGGAAAGGAGTGATCTCCCATGGGACAGGAAAGTGTTGTTGTTGTCTCTCTTGGTAGGGGGTGATGAAAGTTATACATTCTGAGCACATTGGCAGTTACGGTAACCCATTTGGAGGGATGCTGACCTTCAAGGAAGAAGGCTTGGAGGGCTTCAGTGCAGGGGTTAGGGTGGGTTAGCCTAAGCATCTTGATACCAATTAAAGCATTAATTTCAGTGATACGATCACTTACACATGAAATATTCAGTTCCTTCCTCAAGTTTAGTACTTTAGTTGTACGGGGGCATCCGAGGATAATCCTCATGGCTTCGTTTTGCATCCTTTCAGCCCTCCAAGCATTCTCTCAGGCACTAGAGCAAGCATGGGTGCAGCATAATCAATCAGAGACCTAATATATGAGAGATACATCATTTTTCCAATTCTCACATTTGCGCCATAGCTTGGATGGAAGCCTGCCACAGCTTTGAGAGCACGGAGCCTCTCTCTACATTGGCGACCCAGTCTGGCTACAATATTGCGGTACAGTGGAACCTCAAGACCAAGGTATTTGTATCTGGTTACATAGTCGAGCAGAGAGCCATCATCCAACTGCATTTTGCGAACGGCCCCACCCCGTCTGGGTGGGCGTCGGTTCAGGATCTTTGTTTTCTCTACTGAGATGACTAAGCATAGTTCCTGACATGTGTAAAATACAGAGTTCAGAACATTTTGGGTGTTGGTATACCCATTGGTGTGGATCAGTATATCATCCACATAGCTAATGATGTGTTCGCTGGACCTTCTAGTTACTAAGTTTAAAAGTGCATTAATAAACACATTGAACAGAGTAGGACTGAGGACACCTCCCTGTGGAGTGCCAAGTTCAAAATCTCTCGTTACACTCCTATGCCCTTGGAACAGTACAGATGACTTCCTGTTGGACAGATAGCCTCTTATCCACCGTAGAAGCCATCCTCCAACATTCATTTTAGCAAGTTCGCTCAGAATGACGTGTGGGTTAGCAATGTCAAAGGCTGACTTAAGATCTAGGAAAGTGGTGTATGACCTATCAGTATGCTGGGTGAGGAATGTGGTAATACAGTGATGTACAATCTTTTCGTGTGTAAAGCCTTATATCTGGGGAGACAACGAGGAGAGACTACGGGAATTAAACCTCACTTGGTTGGAAGACAGAAGAGTTAGGGGGGACATGATCACCACATTCAAGAATCTCAAGGGAATTGACAGGGTTGATAAAGACAGGCTATTTAACACAAGGGGAACACGCACTAGGGGACACAGGTGGAAACTGAGTGCCCAAATGAGCTATAGAGATATTAGAAAGAACTTTTTTATTGTCAGAGTGGTTGACAAATGGAATGCATTAGGAAGTAATGTGGTGGAGGCTGACTCCATTCACAGTTTCCAGTGTAGATATGATAGATCCCAATAGGCTCAGGAACCTGTACACCTGTTGATTGACGGTTGAGAGGCAGGACCAAAGAGCTAGAGCTCAACCCCCGCAAGCACAACTAGGTGAGTACATACATACATACATACATACATACATACATACATACATACATACATACATACATACATACATACATACATACATACATGCATACATACATACATACACGTCCAGTCAGCATATAGCTATTTCAGGACAAAATCCAATACAGTTTATATTGGTGAGACGCCACTGTGATGAGGAGTTTAAATATCACAGGAACTGTAGGTTAATGTGTGACATAGGTGAGGTTAGATGAGGCATCTACAAGCATCAGCTGGAGGCTGATGGAGTGTTGTGGAGGCTGGTGGTACTATGCCCAGATGTTGGAGGGTGGGTTTGACCCCCCCCCCCATGTTGACCGCAGAACGTCTAAGGTTACCTGCTACTCTCACTTACCAAGGGTATCAGCCGCCCCCCCCCCCACACACACACATGCATCAGATTCTCAACTTAGAATATTTATGATTTACCAATTTATGTTACTACACTGACTCTCAATTTCACAATATTGTATAAACTTGGAACTTAAAATTTGTCAATCTGTTTCATAAATTGATAAGTTTGTTACCCATCTTGTGGGTGGTAGTGGACCCCATACCCATCTTGTGGGTGGTAGTGGACCCCATACCCATCTTGTGGGTGGTAGTGGACCCCATACCCATCTTGTGGGTGGTAGTGGACCCCATACCCATCTTGTGGGTGGTAGTGGACCCCCATACCCATCTTGTGGGTGGTAGTGGACCCCATACCCATCCTGTGGATGGTATTGGACCGGATTCCCCTCCTGTGTGTGGTAGTGGACCCCATACCCATCTTGTGGATGCTAGTGGACCCCGTACCCATCTTGTAGGCGGTAGTGGACCCCCATACTCATCCTGTGGGCAGTAGTGGATCCCATACTCATCCTGCAGGCGGTAGTGGACGCAATACACATTCTGTACGTGTGGTAGTGGACCATATATACCCATCCAGTAGGCAGTAGTGGATCCCAAACCTATCCAATGGTAGTTATTGGGCCCAGACCAATCCTACAAGTGGTATGGACCAATAAACCCCTTATGGACCCCTTACCCACCTAATAGGTGGTAGTGGACAATATAACCATCCTGCAGAAGGTAAAAAAAAAAAAAAAGGACACCATACTATCTTATTTACAGTAGTTTACCCCATAAACATTCCCACTTAACATCGTTTTCTGTAGACGTTCCTATCCAATACATTCTTTAAAGATTTTTAAAGCACAAACTATAGTATATAATCTTGAGTGGTGAAGCACTAATATTCTATGTAATAATTTATATAGTGCTTATTATAATTTACTAAGAACAACTAATATTTCTCAAAACAAAACTACGAGCCTTCAATAGGATGTAGCTGATCTGTAATATTCTAAGAGCATGGACAATAGTAGGTAAATTTCACAACCCATGTGGGACCTGAAAACTACAATTTTCATTATAATTGATCTAGTCACGACTATTCTGGTGTCTACGGTGATGGACGGGAATTGTGAGACGTAAATTGGTACATGAGGAAGAGTTTGGGCCTTGAAAAAAATATAACTGGGAATATACCACATATTAACTAATTCATATGCAAAATAATGACAATAAGCATTAGGTCATATATGTGCTGTCTTGTGCGATAGCAGGTTGCTTTTGTCAGAGTTTAATGAATTCTCTCAGTGTTGGATGACCTTGGTCAGTGATAGATGACTTCTGTCTGTGTTGGATGACTTTTTGTAAGTGTTTGATGACTTTTGTCAGTGTTGGATGACTTAAGCCTTTGTTGGATGACGTTTGTCAGTGATGGAAGACTTTTCTCAATGTTGAATGACTTCTGTCAGTGTTGGACGACTATTGTCAGTATTGGGTGACTTTTGTAGGCGTTTGATGACTTTTGTCATCAAATCACCGACATTTCAGATATTTTGAAACTGTAAAACTGTAGGGGGGGGGGGCAAAATATGAACCATCGCCGTTTTCAGTAATTAGCATATTTTCGGTATAAAAGTTCGTAATTTGAAAATGAAAATAGGTGCAGAGAGTCAGAACTCGGCTCAAAAATCACAATCAGGAGTCAAATTTCCGACATTTCAGATATTTGAAAACTGCAGGGAGGGTTTGGGCCAAATATCGTCGTTGTCAGTATTTAGCATATTTTCGGTATAAAAGATTGTAATTTGAATATGAAAATAGGTGCAGACAGTCATAATTCCTCTCAAAACTCACTCTCAAGACTCAAATTTCCGACATTTCAGATACTTTGAAAACTGCAAGAGGGTCTGGGCAAAATATGACCCATCGCCGATTTCAGTAATTAGCATATTTTCGGTATAAAAGATTGTAATTTGAAAATGAAAATAGGTGCAGAGATTCAGAATTCGGCTTAAAAATTACTCACAGGAGTCAAATTTCCGACATTTCAGATATTTAGAAAACTGCAGGGACGTTTGCGCAAAATATGACCCATCGCCTTTGTCAGTAATTAGCATATTTTCGGTATAAAAGATCGTAGTTTGAAAATGAAAATACGTGCAGAGAGTCAGGATTCGTCTCAAAAATCACGCTCAGGAGATAAATTTCCGACATTTCAGATATTTTGAAAACTACAGACAGGTTTGGGCAAAATATGAACCATCGCCGTTTTCAGTAATTAGCATATTTTCGGTTTAAAAGATCGTAATTTGAAAATGAAAATAGGTGCAGAGAGTCAGAATTCGGCTCAAAAATCACCTCTCAGATTACCTCCCAGGTCACATCCTCCCCATCCTGCCCCTTCCACATTTGCACTTCCACAACAACTCCCCTGCCCCTGCTACATCACACCTGTCAACGATCACAGTGGGTCAAGCCATGCCCTCCCCAAACCCACCTTACCATCCCCCCTCCCCTACTACCCCCTCCTACTCCCCTGCCCCTGCTACCCCATTGCCTTCACTTCCATCTACTCCATCCCAGCTTCCACTGCACCCCTCTTCCACTCACCCCCAAACCCCACCCAACCCTCACCCCTCCTATGCACCTCCAGCCCTCATTTAACCCCTTACCTTGTGACCCCCTAACACCTTCCCCCATCTCCCTCTTCCCCTCTTCTACCCCAAAACCCCTCACCTACCCCCGATTCCCCCCCTAACTAATACACCCTCTTTTCCACTCCCAGCACCCATGCTCCATTCTCCTCTCAGCTCCCTGCCCTCAATATCCCTCTTCCCCCCAAACCTCTCAACCTCTATCTGACTCTAAGGTCTCACTCTACTTCTCAACCCCACTATGCTATTCAGACTCTTCCTAACTTTCAGACGCATTGTTCCCTTCCTACCCCCCCCCCCATAGATGTTCAGACCCCATTCGCCTACCAGGCACTCCCAGGCACCCCCTAGTACCCCCCGACACCCCCACAGCCCCCATTCACCCCCCCCAGACACCCCCAGTCCCCCCAGACCCCCAGAGAAAGGGAGAACTCTGGTACAAGAGTTTCCATGAAGAATCTCAAGGTTTGGTACACCAATGCTGATGGGGTATCTAATAAAGCAGAAGAGATAAAAGAAAGAGTGAGTGAAGCAGATCCTGACATAGTTGCAATTGTGGAAACTAAAATTAATGACATGATCTCAGATGCAATCTTTCCTGAAGGGTACCAGGTGATACGAAAAGAGAGGACACAGAGACAGGGAGGAGGAGTGGCACAACTAATAAAGCCGAAATGGAAGTTTGATGAGCTGGACAATCCGGGTACCAATGAAAGCACGAGCTTCATACATGGAACTCTGACAGTGGATGGGAAGAAGATTGTAATCTTGATACTCTACAATCCCCCACCAAACAGTAGAAGGCCCAGGCGGGAGTATGAGGACAGCAACAAGGCATGTATAGATGAACTGCAGAGGGCAGCAACAATTCTATGCGCTATTCTAGCGCATAGAATAAGAGCGAAGCTGCTGGTCATGGTTGACTTAAATCACGGAGAGATAGATTGGGAAACGAGGAATCCCCATGGTGGGGAGGAGACCTGAGTAGCGAAGCTAGTAGACGTTATCGACAGGAATTTCCTAACACAGCATGTGAAGGAAGACACAAGGGAAAGAGGAGGGGATACGCCCAACCTATTAGACCTCATTTTCACCCAGAATGTAGAAGACATCGAGCATTTGGAACATGAAATACCACTGGAAGCCAGTGACCATTGTGTCCTAGTCTTTGACTACATGATGGAGCTTAAAATTGTGACCAAAGGACAAGAGGTCCGGGAAAGGAGACTTGATTACAGAAGAGGGGACTACAGAAGGATAAGGGACTACCTGGGAGAAGTGCAGTGGGAGGAAGAACTTAGAGGAAAAACAGTGCAAGGTATGATGAACCAAGCCATATGGAAATGCAAGGAGGCTGAAGAGAGATTTATTCCAACAGTAAAGGAAAAAATAAGCAGGGAATATAATAACCCATGGTTTAATTGACAGTGTCAGGAAGCAAAAGTGAGAAGCAGGAGGGAGTGGAGGAAGTACAGAAGACAAAGGGCAGAGGACAACAGGATTAGATGTAACAGAGCTAGGAACGATTACATTAACATAAGACGAGTGTCGGAAAGAAATTATGAGAATGATATTGCAATCAAAGCGAAAAAGCATCCTAAATTACTACATAGCCATATAAGAAGGAAGATGTCGGTAAATGACCAAGTGACAAGACTGAGGAAAACAGAAGGGGCATATATAGAAAGTGACAAGGAAATCTGCGAGGTACTGAATGCAAGTTTCCATGGAGTGTTCACAACCGAGCCTGAGCAGCTCCAATTGTTAGAAGAGATTACCCTAGATAAAAGACAATCAGATATAGAGGTGACAGCAGAGGAGGTTATGAAACAGTTGACAAC